>NC_134648.1:47817095-48120345 GCF_030463565.1 Pelecanus crispus | reverse complement strand
AACAAGAGGTTCCTCCCTCTGGAAGGTGGAAGGGGCTTTGATGGGCAGAGAAAGCCCACGCATTTTGCCTGTCTTGATCTCCATGAGAACAGACGCTGTTCGGGTTACATCAGCCCCAGCTCAGACTGTCAAACCCCAGTCAGGGTTGCCAAGTGTGAAATACTTCCGATGATACTCACACGCTCAGTAGCCCTGTCGGGCTCTCCCTCAGCCCAGCTGGATTCCAGCATGTCCAAGACGTGCAACCTGTTAGCGACTGCTGCTCGCCGCCACCAGCGGTGGTTCCAGCGCACGTCAGACCACGGAGCTTCCCCACCGCCTCCCCACCCAGAGAGAGCAACGCCGAGAGTGGCCCAATACTGGAACCGGCACCACACCTACATCCTTCTTCTCCGCTATAATTTCCAAGTGGTAAGTCCCCACTGTCGACTCGTAACAGAAAAGTCTGCTCTCAGCCATTAACAACATAACCTTACATTTTGTACTATTGCATTTCATCCCATTTCTACTGTCTCAGCCATCAAAATTGCCTACCCCCTCCTATAGGATATCGCAGTCCTCCCCTGTATTGACGACACTTCCCAACTTTGGATAAGCAGCCAATTTCATTAGCACATCCATTTTGGTGTGCCAAGATCATTAATGAAAACTGGGCCCGGGACCAGCCACTGGGGAACTCCTCTAGTAATCTCTTATAATTCCTGTACTTATCTCCATCTTAACTAATAACTCACCATGCGGCACTGTAGCAAATGGATTACTGAAATCCAAAGCAATCAGTTCTACCGCATTTAGTGTGACCTCCAACCTAACGCGGGGCAGAGGAGGTCCCAGAGCGCAAAAGCATCCGGAATTCATTTCAGAAGTGCCTGGGGAGCTCTAGAAACATCCATCCCAATCTATATAAAAATATTCCATGGGCAGTTAATGGCAGCGCTCAGACTTTGCACCTTACTCCAAAGCATGATTCGCCTGACATCATCTTAGAGCCACTAGATCTTTTTACCTCTTTGTCTGCTCCATCAAGGAACTCGAATTCCTCTTCCCCAAGCAAAGCGCACACAAACTGTGAGCAGCTCACCCTTGGTCTCCTCAGAGCTGCAAGGAATGGGCTCACCGGACATCCAGCACCCCCAGCTGCCCCATGGATTTCCTCCGAACCTCTTCTACACGCCATGTCTTCCGTGAGCCGCCGGCCTCTGGCAGTGCGCTCCCAGCCCCAGCCCCCCGAACGTGCAGGCGAGGGAAGGCTCCCCGCAGCCATGCCCGGTGCTGCCAGGCGCCAAGGCCACATGCCCCCGGGGCCCACCTCTCCCAGAGCACGAAGCCCCCAGGACTTGCTTCCGCAGAGAGCTCTGCCCAGCTCCCGCCTCGCCCACAGCCCCGCAGCAGCTGTCCCTGCCGCATCTTCCCGACGGCACAGCCAGGCTGCTGGCTTCTTCGGCAGGGCAGCCAGTGCTGCGCGCGGCTGCGCTGGGTCCGGAAGGCACGAAGCCGCCATCCCGCCCAAAGCCGCCATCCCGCCTGAAGCCGCCATCCCGCCCGAAGCCGCCATCCCGCCCCAGACCGCTGGGCGCCTCGCCAGCCCAGGGGTGTTCGACTCCCCCTCTGCGGACCCCCGGGAGGGTGGTGGGGTGGGGAGTCCCTGCGTAGCTGGGGCAGGGTCCAGGTGAGGGCAAGAGAAGGGTGCTCGCTCCAGGGGCCGGGAGCGCCTGGGCTTCAGGGTGGCGGGCACAGGCCGCGCCCGGGGCAGGGAGGAGGGAGGCTGGTGTGCCGGCGGGCGTGTGGTCAGGGCATGCCCCGGGAGAGGAGCCCACACGGGCTGGGTCATGGATCCAAACCTCAACCGGGGCCGGTGTTCCGTCTCCGCGTGTGGCCCTGGCCCCCTTCGAGGGCAGCGGGTGCCCGAGGCAGCCCCTTACCCTCAGCGAGGGCTGCCGCGGCGGCGGCTCCTCCGTGCGCCAGTGCCCACCTGCCTTCGGGGCCGCAGGGCTCCACCCCGCCCGCCCCCGGCCCCCGGGGCCTGGCAGGGCCCGCCAGCCCCGCCGCCGGCCCGGGCCCCACCGGGGCCGCCGCAGCCCCTCGCCCGCAGCGCGGCGCCCGGCCCCCGCCGGCCGCCCGGCCCCTCCCTCCCTCGGAAAGCAACCACATCAGGAAAGTATTCGGGGTATTTTTAGCCGCTTTTAATGCGATTTCGCAGCTGGAAACGGGAGGGGCCTCCCCGCGCCGCCCGCCAGCGCGCGGCGGACCACCGCGAAGGGCCCGGCACCCGCCGCCCCGCGCCCGCCGCTGCCCGGGCGGCGCCAGCAGGGGGCGCCCGCGCCCCACGGCCGCGCCGGCGCGGCGGCCACGTCGGAGGGCGCGCGGGGCCGCCCCGCGCGGAGGGGCCCGGCCCTGGGGCGCGAGGGGCTCGGCGCCGCCGGCCGCGCGGGGGGCGGCGGCGGGGCCCGGCGGGGGGTTGGGGGGGGGGGGAGGTGTGCGGCGGCGGAGGGCGGGCGGGCGGCGGTGGCTGCGCGGCTGCTGAAGCCATTAGCGCGGTGCGGCGGGCGAAGGCCGGGCTTGGAGCTCCCTCCCCCGCCCGAGCCCCGTCCCGGGGACGTCATGGGAGGGAGGTATAAAATTTCAGCGGCGAGAGCGACGGAGAGGCAGTGCGCGCGGGAGGGGCGGTGCGGCTCGGTGCGGTGCGGCGCGGCGCGGCCGGGGCACGGCGGCCAGCGGAGCCCGCGGGAGCAGCGGGCGGCGCGGCGGCGCTGCTCCCGGCTGGGCGGGGAGCGCCGCGGTGCCGCGCTCCCGGGGGTCGGGCAGCGGGCGATGTAGGGCGCGGGGCCCGGCGGGGGCATGAATGGTGCAGCGAGAGGGGCGGGCGCCGCGCTCCCCCCGCGGCGGCGGGGCGGCGCGGGCCGCTGACACGTGCGGCGGCGCGGCGCGGCGGGGCGCCCCCGGCTCCGCGGGACGCGGGGCGGCGCATGGGGAAGGAGCCCGGCGCGGCGAGGCACGGCGCCTGCCGCTTCTCCTTGCGGAGCGCTGCCAGCTCTTCCTGGAAGTCCTGAGTCGCGCACGGCGCAGTGAGTTCATGCACCTCCTCGCCAAGCCTCAGCCTGCGGGATCTGGGGAGGCTGCCGCCAGCACACCGCCCGGTCCCCCGCGCCCGCTCGCCGCCGCCCGGGGGTCTCTCCCGGGGGCCCCCGCCGCCGCCCCCTCGCACATGAAGATGTACGTGCAAAGGGCTCTGGTGCTGCTCTGTCTGCTGAGCTTCGCCACCGTGAGCCTCTCGCTGTCCTCCTGCACCACCTTGGACCTGGACCACATCAAGAAGAAGAGGGTGGAAGCCATCCGGGGGCAGATCCTGAGCAAGCTGCGGCTCACCAGCCCCCCGGAGACCGTGGGGCCGGCCCATGTGCCCTACCAGATCCTGGCCCTCTATAACAGCACCCGGGAGCTGCTGGAGGAGATGGAGGAGGAGAAGGAGGAGAGCTGCTCTCAGGACAACACCGAGTCCGAATACTATGCCAAAGAGATCCATAAATTTGACATGATCCAGGGTCTCCCCGAGCACAGTAAGTGCTGGGCTCCCCCGGCGCCGCCCGGGGTGCCGCGCCCGCCGGGGCAGGCTGCCCGGGACCCCGGGAGGGGCGGCCGGCCGGGGCCGAGGGGCGCCGGGCCCCCGCGGGAGGGGCCGCTTTCCCGGCGGGGCGGCAGCGCGGAGGCGGGAGGGGGCCGCCGCGGCGGGGGGCGCGTCTGCGCCCGCCTGCGCGATCGGGTGCGGGGGCGAGCGGCGGCCGGGGGCGCACGGCGCTGTCCCGGGGCCGGGGCGGGCGGAGCCGCGGGGCGCCGAGCGCTCGCAGCCCCGGCAGGACGGCGCGGGGCTCGGCGGCGAGCGGCCCCGCCGCAGGTGGAGGTGGTGGGCGCTGGCAGCGCCGGGTTGCGGGCTCCGGGAGCGGCATCGGCCCAGGCCCCGGCCGGGGGCAGCGAGCCAAGCCCGCGCCTAGGGCCCGGACATCTGGGGGGAGGCGGGGAGGGGGAGACGTGAGGTGAGGGGGGAAGGCGGCAGGGGAGGAGGCAGCCTGGGTCTCGGGGTGAACGCTGCGCGCTGGGCTAGGGAAGGCGCAGGTCTGGTGTTTGGGTGACGAGCAGGTAGACGGACTCCTCCCTGCTGAAGGTCCAGCGCCTGCTGCAGAGATGCAGGCAACCTGTTTGCTCTGTGCAGCGCCCGCCCTGGCTGTGGAGAAGGTAGAGAGGCGCTTGCGGAAGAGACCGCTGCCTGGAGGACACTGCCGAGGGTGTTACTCGCATACCGTGAAGGTTCAGAGAGCGAGTAAAAGAGAACAGGGATGCTGAGCAGGTGCAAAGCAGACAGTGATGCGAAGGGGACCCCCAAGGGAACGCGGGCATTGAGGAAACGTGACAGATGTTGAGCAGGTGCGGAGCAGATAATGAGCAGGCCCAGATGCGGACGCTAAACAGATTCAGGTGCAGAAGCTGAGCAGATGCAGATGCAAAGACAGAGACTGAGCAGACATGAACCCGAAGCAGACTGCAGATGCTGAGCACATGTAGGCACAAGCAATCCTTTCGGTCTGTGCTTAGGATTCCTTAGGATCGGAAAATGTTGGTGGGCATGCAGTCATACCACCATCCAGGGTGTCCTCCCGTGGTGCAGTGCAGTCTTGGGGACACGATTTGAACGCCAGCAGTTCTGGGGAGGAGCTGTGACTTGGTGCAGGCAGCCTCCGAATGCAGTTACTCTGCCAGGTTTATGTTAATCTTGACATATGATGAGCTGGAATAAGAGCTACAATGTGGTAATGCAACAAATTTCACTTAATCTCTCGCAGACTGCACTCCATATGGTTATCTGATTAGCTCTTAGCTCAGGAGAGACCAAGACTCCAAGGAACAGAAAGTGCACAGTATATAAGCAGCTTAGCTGTATTTCAGCATTTTTGACTTACTGAAATGTCGTTTGGGAAATTCTAAAAATATATGGGGAAACCTAGTGTCTGCACAAAATAGTACAGCCACACTATGAACTGGTGTGTTTTGGGGAAGGAAACTGGGAAAGCACAACAGTGGGAAATGAAGTCAGAGGAGTGGATTTGGATAAAGTAGAGGGGAAAGAGGAATGAAGAGATGTGGTGCATGAGAAGGAGCAGTGAGGAGGGACTGTGGGTTGGGGAAAATTCACAGGGAAATGAATGAACCTCTCCCATGTCCCCGTAGGACACTGGGGCAAGGTGCTGAGCAGCGTATTCAAAAGACCAAGGAGTGTTGAGATTGAATTCCTGGGAATGGGCAGTGTAGATGCCACCACCCAGAGAAAGAGGAAACTTTGGAATTGGGTCACGCTGGGAGAGACTAGCTCCAGACAGGCCGTGGTGTCAAGAGACGCGCTTCTTTTGAAACCTGGGGAGTTTCATCGCTTACACCATGGCTGATTTTGGCCCCGTGTCTTCAGAAGTGGCTGATGTTCAACTTTCCCATGACTCTGTCACTGTGCCAGGTGGTGATCTCAGAGCACGCTCTGAGCCAAAGCCAGTCTCCTCTGGGGGGGAAGGGGAGGACTGCTCCATTGAGGGAACTGCGCGGATGATACAGACGAGTCTGAAATGTGTGCGCATGCACGCTCATGCACATGAACTGTTCTAGCTCCAAACTATTAGTCAAGCAGCTCGTTGGCTCAGAGAACTCATCCTTCTCAAGGAATTGAGGCCCAAAAGTGAGGAGAGCTGAGGAGCAAAAATAGCAGCGGGGAGAGCCCCATCGTTCTAGGAAGGAAGGATGTTCAGGACCAGGTTCCCCATCCCTGCTCTGAACTGTTTGGTGACTTACGGAATGGTCTTTCTGCTGTGCCTCCAGGGCAAGTTGCCTGAATTATAAGCGACTGACTTTCAGAGAATAACTCACTCTTGACTGGCCATTCACTTCAGGGATCTCTTAGAACTCATGGGGCTTCAGACGCCCTTAAGCACTGAGGGGGAGTGAGCGAGCGGCTGCGTGGTGCTTAGTTGCTGGCTGGGGCTAAACCACGACACTTGGTTAGATTCAAGCTCCAAGAGCATCTGCAATGCTCCTGCAAATGGCTTTGCTTACCTTCCTGAGGAAAAACAGGTGCCATTTTCCAAGCCAGCTTGAGAGACAAGGCAACTAAAGCCTGGTCGCTGGGGTCAAGTATCTCTTCTCTCTAAATCTGCCACCCACAGAGTTCCAGAAGGATCAAAGGATCAATTTTTTCTTCAAAGTTACGCTGCTTTGGCATGAAACACCTTGAATTACCAGTGGTATAATATGGAGCGAGGCAATACCTGCTCACAGACAGCCTGCCCTTGACATCAAACTCTAACCACACAGCCATCAGCCCTCTTGGGGCTTGCCAGAAACAGCAGCTGTGTAGGATCGGCAGCATGTGGAGAACCCGCACCTCGCTGAGAGCAGTGGTAGGAACAGGGAAGCTCCCAGAAGAACCTGCTCCCTGTATCACATTGTCCACGCTGAGAGGCTATTGGTCTCATGGTTTGTGCAGTCAACAGCTCTGGGCTGTCTGGGCTCCACAGTAATAGCAGGGTCCGATCGTGAGGATACGTCCTGTTGTGTCATACACAGACTGGCATGGGTGCACAGGGTGTCACAGATACCCTGTCTCCAGGCTTGGTTACAGCCACTGCATGTTGTGGACTGGAAGAGTTTGCAGGAATATTGCCTCCAGGCTTTGTTCCGTGCTTAGTAGGTGGACACATCCGGATTCCAGTGTGATTAACACACCTGAGCTGGCACTGAAGTTCCCTGAAAAATCACCTCGCCTTCTTTGCCTGTGACCTCTTGCAAAAAGTACTTTGCTCCAAAGCAGTCAGCTTCCTGGGAGTGAGACCTGTATCTTGGACACCCTGCTGTAAGAAGCAGGCTCCAACTTCATGGTGTTCAGAGTGAAACACAGAACGCAGCTCCATCTCCCTATCACAGAGGGCTTGTGCCCAGGGTACGAGGGGAACACAAAACTTCTTAGGGAAAGGAAGATAGCTATTACCATCTCCACTAGGAACATCTCCCAAGACACCAGCACTTTGCTGGTGAAGTAAGTAGGCAGAAGGCAATGTGAGGACAGCAGGCAAAATACAGTAGATACAGTCTTATCAGCATGGCTGCCTAACGTAGCCAGAAATCTTAAGGAGATGATAAACAATAAATTATTTTGTCTCTCATCTGCTCTGTGCTATAGGACCAGATCTGCAGTCTCTAAATAGATTGTCAGATGAAGCACTACTGTTGGAAATGGATACTGGACTAGACTGACCACTGGTCTGATCTAGAAAGGCATTTCTGATGATTACGGGGACACCCCTCATGGACAGGCAGTCAGGTCTGAAATGGAAGGACAGGCTGTTAACAGCACTATTAATAGGGCTAGGAGTGCAAAACAGCTTAAGGGGTTATTAAAACACAGTATCTGCCTAGGTCTAGGACACAGAACAGTTATCAGTGTTGGACTTCAGCCAGGAAGATGCCTTTGGGCATTTAATGAGATCAGAGCTTGGGTTTTCTGCTGTGCTTTTTCTGTGGCATAAAACCTAGAACTGGTCACAGTGTCCTCACAGTGGGTGTCGTCGTGTGGCTCAGTGTACTCTTTGCACTGCCGGGTTGTTGGGCTGAGCATATCAGCTCATGGCTGCAACTGAGTCTGGTCACCTGGGATTACTGAACATCCATCTCTTCAATAGCAGCCAGAGACTTTCCTGTATGGGAAAGCTGCTCCATTCAGTAGTACAAATGACAAAAAAAAACCCCTCCAATTAAAGTCCAATGTGAGCATCTGATCATTAGCTTATTGAGTAAAAAACTTCAGCACCCTAAGAACACATCCTTGTAAACTGGCAGGCTCCTGCTTGCTGAATCTGGGTGTAGCACAAGAGGAAGACCTTCATCTTCATGGAGATGACTCTGGAACTGCATCAATGTTGCTCAAAGCAGAATTTGGCATGGAAGGTGAACCTCTGTGCTCAGGCGCCATTTCACACTAGCCCATCTTCAGAAGCCACTTCCCTGGGGAGATAGTGGTGGTGTGAAGAGAGGGGCCAACTCCAGGAATCTTAACTTGAAGGTTTCTTCAACTAGGGCTTCTAGCCTATCTGTCACAGGCTGGAACTGTGGCTAGGAACAGGTGACAGGTTTTCTTTCTGGTTTTTTTTTGTTTGTTTGTTTAAAAGCAACTTAAATATCAGCTGACGTGAGAGCCCTGTGTTGCACTGGACAACAGTCAGAGGTCATATGAGAGGCTCTGTAGCGCTGCAAACAAACTTGCATGTGGGCATAGAGCAGGAGCTGCTGTGTCTTGTCTGCAGGAAGCCTTAATGATGCTAGAGCCTTGAAGACTAACAGAGGTCAATGGGAGAGGAACAACAGTGACTACAAAGACTGCCATGGGACCAAAATCATCCCAGTGAAGAGAGGCTTGTTTTGTCTTGATACTGTTTTGAACCTCTTAGCTTTTACCTACTCTCTTTTGGGGCACCTGTGAAATGGGTTTTTCTGCTCAGCAGGTACACATTGAGGCAGAGAACTGCTGTGTTATTTCCTGCCCCTGTGTATGATCTCCACAGGCCTTTCAGCACTCTTACTCTGTCCTTGAAGAACTCTGTATCTGGTACTATTGACTTCCTTCTCCAGGTCATGAGTGAGAACTGATCTTAAAACCCTGTTCTTTCTGTACACTCTGAATAGCTACTGCCCCAAAAAGTCTTCCACACCTCATGCTTTGTGGACATTTGGCTGGCTGTTATTCTAGGAGACAATGTCAAGGTTTGTAAAACCAAGATTCAGCGGCAATGGGATCGCTTCCTATGTGGCTTCATGTCACCAGCATGAGCAGAGTCACACCATCATCCCTATTAGGAATGGGGCCCACTAGCTGCAAATGAGGTTGCCCCATTGCCTTGGCTGGGGTTGTCATTTTGGATGCAGCAGACTCATGAGCATTAGCAACATTTGATGAGCAGCCTTAGAAGAGATAATATTAAAAATACCGTGGTTGATCTCTACTTATTCTTTGGCTTGTAGCATTGAAATAAGGGTGGCAGTAGTGGGAAGATTGCAAATGTGCAAAATGTTGCAATGTAGACCAAATGTGAGTGAATTCATCCTGTGTTACCTTTAGCTAGACAGCCATGCTTCACAGGTGGCAAGATGTTTGAACCACAGGCCTCTACTGGAAAGCTCTTTCTCAAACAATATTTATTTGAGATCCCACTGCTCTGACCTGTGGTTCTCAGTCTTTCCATCTTTCTTTCTCCTAGATGAGTTGGGCATTTGTCCAAAAGGTGTCACCTCCAATGTGTTCCGCTTTAACGTGTCCTCGGCAGAGAAGAACAGCACCAACTTGTTCCGGGCTGAGTTTCGGGTGCTGCGTGTGCCCAACCTGAGTTCCAAACGCAGTGAGCAGCGCATTGAGCTCTTCCAGGTGAGTATCCTTCTCACCTTCCCCTGTGCCTGAGCCCAGAATAGCTTGGCTCCTTAACGGTTGCCTCAGTTGATATGTGCAGGGCTACAGAAGAGAGAAGAAGCCCCATGCTGTACTCCAGGTTTCTTCGGCATACGCAGTGATACAGTCACCTTTCTTTCCTTTTACAGTATGGCGCTGTCCTTTCCCCGCTCACATTGGTTGGCTGCGCTGGGCACCCTGGCATGGTGCCCACTGCAGCTCTGATGCACTGACAAGGGGGTTGGAAGGGGAGCCCCTCACCAGTGGAGCAGCCCTGGCCCTTCTGTCACATCTGCATGCCTAGGTCCCTTGGCAGTTTAGTTCCTTTGACTGTTCCAGTACAGTTGGTGCTAATCCAAGGGGTGGAGCTCTCTGTCTTGTCACTGATTTACTGGAAAAATAATGCTTGCTTTCAACATTCCCTTCAGCAGCAGCTCCTCAGGGGCACAGTTCATGGCACCGTTAATTCAGGTACTTATCTGGAGTTTGGTTTGAACCCATGGACTCCCCTGGCAGAATAAGGTCTGGTTCAGGTTTGGAAGTAGTCTTAGGCTGGGCTGGACCACCCAGCTAATGGTACGGTTTAGCATCCAGGCGGCACATTCCCACAGGCTGGTGTCTGTCCACTTTGCAGTAAGAGTGCAGCTAAAATTGCCCTGTGGCTGGTACCTCTTGAGGACTTCCTGGAATTCAGTTTTAAAGGTCAGAGCAATTCTCCACCAGGTGACACAACTGACAAGGAGGCAATCCCATAGCTTCTCCATAGGTTCAGTGCTCTGTGGAGTGAACCTGGGGTCCTGCAGGAAGAACACCTTGCACAGGCTGTGGCTGTTATCTGGAAACGGGAAGAGATGTCTGAGCAGGGGGAGAGGTCTCCAAACCTGATCAGCCCTGGTGTGTTTTGATAGAAGTTGAAGAGTGTAGGACACATGAAAATGCCACAGTGTAGGACTCAATAGGCTTGCGTGGGCAAGGAACCTGTGGCAAGATGCTCTGTTGCCCACTGCTGGTTCTACTCTGAAATCCAGACCCACATCCCACAGGTGTATACAGAAACACCACCACCCATTCGATCAATTGCTGTGGGCTTCTGCCTCTGGATATGTGCCCCAAAACAAGGATGAATTGAGAGAGGCGGGCTGCTTAGGACACAGAAATAAGCATTGTGTAGATCTCGAGTTCAGGTTGTGAAGTATGTCCTTCTCACCTGTGCCAGGGTATTCCTGGTGTCTCACTTGCCAGGACCAAACTTCTGAATTAGTTTTTAGCGAGCTGTGGAAGAAAAAAGACCCAAGGCTATCCCTTCCTTATGCGTGGCACTGGCTGATTCTCTCTACCACTCCTTCTAACGCAGATCCTTCAGCCGGATGAGCACATAGCAAAGCAGCGCTACCTCAGTGGCAGGAATGTGCAGACACGGGGCTCCCCTGAGTGGCTGTCCTTCGATGTCACCGAGACTGTGCGTGAGTGGCTTCTGCACAGAGGTAGGGGTCTTAGCTGGACTTGGTGTCAAGGCATCCATAGAAATGTGGATCAATGTTGACAGGAGTGTCTCTCTGCTCCCCTTTTTGCAGGAGCTTGGCTCACATAGAGGACAGCTTCTTTCAGTCTGAGAACAAGCCTTCCTCCAGAGAGCTGCCTCAGTGCGTGGCATTTGCTGGATTCCTAGCCCTGTCCTGGAGTCCCCACTGTGTAGCTCTGTGGGCTGAGTCAGAATCATAGAATCATAGAATGCTTTGGGTTGGAAGGGACTTTTAGAGGTCATCTGACCCAATCCCCCTGCAGTGAGCAGGGACATCTTTAACTAGATCAGGTTGCTCAGAGCCCCATCCAACCTGACCTTGAAATGTTTCTAGGGATGGGGCCTCCACTACCTCTCTGGGTAACAATGAATGAGGATTCATCCTCTGGAGGAGGAAATTGTTTTCACTGAGAGATGCTGGAACTTCTTTTGCTTCTTCGATTACAAGCAGGGGTTCCCTCTGCTTGTCTAAACTATAATCTGTAATACATAGAAAATGAGGATTGCTCTCGTTTAATTTTCATGTGGACTAGAGCAAATCTGGTAGGGAAAAAGCAGCAAGGATCCTAGTTTCTCTAGCTTTTACAGCTTGGCAGGTATAAAGGTGAGGAAATACCAGAGGCTGACACACCTAGACAGATGGAGGCTTTAGCACTGCAGAGAACATAGCTCTGCCACCGCTGGGCAGCCCAACAGATAGTTATGGGGCAGCTCCCAGCATGAACACTGACCCCATTCACAGCTGGAGCATAGGCACCGTGACTCACAGCTGGATTGGCCTCACAGATAGAAGCTAGGTGCCACTGAAAACTGGAATGCAGGTACTGGCAAGCAGCCGCTCCCTGGAAGGGTAAGCTGTGAGCTTGTAGGCTCCTCCTTTTTCAAGCAATTTAAGTTGTGTCCTGATGGCTGGAGTTGAGGGCTGGAACTGCAGCGAGCTCTGGGCAGGCACAGTAGCTGACAAGACCACAGAGTATACAGTGCTTAGGAGAAAAGGTGCTAGGCACCTTGTCAGTGCCCCGGGGAGCCAGATGTTTTAATTCATGACACAACATAAAAAAGGAGCTTTCATAAGAGTCTTATGTTCCCTTAGTCAGGCCCACACAGCACGACTGGTCCAGGAAGTTATTATGAAAATAGACTTGCCTCTGGAAAGTCTGTGTGACTTAGACCACTAGCAGTTCAACAAAACAGGAGGTTGCAGCTGCTGAGAAAAATGCTCCCAGTGAAATTACTTGTCTATATCCAACTCGCTCCTTTTCAGATCTCTCCTTCAGATACTAAACAGAAGCCAGATAGCAGACAGGTACTGAGGATGGCAAAACTGATTTAACACAGACACTGCAAGCCAGCTCTTCAAAATACTTGTTTTGCAGTGGAGCTCCTTGAAGCTCACAAATGCTTTTGGATGCTGAATAGCCTAAGAACTGTAACCAGGAGCACCCTGCTCACCTATCCAGGAAGCGCCCTTTAGCAAGAGCAAAGCTTTTGGCACAGGTGAAGCCGCAAGACTCTGCTTCCCATTCTCCTTTCCAAGGAAGCTTCTGTTCCCCAACTCATATAGCATCCCTGACTTTGAGACCGACCCACAGTCTAGGAGCTACCAAAGTACATGTCCTCAGTGAAACTTCCCTGCACCAGGAGCTGCCCCAGCTAAGGAAGACTGTTTCTCACAGAGTCATCTCCTTCTTTGCAGAGTCCAACCTTGGCCTGGAAATTAGCATACACTGTCCTTGCCATACTTTTCAGCCCAACGGAGACATCTTGGAGAATTTGCACGAGGTCTTGGAGATCAAGTTCAAAGGTGATAAAGCGCTGGGTTAGGGGAGGCTGTTGGGGAAGGGAAAGCCTGGAGTATCTAAAGAAAAAACAAGGTCTTGCTTTGCATATTTGAGTATTTTACGTTGCATAACGTTTGTCTTAAAGCATACACATCTGGGTTTGCATGTTGATTATATGGGTATATTCACTTTGTACATAGGTTAGAAATGGGAGAAAGAAAGTGCAGGCCGGGTGGGTTTGCACGAGTGTCTGTAGAAAGGAATAATTTTGTATTTCAATGTCTTTCTGGGAAGTTCAGCCTGATGCCTTCTCAGATTTCCACAGAGGCTCTGCTTTCCAGTTTAGGGTGACTGAAACACAAGGAAGTCAGGCATCCTGTGTGAGGTGGCCCAGAGAGTCAGTGGCTTGGCTGGCCTAAGAACTAGGAACCTCCTGGCTTGCAGCCCTGGGCTGCAGCCACTGGCCCCCACAGGCTCAATTTCTGAGGCTGTTCTGCAGAGTGCCAATGATCTGACATCTTCTTTAAACCATTCATCTTCCTGCCTGTCCTGGGACAGAAGCCAGGAGTCAGTGGGATGGATTAATGGCCCCACCAGCAGTTTGCAAATGGTAAAACAGGTGGCCCGTAAGCCTCTATTGAAGGACTGCAGCAGTCAGATTCACCAGGAGTAAAGGGGTCCCTGTGAGGGAAGAAGTCCCAGAGTAAGTGGACATGGTGCCTGAATCTGTTTCACCCTAGCTCAAGGACAGGCATGAGAGTGTTAAATGCACTGAAAAGGCTTGTTGCACCCTCCACTTCCACACTGACTTCTTTGTGGATCCTGTTTTTCTCTGAAGGCATTGACAGTGAGGATGACTACGGCCGTGGGGACTTGGGGCGCCTGAAGAAGCAGAAAGACTTGCATAACCCCCACCTCATCTTGATGATGTTACCCCCACATCGGCTGGAGAGCCCAGTGTTGGGAGGCCAGAGAAAGAAACGGGCCCTGGATACCAACTACTGTTTCCGGTAAGTGAGAATCCTGCATGGAGTGAGGTGGGCAAGCCTGGCAAGACTCCATGCCAGGGGGAAAGGCAGAGACTTCCAAAGGGGTTGTGGGTCACCATGGTGCCACAGAGGCCACATGCGGAGCACAGCTCAGCCAGCTGCTCCTCATGGTGTCCAAGAAGGGGACACTGGCCAGCTCAGCAGAGTCACTTTGTGCTTCTGGCTGAGCTGCTGGCTAGAGGGAGACTTGCAAGTGGCTTCCTGGAGCACAGCCTGGGCAAGGACCCGTGGCAGCCCCCTGCTAGCTCCAGGTGCCAGAGAGCAGCTGGGTGTTGCTGTGGGCGAGCGGGGTGCTGTCTCTCTGGGCCAGCAGCCAAGCTGCCTGCTGGCGGGCATGAGCAGTGCCAGGCTGCTGAGCTGCCCGCCACTGCTCGCCTCTGCTGCTCCTCTGCACTTGGCGTAGGCAAACACTGTGCCCCACTGGGCACTGCTAGTACTAGTCCTTCTGTTCAGGAAGCTGTGTCACGCACTCATATGTAAGGCCCCTCTTTAGATTCACTGTGTTTCGATACTCTGTTTCAGGAACCTGGAGGAGAACTGCTGTGTGCGTCCTCTGTACATCGACTTCCGACAGGACCTTGGCTGGAAATGGGTCCACGAGCCTAAGGGCTACTTTGCTAACTTTTGTTCGGGCCCTTGTCCGTACCTCCGCAGCGCAGACACCACTCACAGCACGGTACATCCAGCATATTATCCTGTCAGGCCTTGTGGCTGTGACTCCCCCTTCCTCCCTAAGTCTGATCATATCTGGTTTCTTCAAAGCAGCAGCAGCAGTTCAGATCAATACTTGTAAAAGACTGTCCAAGGAAACTGCAGAAAAGAGTCTAGGTGGTTCAGCAGGGAAAATGTGCTTCCTTTGGAGTCAATACTGAATCCATGCTTCCAGCCAAATGTTGAGGAGGAGGAGGAAGGATGCTGTCTCTTGGATAAGATGTGAAACAGCAGGACTGATGGGTTTAGGGAACTTACTTGGTAATGGCCAGAGTATTAACTGAATTGTTCACATCACGCATCAATTCTGGTAATTATCTTCTGCCTAAATTTCTCCTGCAGTTTGCACTGGACAGAGGATTTTTCTACACTCTGTGCCAGGTTGTCATGCAAGACTGTTGTGCCATGGCACACAGCTGCCGTCTGCTACCACAGGGGCAGCTGTAGCCCAAAAGTGAAGGGAAATCCGTGTCCATGTCCAGAAGTGAACACAGCCATACAGTAAGCTCTCCTTTCTGTACAGGCATCCTTTCCAGCTGTGTAAATCCCACGTAACCTATGGCAGGGAGGAACCTACTAGGCAGTAAAATTCAGGAGTAAAAACTGGCAGAAAGCAAATGTGTTTAGGTAACTTACGCATAACGTCTGTTTAACATGAGTACACTAGGCAGTCTTTGGGAAGAATACCACCTGAGCCTGGCTACTGTCTGAAGTGGAAGAAAATAAAAAGCAATAGAAAAGCACAGGCATGGGAGAACTACCAAGGGGAGAAGACAGACAAAGGAGCAGGAATTCCATCGCTGAAGCAAGAAAGGCCAGAGGAAAATCCTGTGCTTCTGTCCACAGCAAAGGCGGCAATCCAGACAATGCAACAGCTCACTAGCAACTTAGCTTCAGGTTTCACTAAAAAAAGTTACTGGAAAAAGCAGATTCGGCTGAAGAACAGATAACTAGATAAAGATGATATTGCAGAAAAGATGCTAACATTTTCTTGACGGCTTGACAGTCTGCACAGCAGCAAGGCTTGCTGAAGCTGAAGGACTAATATCAGTGGGAACAGTCAATCTATGGGAATGAAGGAGTGAACAGATGCTGGGCATTAAGCGCAAGACAAGGCAAGGGAATGAACAGCTTTGAAAGGGTAATGGGCATGTAGCTTTACCATCTGGTTGTCCTGAGAAGCTCTCTAGTAGATAACTGGACTGAATCAGTGTGAGAGAAAGGAGATTTTAGAATGGTTCCTAATGTTCTTTTCTTGAGCAAGAAAGGAAACGATCAAGTGTTAAGGTCAGCCTGAGTGATACAAGAAACCTTTAGAACAATATAACTGCTGACAGCTTGCCAGCACCACCTAGGAAAAACATGGTGAAAAGAAGATTTCTCACCAGTCTGTTTAACCTGCTGTCTCTGTTGCGACCCCAGAGCACGTGGTACCCCTGTGGTACAGCCAGGAATACTTTGCTCAGTATCCCAGAGAGCTTCTACCAGAACAACTGCGATTACATGGATCTGGATGATAGAACAGGATGTTTCCTTAGCACCTCTCATCCCCAAAGACTGTAAAGTAGTTAAAAGACAATGTGCCAGATCCTGTCGTTTATACCAGACAAGCACTAATGAGACTACAGTAGTGCAGGTGAGATCATGTTTTGGCCCCACAACTCAAGAAGTTGCTTACCACTGAGAAGTGGCCACCTCTGGCAAGAAACATGGCAACTGTGCTGTAGTGGTTACATGGCTGAAGCGTACAGTCATCTGTGGGCTGGGGCCAGCTGGGAGGAGGAATCCAGTGGGGTCCCACAGGACACTCTCCTGGCTCCAGCATTATAATGTAATGACTTGGAGGATGGAGCGGAGGGAGGAAGCATCAGACAGTTCAAAGCTGGGAGGGAATTGTGGATACTCAAGAGGATTGGCATCCGTGCAGTGCTATCTAGAGATGTTGGTTGAAATAAGCAGCACTGATGTTCTTTCTTCTGGTTTCTTTAATGGAACCCAAGACAGTATGGCCCCAGGCTGGTTACACCCAGCCTTGTGAAAAGCAAAAATTGTGACACTATCCACCATACCAAATAAGAGATGAAAGGAGACAACTACTTACACTCCTTCAACCCTTAGGCATCAGCCACAGAGCAAGGCTACTACAATTAAAAAAAAAAAAAAAAAGTCTTAAGAGTCAGGCTGGGGGAGGTGAGACCCTTTAGAAGCAGGCCATGATCAGGAAGTGGCAGGGGAGTCTTACTCACCTCAGGGAAATACTCGCTGATGAGCATAGTCCAAACACCTAGAGACCTGTTGGCTTTGCAGTCCCTTCCTGTCCTCAACCAACTTAAACATATTCCTGACTTTGTCACCACATTTACTTTGTTTCTGCAGGTGCTGGGCTTATACAACACGCTGAACCCTGAGGCATCCGCTTCGCCCTGCTGTGTCCCCCAGGACCTGGAGCCGCTCACTATCTTGTACTATGTCGGGAGGACCCCCAAAGTGGAGCAGCTCTCCAACATGGTGGTGAAATCCTGCAAGTGCAGCTGAAAGGCACCCTGGCCCGCCCAAAGCCAAGACAGAAACTGTCAGCACCCACTCTCCTGCTCCCAGGCTAACACAAAAGGAACTGGGGGTCAGAGACTACGCATGCTGAGGGCCGAGTGCCAAACCCTGTGGCTTAGGGTCTGGCAGCCCTTGGGGATCTCTTCTGGAACATTTCTTGGTCTTGTTGGCAGTGTCATGTTCCTTCTGGGAGTTACTCTGGTGACACGAAGGCCACACTCTCCAAAATGGCTGGACAGTTGGTGCGGAAGAGAAGGACAGGGTGGAGGAACTGCTGTGTATTTGAATGCTGGGTGGTTGAGCTGGGAAAGCGAGGGAATGAGAAAGAGCAGGTGAAAGGGGGAGTGGAAATGGGGCGATGTTTTCTATTCTAGCATTAGCTATCTTAGGACCTCAGCCCTCCCCACTGGCCTGAAGAATTAAAGGTTTCTCCTGTAGGAGGAAACCCTGAAATTTTCTTTAGAGAAAGAAAATGCACCAAGAAGGGAAGCTGCTGAGAGAAGAAATGCTCAAAGATACTCTTAGGCTTTTGTTCCTCACAGCTGTGATCCAGGAGTCCTGCAACTGAAACTCTGTGTCTGCCAAACCTGTTAAGTTGGCAGATCCTGGCTATTGGTTTCTACATGCAAACTGCAAGGCTCCCAGCCAGCCTGCTGAGGGTGGGCAAATACAAGGAAAGAGGGTGCTGAGTCCATTTTTAGAGGGACTGATGTGTCCATTCAGCTCTTTTCCCTTCCTGGAGTTTCTGAGAGGTGGTTTCTGGGTCAGGGCAGGAGTAATGTCTGTGGGTACCTGAATATTGGGCCCATTAATTCGTGAGCTGATACACCCTGAGGACCTCTTGTCTGTTGTGGTTTGTGAGATGCTTTGGGGTGTTCTGCATCTGTTCTGCACAATGACCTGAACATGGCCCAGGCCTCACCTGCCAAGACTTAAAAAATAGTAATCTCAAAAACATTGTAAAAAAAATAAATACTTTGGGGGGGAGATGCTCTTTTTTTTCACAAGCAAGTTGTTTGTTGGAGGGTTAGATGGTTTGCTGTTTTCAAACTGTTACTGCTGTGGCATACTCAGTCACTCCAAAATGTCTCTTCGAAGGAACAGACAGAATTTAGGTCAGCCAGTGAGCCCCAGAATGGAAATTCCTTGGTACCCTCAAACTGTTCCTGGTGTATGTGTCCCCTGTTCCACCCTAGTCTTTCAGACATGTACATCACCTCTGGCATCTGCTTTTGACAGATTTGTGTAGAGCTCCCCTCAAATGTAAAACACTTCCAACAATACTGTTTAAATAACCAGGGCAAGGCAGTTGCCACAGCTGACAAATGTCCTATGTCCTTTTGAATATATATGGTCTGCCAGTACAGACTTGTACATACAGGTGAATAACACACCCCTCCTCCTGATTTACCATGAACATTGCAGATGCTCATAAAAAGCTCAGAGATGTTGCCAAGACAAGAAATTGATGTACTCTTTTAAAGTATGGGCTTTTTCAGCCATAGATACTCCCAAAGGTAAAAATCTCCAGTGCTTGCATGCCACATGAGACTCAGAGGCTGCCTCACTGACTCTCCAAACCACAACTACTTAAAGTCATGTTCTAGAGACCACAGAGGTTCCTCCCTGTCCCCTCCCAATTCCTGGTCCCCAGCAACTGAGTGTAAAATGACACCTAGCTGGTTAATTGCTTGTGGCCAGGGCTCTCCATGGTCAGCTCAGAATTCAGCTCTTCCATCAAGCCCTTCACAATAGTGGCTGCTTCCATATACCTCATGTGAGGCTGCCGTAACATGTAATCTCAAACATCTTAATAAACTGTAAACCCTCCCTGCACCATCACCAGCTGGCTAGAGGTTAGCAAGGGTGGGTCAGTGGAGGGAGCCTGCCAACCTGTGTGACATTTTGGCATGGGCACACATGCTCTGATAGAGGCACTCCCTAGTGCTTAGCTTTAATCCCTTTCATCGCTCTGGGGCTCCTTGACCTCTCATCGGTGTGATGATGAAAGGTGCAGCTGTGATCGGTCCTGCAGCACTTCTGTATTACTGTGCCCTGTACAGTTCTGATGCCCACGCTTCCCCCCTGCCTGCCCAAGGAGGGAGCAAATAAATGCATTATGACTACACTACTACACTGATAGACAGGCCAGAAATTTAGTGGCTGCCATGGGGGGTGGGGGGAAATCCAGATGCCAATTGGCGTAGGAATTCTCTCTAATCTCCTTTTAGCAGCAGCCCCTGGGGAGGTTTTGGGTTACAAGCTGCAGTCTGTTCTTTGGTCATTGTTCCTCCTGAGCCCTGGGCTGGCTCTGCTGCCCATCCAATTGAAGGGCTTCCTCGCTAGTAAAGGGGGAAAAAAAAAAACAAGGAGGGGGAGCTGCAAAGAGCTGAGCTAGAACACTTGCACAGCTGACAGTCTCCTACGTGGCACTTGGAGCACGTCAGAACCACCCACGGATTAACCCTGGCAAGACCCTTGAGGTGGGTCTGTCTTACTAGCCCTTGTTCACTGCTGCTCCTCAGTGGCAGGGAGGGGTGGCAGAAGGACCAAGCCATTTGCCTCCTTGGAAAGGAGGCAAAATGGCAATGGAAAATCAGGGGAGAAGACTCTTGGGGTGTGCAACCAGTAAGGACACAGGTAACTATATAGGTACAGTAATCCTTGAAGTCAAACACACAGATTTCAGTTACTGCTGCTCTGTCCAGCATTCCGTTTCCCTAGCAACATTTGAGAATTAGATTTGTGAGACAGGATCTGAATTCATTTTCTTAAAATTAAAATAGCTTTTCTAGGACTGTTTTAGCTATAATTCAGCCACAAACTATACTATCTACGCGGGGTTAATAACAGATTGAATACACTCCTGGGCGCAGGCTTACCAAAACGTTTCAGGACACTTCTGTGAGAAGGCAGAGGGCAGTTCTCTATATGCTCTGTTACTAGCTGGCAAATTGAGGAAGACAATGGGAAAGAAAAAGTGAGATCTTCACTGCCAACACTGAATACAGCTCCCAACAGTTCCCTTTTGTTGTTTGCAGGAACAAACAAAAGCTGATGAAAACAATCCCAGCACACTTTCTGTCTAACAAAGATCAATGGTTAGAAAGAGTGAAAAAACCCTATTCTGCTCTGCCATGAGGCAGATCCTACACAAATTATCAAATGACCATCTGTGTAGTCCCTCTATATACTCCATTATAGCATGCAAGAGGCCTACACCTGAACTTGGAACACCTTGTGTGTATGCTGTAGTGCATTGTAGAGCTCTGCAAGGAACACTGCTTCAGCAAATACAGGAATGTACACTGATATTTCAGCAAAGAATAGTCTTCACAGACTAAATGAGTCTTCGTTCCCTGGTCTTTGGGTTGGACAGTCTCTAGCTATCTCACTGCACTTACAAAAAGCAGTAGCACATCCTTGTTACCACGGTGTGAACTGGGATATGCTGCTTTGTGTTTCACCTTTCCATAACCAACAGACATCAATACACAGAGTAAACAAGATGGCCCGTGTCTGAAAGTAATAGAAGATACAAAAGACAAACATACCTGTCCACTCCTCTGGCAACATCATAGATTTGTTCTGCTCTGTCCTGTGATGTCTCACTTCTCTCTTTGTTGTAGCTACCAAATTTCCATTCTCTCAGTTCACAGAACCTTTTCTTATCTTTCTACACTGCTCTCAAGCTTTCCTTACCTATGACTAGAGTGTCCTCATCAGAGCAGAAATACAGGAGGTCTCCAGGCTCAGATTACTTTGTAAATGAAATCACTGCCGCCATGCCATGACAGATCCATTGCAACGTCTTATGAGGCAGATGTCTTCAATATGGTCCAGGGTCCAATGCAAGGCAGGTTCAGTACCACAGGATGAGCAGGATGCAGCTCTAGGGCCAGCTCCATTGTGCAGAAAAGGTTTCTTACCCACTACATTTTTTTCTAGTGGCATGCAAAACATCAACTCTATAGTACTGGGTTGCCTTTTCTTAATAGGTGATTGCAAGGCAATGAAATCAATCAAGAAAATACAGTTTTCAATACATATGGAGCCAGCAGTGTGATATCTACACACCTGCAAAACTATACTGATTTCTGGTAGTGCAAAATAATACATGGTTGTATGGGCTGCCTGTAACCTATGTTAATTGTTGTTTAGAGTAACTGCAGCAATTTGGATACAGTGCAAGGAGGAAAACATGCCTTCTAATTCTTTAAAAATAACATCTATTAATTTTTTTTTACATTCAAAATAACTAGAATATATTGGTCAAAAGCTGTATAAAATTAATAACTAACATGCATACTTTGATGTTTAGTAAAAGAATATCTGGACTTTCAGGTCTCTGCTTTACAAATACTTTCTTTTGTATACACGGAAGTCATTTAAGCCCTGGTTCATTTTTGATGCAGCTCCAGAAGTGACAGATGGAAGCAACTAAGCTCAGTGTCTTTTGTCCTATCTTGAAGAGAGGCTTCAGATGCCCTGTACAAATGCAAGATCCTTTATCATGCAAGAAGTCAACATAAAAGAGATGAGACAGTTTTACTCACTGAGAAACAGATTGTCTTAGAAATGAATTCAGATACATCAACAAATACAGGAAATGAAAATTGCTGATTAATGATTAATGGTTGTCATTCTCTTACTTCTCTAAATGACAGTAATGCATCTGAGATGCCACTTATGCCCATAATTTCAGAAAGAATATGGTACAGTACTTTGGATGTCACCATATGTTTCCAGGAAATACTAATTTCAAAGATTACAAACCTCAGTTACTAGGCTGCTTTTAGAACATCCTTATCTAGGGCTAGGTTGCATAGGGAAGATGGCAGAGATGGTCTGAAGCCATTCAACCAAGCAGCTAGGCCTCTTCCAGTACTGGGCTGTGATTTAATGGAAAACACACTTAGGGATAAGGACCTTTATATCTAGTACAGAATAGAGGTTTCTTTATAGCTTTGGTTTGTGGCAAAAAAACCCCACACATTATTGTTTCCCACATCCTGCAGCCTTAGTGAACAGCTTTCACGCAGAAACTGTCCCCTGTGGTATATGCTGGCACTGTTGAATTACAGGAAGGAATACCAAAGTTTCAAGCGGTATCTTCTGAAGACAAAGATCTATTTCTCCCCCTTTCGGGGCGGGGGGTGGGGGGCAGTAGTGGTCTTTGTGCAGGGTGATATTCTTTGTCTCTCATTCCACTTAGTTGGCTAGGCAAGATGATACCTCATTTCTGTCCAGAGACTGATGCAAGAAAGAATTACATGTAGGGGTTATGCATGTTGTAGAAAGCAAAGGTGATTTCCTTTTCTGGTCTGCCAACACTCAGACATTTCTCACTAGCTGTTTACAGATATTCATTCATCACATACAGAAATCAGCATGAGGCGTTATAATAATATATCATGGCCAGTGCATGTACATCACTTGATGAAAGAAGCCAGCTGGGTCATATCAAACCAGAGATTTCCTGACATTCTTCAGGAAGGATTTCTTTTTTCTCCTGAAGTTATTATCCTCTTCAGGAAGCAGACAAAGCGAAGATTTGCTGTGCAGCCAGGGGCAAATCTTACAGGATTTGTGCAATGCACATAGTGTAACAACTGGGGAATGTCTTGGTAACCATGTTCTGGTTCTTTCTTAAAACAAACATTTATGGTCTTCTGAAGTGCTGAAACCCTCTTGCAGGTAGACTAGATGCTTGGGAGAGCTCCGCTGTTTTCAAGGATTTGTAAGAAACTCCACTTGTGGGGGAAAGCAGTAGCAGACAGTCTGACTCGCAAAAAGAATCTCTGGAAGACATCCAGCTTGCAACAAGCTGCCTTGCGTGACACAATTTGACATCTGCCCCCTCAAAGGACACTTGCTACAGAAATCTCTAACTATACTTTAGGATCTGAAGATCTCATTTGGATACTACCATGCTAAATGCTCTATTGTGCTAATCTGAAGAACTGGAAACAAATTAATAGAACAAACAACAAAGAGAAACCAAATAAAGGAGACGGCAATAAAATCTCAGGGAAGTATGGCGTGGCAGCAGTTACAATGTGCTGACTACACATTTTAAATTGTCTTTCATTTTTATCAATTTCACCTGCCCTCAGCCAAGCCATCTTTCAAAAGACCTAAGAAACATGCAGAGCCACAATTTGGCAGGAAGAGCCATCGATCTTTATTCTTAGATATTTTTCATAAGAAATTTTCAGTGGACATATGGAGACATGAGTTTTGTAGGTCTGTGGATAAGAAAAATAATTCCTAGCTGATATCATAGACAAAATGTATTCCACATTGAATTTCTGGAATTAGAAATGGTGGAGAAAACACACTTTCAGGAGGAAAGACAACCCCAATTTGAATGGGGGAAGCATCATGCAACTGGAAGCCCTCTCAGTAGATTCACAGCTGTCCATCTGCACACCTTGAAGAACGGCAGATGTCCTAGATGTATTAAATATATCTGACATAGCATGACCTTTCAGAAGGTCATATAAATAAGGCAAAACCACTTGAAAAACATGAGGTCAATCAATATAGTAATTACTGGAAACAGTGGGGAAAAATCCCTTGTAAATTTTCTTCTCCAATCTCAGAAAAAACAAACTTTGTAGTAGAATGAGGGAGTGATGACAGTCAAACATTTGGACTTGGCAGTAGAGGAACTTTTCAAAGATCCCTTCCTGACTTTTGACATGGTAATGCTCAAGACATAGAGATTAGATCAATAACCCCAAAACATTTCTTTGAGGAGATTTTATGACTTTTGAACATAACTACACTGAGTACAGTAACTTGCCTCCTCTTAGTCTGGGGGAAGGAGACTATGCTTCACCATTGCTATAACTATGGTGAAATGAGATTTTCTAAAATACTCTTGCAGGGACACCAAATTTAACTAATGTTCTGGGTTGTCTTCTCTTGCACATCGCAGAACACCAGTAGGCAAAAGGCCAAATACAATGCTGAAATTGCTTTTAGAGGTAACAGCATCTCTTCCACCTGCCCCAAACAAATGATAAAAATTCTGGTAATAAAGATACATTTTTAACATCTCCCAAATTCTTAACAATTGCATCAAATTTGTTTTTTTAAGGCCAATTCAATTTTTTCTGTCTGATAGGTCAGATAAAGAAGCCATTCCTTTTCAAAGAATGTAAGATTTCTCAAGCTCATTGTGTGCACTGTAGGCGTCGACTTGTAGAGAAGAGGTCCTGTTAAGTAAACTCTTTTCCCTGCGGAACCACTATGATTCATTGAATACCATTGGCAAAGGCTTCACACCAGGGTCTCCACAATGATCAGTGATTCTTTCCTTTAAATTGGAACAGCAGTGAACACTCTTTTCAATGAGGGCCAGTAAAATCCTTTCTTGGTTAGGTAACAGACAGAGCAGAATCCTTAGAGCAGACTTGGTGTCTTGTTTGTCACCTTTAGTTGAGTGGAGTTTGTCCTCTGCGTTAAAACTGCATGGAGAGGCTGTTTCAAAAACTCAGAATCCAACAATTTTGGAGAAGATCAGTTTGCGTTTCCTAACTACTCATCTCTAAGGCAGCAGGGAAACTTAATCTCATTCTTTGGAAAAGGACAGTAGCGTTCTAAAGTGGGAAGAAAGCAGTTAGCAGGTACTGTAGTTCTTTAAGATGTACTGTGGTTGTGCACATTCACCCTGAACTGAAGGTGCTCTGCATTCAAGCACTTTGGAAGACAAAGATGGTGAGAAGTGAAATGTGTATGAATAAGATAACTTAAGAGCTTCACTTAGTGGTATTTTCTTTTCCATATTTAAGTGATTACCCATTTACAAACATCATATTATGGATGACTTCCATACAGCAACCTACTTTCGCCCAAAATCACAACTGTCTAGAGGTGAATCTTGGTGTCCTTTATACTCTTGTAAGAGCTTCATCATTCTGAAAGCCTCTGCAATATATAGTGCCCATCCAGATGAAGGTGTAGACAAGCTGCATGTGACAACTTGGCAGATGTCAGCAATGGAGACTTTTCTTAGAGAGCCCAACACTACAGAATGAATTCTGGTGGAACATGCTGCTGTCATGGAAGGCAGCTTTGCCTTGGCTGTTCTAGTATGCTATACTGCAACTGTCAAAATAAAACATCCATACAAGTCAGACTACAAGACCCTCTATCCCACCCCTCGCCTCTGACAGGGGTCAACAGCACATGCCTGACAGACAAGCTAAAAATTGGAAAAACCCATTGTGATACTTCCCCAGAATAGTCACTTGAAAAGTTTTAGAAACTTCCTGCTTGTTTTTTAGTTTTAATATTTAATATGCCCTAATAGATTACTGTTTCATGGATTTATCTACTTGTCTTTTCAAACCACATACACTTTTTTATATCCACATCATCTTGTGACAAGGAGTTCCATAGGTCAATTACATACTGTGAAACAAAAATCACACACACATTCCCTTTTTCTTTTCCTTTGAATCTGGTATCTGTTAGTTTCATCTGACGCTCCTACTTCTAGCGCGCAAGACTGTGAACGACTCCCTTTTCACCTTCTCCTTTACACTCCTCCTTGCCCATCCCTTTTCCAATTAACCACTTTCTGCATGAAGAGAACTATGAACGTTAAGTTTTGTGCTCTTGGTATAACCAATCTCAAGGACTGTTTGACTGACCTGATTCTGTAAAGATAAAATAAGGTCTTCCTGATGTTTGGTGTAAACAAGGATGTCTTAGCTCTAGAAACATGAGGTTCTAGAAGGAAGAAAAGGAGGTCAAGTCCCAGGTTTAAGTAAAGCTTAGAAGCTTCTTTTGGAAGAAACTCATGACAGATCCACAGGAATAATGTGTCCAGAAAGGAAATAGTATGAAGAGGATTAATCAGCTAGTTACTTACTGCAACCAAAAAAATCCAACTATTTAAACACCAGCAAATAACCCATCCAGATTCAAACAGTGAGCCCAGGATTATCAGCAGCAGCAAATGTAGGACTGACTGAGGAAAAAAGTCCTTGGCAGTTTGATCAAGTAAACCTTAACAAAAATAAGTCAGGAGCCAGACTACTTTTGTTTCCAGCAAATAATCCAAAATGACTGGAACTGTTGTATTAGTACCAGGTACAGACCTGAAAAAATGCAAGCTGAGAATCCAGTCTGTTCTGTAAACTCATCTATAAGTTGATGATCTCCACAGGTAAAGACAACGAATGGTGCAGCACTGCCAGCCATTCAACTCCATACACACAGAGACTATTCCTATTCCAGTATGAGGAAGAGGCGTAGCATTGAGATTCCTACTAGTAAACAAAGGTCTTGATACCAAAACCTCCTGCCACAGTATGGAAACAGTATCAGAGATATGTATGTCAACCTTCCAGGCATCACAATGAGGAGCATTTCCAACAAACCATAAAGCATATCTAGTCCTGAGAATGGAAATTTCAGTATGTCTCACTGGCATCCAAGACTAAGTGGTCTATCTAGTATCACAACATGATCTCCCAATGATATCACTCGCACAACTTATGAGGCTGATGAACCATGTAAAAGTGAACTTAGTACTCTATGTACTGAGTACAAGTCAGCTGCTTCTGAAATGGAGAGAATCTAATATCCCTCCCTTAATTTTTAGGTTGTAGTACGCTCATCACCTAAACACAGCACAAAACGCTTGTATGAACTCCGCATTACCTCAGCCTCCAGGACTCTGATGTGCACCTTACTGCTTTCAAGACTAACAAGCCTGATTCTCTGTCATTGGAACAGGGTCCTTAACTTAGAAGTGATGCAAACATCATGGAGTCGGAGAGAAGAAGAGGACCCCTTGGCAATATCCTTAGATAGATTCGGCATCTAGTAGATGCCGAATGATTGTTGGGGCTTCCTATTGGTAATTTTCCTTTCTCACAGTAAACAAAGGCACTTCAATGAAACTCATTGATGAATACAGGGAAGTAAACTTCATAAAAGCAGAGACAAACTAATCCCCACTCAAGAAGCATGTATATAATTGTACTCGCCTTGCATGCAACTATTATAAATCCAAAATGGTTTTCTATTCTCCTTTCCTCCCTTGTACTAGAAAACACCTCCTGTAAAATGCTTTCTCTCCAAGATGTGTGGGAAAGTTCTGTGCCTCCCCACTGAATCTCTTAACTGAAGCACTCTCAGAGATTTTTAAAAAGAGACAAAATACATACGTTATCCTTCAGTACACAGTATCCACCATGCACAAAGACATACAAAGACATACTCCAGGGTGAGGAGTACAGGGAGATGGGAAAAATCAGAGGCTGGAATTGCAGGATATGTTCCTGATTCTGTATTGCACATGCTCCCAAGGTAACAGCATTTGTGTTCAGAGCTGGGATCAGCAGATGCCCAAGGTAAAGGAATACTGCTGTTTGCTTTGACGCTCTGGCTGCCCTAACATATCCTGAGGCAGAACAGGAGTTCAAAGTCTAGGTGTTTAGCTTAAGGTAAAGGACCAGTCTTGATATCCCTGTTTTTTGGGTGGGGTTTTTTTGGGGTTTTTGGTTTTTTTTTTTTTAATATTTTGGAAGCAGAAGAAAAATTTTCCAGGCATAAAGGATGCAAGACTTCACTGCTCCTGAAGCTGACAATGTTCATCCCTTCAAAATGAGGGTTTTAGACTGCAATGTGCATTTCTCTGAATATTTCAAAAATCTTAGAGACAACATGTCAGATATACTGCTACTAAGTCATCACAGCTACAGATGTGGTGTTGGCTACATCTAACATGCAATGCAAAGAAGTTCAGGAAACATGCTGGCTATAACTGAGTACAAATCATTATCCCAGAATGAGTGGGTGGGAGACTGGCAAAGCTGACAAAACAATTAACCTATGTTCATAAGCCAGCACTAATTGGTAATTTGCCAGACAAAGATGCAAGAATGCTGTTTCTGCCAATGATCCTCTGGGCAATGATTCCTGGGCTAACTGTGCATTTAAATCTCTATCCTCCAAACCTCTCTATAGTTTTCAGTGGTGGCTGTGACAACCTAAACGAAGAAACTAGGGAAAAAAACAGAGATGAGAGTTCCACAACGATGCATACCATATAGCTACTCAATCCTGCACATGAAAGCCAGTGGAACAAGGATAACTCAGATCCCTTGGAAGGAAGAAAGGAATGGAATCCGTTATTTACCAAAGCTAAATCTTATAGGGAAATAGGCCCTCCATCAGTTCTGTAACAGAGCTGGAGGCTATAGCCAATACCACATGTAGCAGAGTAGGCTATGAGAAGATAGGCTATGAGAAGACAGACCCAAGGTCTTGAAGCCCACAGCTGCTGAGGACGTGCAGAAGTTTGAAGTAACACCTTCTGTAACTAAATTTTCACTAATCATGAGCCAGTAACTTGATGCATCAGTAGAAACATCTATCTCAGAGATCCATGGGTGAAATTCAATGATTACAGACAGAAGGGACATGATCTCAAAGTAACTTCACAAGACTTTACAAATCTCTTGGTCACTGATGGTATGTGATGGCAGCACAGGCAGCAGACAACTGCCATGGAGATTCTTGAAGACCATAGCTGGAAAACGCAGACAAAGTGAACAGGATCGTGACTGTCTAGGAAATGAAAGGTAAGCTAATGAAGGAAGAACGGGAACAGCTACATCAGAGAACTGCATTTTGGACAAATGAAGTATTCCGTGTCTGTCATGTGCATGAGTGGAACAGAAATAGAAAAATGCATGTTCTGGCCTATGAAATCATGCCTGGAGCAAGCAATAGTGAAACTAATGGGGTATGAACATAATTATTTCATCTTCTCACAATTTATCTGGTCTTGAATGACAGAAAATATGCACAATGCAAGAGTGAACACAAACACAATCATTTCAAGAGAAAACACTTTCCCTGTCTGACACTGTTTCTTCTGTCAGCCATTTGGGTTGATCATTATCTACTTGCCAACACATGAGAATGATCTCTTAACACTGACTATACAGGCTAGAAATGACAGGGGAGATGTGGAATAAGAAAACAGATCAGAGTGTTAGCATCCAATCTCTGAGGGCTCCGATACAAACAACAGGAGATTTTGTACCCTTTGAGAATTACAGTCATACCACTTGCTGTTTGACAGGGCAGAAGTTGCAAAATACTGCGTTTTCTTTTAACCTGGCACCAACAAAGCGCCAGAGCTGAAGCTGCTTCCTGTTCATTTTAAGGATGGGTGGATCTTCTCTCCAATACATTTTCCAGCTGCTGATGTTGTTTTCTAACACAAGCAAATTAATTTTCATAGCATTAGGCAAATTTTAACTGGAGTGCTTCACCAAGCCACTATTGCAACTGATAGGAGCCACCTGGGCCTTAGGGTTCAAGCTTAGGTCTGAAAACATCAGCCAATTTTAAAAGTTTATAAAGCCTAAACAAACAGAAATCAAAATACAAAAATAAGCCACACAGAACATAAGCATCCAACAGTGAAACATAAAGACAGATTTAAAATCCTGTCCAATAAAATGACAGCAAATATTTTGGGGGTGTGAATAACTGAAATTATAACCAAAACAAACAAAAAAAAGAAATTACTTTATTCAAACCAATAATTTCTATGGCTCTATGCCAAAGTTCAAGATGGCAACCAACACAGATGTCTCCAGTCATATGTTCTAATATTTTTCTCTGCTGATGGTTGCCATGTGATGATAGCAGAGAATCTTGGCTTTTACAAGACTAGGACAGACTGAAATGGCTGAGCAAATGAGACTTTATGTTCAAACTTGGACCTTAGGAGGAACAGTACAGACAGCTGGAGGACCTCTGTCTTATAGAAAGATCTCACAGTTAGTGATCAGAAAGAGGTGGGAGGAAGGGACCAGAAGACTCAGCAGCAGAAGCTCTCAGAGGCAATCATTCACCTTGGCTTGCACGTGTATCACCAGCTTCCACAGATATTCAGGTACTCTCCTCAGTGGGTTGTCCTCTCACCAGGGCCTCCTCTTCACTTTTTCCTGGGTGTTATGGGAGTGTGGTGGTATGAAGTCACTGCTGTATGTGCCTTTGCCCCATACTCAAAGCAGCACCCTGGATTCCTCACCTGGTGTTCAGTGTTAGCCCTTCTCTGTGAGCAGAGGCTGGAAAAAACACAAAGCAAAGATTCTGAGTAATCAGAGGGGACTGTTTTGTGGGAAAAACTGCTGCACTGCTCTACAAATCTCAGCCATCACCAGAAATCTGGATCTCCCTATCACACAACCTCTCTCTACAGTAACAGATGAGATCACAGATCAGTATGACAAAACCTAACTTAATAAGCTACTGTGTGAAAAAGTACTCTTGGTATTCCTCTCAAACCCCAGAATACCTTCTTCACTCTTCGCGTCTGACTCATCTGACTCATCTCTTCACATGCTCCTTGAGTAGCTCTAAATCCTTCTCCCATATCAGTATGCTTTGTCTCTTTCTTTGTGTCTTTTACTCATTCGCCTGCACAGGAGTCTACTTCCCACTCCAAAAGATGTTGAGGACCTTGGTGCAGGAGAGATGGTGGTGTGAAAAGGTTGATCTTTAAAAGAAATGAAATGGGTATAAGGGAAAAATTTCTTCTTCCCACTATTATAGATTTTAATTCTACATACTGCAACTTTTTCCTACTTAGGCATGTTATGGGAAAAAGTCAATGTCATCTTCACTTCTTTTACTTAAAAATCCTTAGGCAGTCCTTTAAAAAGAAAAATCCAAACCACTTAGAAATGTACCAAGTTTATTTTGGACAGTTTGCATTTTACAGCTAATCTAGTAGGTAAAGCTTGTCCTGTGTATTTAGCACATCAGCTTGCTCCTAAATGCGAGTGACATTTGTTGAGAGGTGCTTATTAAAAATATTGCTGTATTTCAAAAAATACACTCTCCTTGAAAGCCCAGCATAGAGCCAAACATCACATAGCACAGAGGATCTGGAAAGATGTTTAGGAAGCAGGATTGCCAGCTATGTCACTGCACAGAAAGTTTGGAACCTGAATTAGGAACCAAACTGTCAACCATGTGTGTTAAGATAGGATACCAGTCCAGAAACCTATCCCTTGGCAATATGCTGAAATTAAGGAAACAAAGGCACATGAGAGAGGCAGCCAACTTCAACCTCATCTTCCTGTTTTGAAGAGACTTTTGAGCCTTCCTTTTCCTACAGAAATGCATGGTACAGTTTGTCTTTTCTCACAAACTGAATTAAAATCACTTTGTGTGAGTTCTTCTTGTATGGCTATCTTGAGGACTCAACACAGAGAGGGGCATTCCTACGTCTACAAGTAAATACGTATGTTACTACCATGAGTGCAGCTCATGGCCAATTCAGTAATTCCATAAATATTCATATATATAATTCTATGAAGTTTTATAATTTCAAAGCTACTGGTGAGCATTCCACTTCCTTCTGGTTGAGTAGGTTGAGGTTCTGGTTGAGTAGGGGGGACAGAAAAAAACCTAATTCCTGACAGCAGCCAACATTAAGGGTTGATTCTCCCTAGTGATAAGAGACATTGCAGTGAATCACCACATACAACAGCATGAATCTCCTTTATTCTCTGCCTGCCAGGAGGTGTTAAAGTATCTGCCTGTATGTCTGTCAACATGTTTGCATACTATTATGTCATCCACGACTGCACCTCAAAAACTTTAACACTTTTGTACTTAGAACAGCTGCATAGGGGGAAGAAAAGGATTACCTCCATTTTATGGATATGATTCTGAGTCACAAGGAAATCAGAGGACTTGTGTGAAGTCATGTACAGGATACCTGCACACTAAAATTCAGTGCCATATAGACTTTCCCAGCACAGATGTATACAGTCTTAGTCAGACACCAGCACCTATCTACTCCGCTTCTAAGCTGCAGGAATGAGACTGAACAGAGCACTAGAATAGATGACACTACTGGGTCAGGGACCCATGCTAACATTTTTTAGAGCTAGTTTGGCCTGTTTCATCATACCCAACAGCAGGTCTGTGGCAGAACGGAGAAGCATGTCAAAGCGTCCTGAATCTAGTGTTGAAAACAGGAACTTCCTTCCTTGAAAAGCTCTGATAATCCTAGAAATTAACCTAGCGCAGAGGGAATTTCTAATCCTAGAGTGATGCCCAGCATTCTCTTGATAATACATAGTGCAACTAAGAAAGGCAATAAATAGATGCAGTTTATTTATATCCATGGGTGACTGACACTAGCAAGCCAGGACAACTGACAACAGAAGCCCAGTGTTCTCTCCCCCATCTTTTGGGCATAATTTCAAGTTGGCTTGCTGGACCGGGCAGGCAAGAGAAAGCAGCAGTTCCAAGTCATGAAAATGTACTTGGGGGGGGGGGGGGTGTTACACAAACAGTACACACAACTGTATTTGAGTGAAGTCTCACTGCATGAAAAGAGCAGTGAGTAGCCTCATTAACAAGTGGAGAAATAGCAGTGGAAGCCAGCATGAGCCTTCCTGCTCCCCATATTACAGAGAAGACACTGGGTGGGCTCCTCACCCTGACTGCTAATGCCCTTCTGTACTTGACAGCCTTCATTCTGATTTCTCTTACTCAGCTCCGTACTCCCTGGTTTGTTGTGGCTCTCTCTTCTCTGGCTCTTCCCCACGTTTCATCTCATAACTTCAGACACGCCTTTTACCCTATTCACACACATTTTGGCTTCTATTTTTAGTCTCAATAAAATAATGCCAGATTAAAACAAAATCCAATTTGGATGGGCAAAGGCATCCTCTCTCTCTATAGATAGCTTAATGCCAAAGGGCCAGATGTGAGACAGAAGTAGCCAAGATATTATATAACCTCTCCCCAGTCTTTGCACACCTGATCTTGAATGACGTTTCCAACACAGCAAGGAAATACAGGCAGTTCGCCATCACCTAACTACTGAGAACAAGCAATGCTCAGCCTCCAGTCAGGCAAAAATGCCAACTGCCTGAAGTCATTACTTATCCTGCTTCGGAGTTTTCTTTGAGTCTGTCAGAAGTGAAGGCTCCTAAAATTCAAGCTGGGTCCTAGTTCTTAAACAGGGAAGCCAAGACTGTCCTTTCCTTTTTCTCCTGCTTTCCCAGTGGTCCTGAGACTTGGAATGTCCTTTCAGCGGCATGAGACCAGTAGCAACAGGAAAAAACTCCTTCCTTTCATAAAAGAAAGGCAAAAGGTTGACTAAAGGTGTGGGAGGCAGGCTGCTCTCACAAGTTAAGGAATTAATGTCATTTAGATCATTAGAACTGAACACTGACCCTCAGCTCTAGCTGAGAGGCAATGGCTGAGTTGGACATTATCTTAACATCATCTGAGAAGGAATGCTGCTTTTGGCAGAGCTTTACACTCTGCTGGGACTTAATGAGACTTACACACAGTTTTCTGATAACGGGATAAACTTGAATATAGTCATGCCCTGTTGATAATTTGTATCTATTTTAGGGGTATTGGTTAGAGACATCAGTATTTGCTCATTGCTAGTCATAAGATAATGGTTCCCTGCTCCTTCAAAGAGTACTGAGAAATGGGGTAAGGAGAAGGTCTTTACTCTTCTCCTTTCCCTTCTGGTCCATCTGGTACTACAGGCTTGTCTGTCATTATCTGACCTGGGACAGATGCAACAACTATAGCAGGGAGAGAAATTATCTTTTCCCCCTTCCTGTTTACCTTCTTTATGAAACTGTGGAAGTCAGCAGGGGGGAGAGAGAGAAGATCCAGGATGTTTTTGTGACGCATGAAAGAACAATGGCTTTAGGAAGATAATTCTAAAAACAAATGTAAATCCAAATATCCTCCATTCTAACTGATTCTTTGCCCTCCCAAAAAGGGAGGCACAATAGTAGGATTCACCTCAAGCTCCGCTGCTTTCCAAAATATGATAAAATGGACTGATCCGGTTTCTCAATAACCCTTTGCACGGAGACAGCACTACAGGGAGAGACACTGACAGAATGTTATTACTGCTGTGGACAAAGGCTCTGTGTAGGGTAGGGGCTGCACTGGAAAAGTTTGATGCAAGGTGCTGGATATCACACTGCTGTTCCCTTTCAGTGACCCACCCAGAGCTTCTCAGCCAGACAGGTGATTCTGGAAGGATTTACATAGAAGAGCTCATCATTACTCCGTTCCTGGACTAGGATAAGTAAGGAGGTGACATCAAAAATTGCTCTTTTGTGTCATAAGATACCCTGTGCGTGAGTAGCCAAAGTAGTCTGAGGTTGAGGTTAGTCGAGGTGCCCATTTGAAGGTCACCTTTCAAAGTCAAGACCACTTGTGCAGTCAGTCACAGCAACAAGAGAGAACCAGGAGAGTGGCAAATGAAGACTGGAATTAACGGGATTAGTGGGAGGGAGGAGGCGTACCAGCAATGTGCTGTGCAGAAACCTGAGTGATTTCTTTTCCCAGCTGTTCCTGATGAAGGATTTGGACAGTGTGGTGAGACCAGCTGAAATCATAGCCAAGGTTCCTCTTGGGAATGTGGTAACAACATAAAAATAAATACATTGGTGTTCAACAATCTACTGCCTTCCGAGGCTGCAGGGGAGCCTGGCAGAAGCTGAGGAAGCATGGACAAGGCTGGGCAGCTGGGAATTCCACCCTACTGTGGCAAATGTCTGGGGGTCTGACACAAGCCATGCACAGTGGCAACAGTACATATCCCATCCCATCCCCACCCTTATGCTCAAGAGAGCTGAGAGACACTGGCTGATAAAAGAATCTCCAAATCCCAGGCATTTTCTTTGTCTAGATCTGACAAACAATACAAAGTGATTGTATGCGTCTTGTTTAAATGCCTGTTGTGTTTACTTGCCTTTTTTTTTTGTTTTTTTGCTGGTGCTAGACAATTTTGAAGCTTGTACTTTTGCACATCTGCTAAAAGAATCTCTTATATAATCTTAAGGAAAGAAAATAAAAGAGGCTGCATTTCAGGAATAATGTTAATTCAAGCAGTGGGTAGACAACAGCCAGTCACAGCTTAGCACCTCCAACATAAACTCTAATTTCAGGTTTCCAATAACAAGACATACATGACCTTCTTATGAAGGACCATACAATAATCTTGGATATAAAAAACTTTAGAAATACACAGTCTACCTGTAGATTTCCTGTAAAAGGAAAAAAATCTGGAGCATGCTAGATGCAAAGAAGAGTTAAGTGCAAAAGTGATCCTTACTATCACTAGTTTGCAAGCAGGCTCCATTCATTGCTCTATACCAGACCACACTGCTTGCACGTTCATCTTATTTGGATGGTGTTCAGAAACTACTCTCCACCTTAGCCTAAAGAAGGAAATCACTAGAAAACTAAGAACAGCAGCCTGCCTTCTACATGGATTAGATCCAAACCAACTTATTAATCCCCATATTCTTCAACTAGTCTCTTTGCAGTTCAGGATCCAGTTTTAAGCCCTTACAAATGATGATACATTTTATTTCAAAGAGTTGCATACCTTCAGGACTTGGCATTCATGCAGATATGGGGGCCAGGTGAATGTCCAAAGTAAACAGACATTGAGCATCATCCTGCAACTAAGCTCAGATACAGACCTGGGAATCACAGGGAATAAAACCAAGCGTATACCACCTAGCTCAAGAAGTTTCCTCCCTGGCTTCAGATTGAGTTTTGACATTCACCATCTGTATGAAGTATTCTCAAGAGAACTAGAATACAAATAAATTAGTTTTGGACTCATGCTTTAAACCAGACTAGGTAGAGATCTGACACACTGCATGAATTAGCTGTCTTCACTGCTGTCAAACTCAGATAGCATATTACTTTTACCTCCCCTAATCAGTAACTCTAATGCTTTTTTCTTCTCCCAGCACACGTAGTGGAAAAGCCATGCAGATACTAGTAATATAAACATCAGCACAACAAAACTGCATCACTGTTAATCAGTCTGAGTATGAAAAGGTGAAAGTCCTGTCAAGTCTGGAGCCAGGCATCAGTCTTGCCCAGCTTTAATCATGATTTATATTTGTAATTATACAGGTTATTAGCACATTGTATTTTTGCCATAGCAAAACAGAACCCCAGAGGCATTCTGTCTTCTGAAGCTTTTAAAATAAAATTTTCACAAACTCTCAAAAGGTTGACAGCAAACAAAAGAGAGAAGCACAAAGACAGAAGACAGATTTTACTCACAGTTGCTGTTACCTTTACAAACCAAACCAAACCAAATAAAATCAGCTGCGGTTGGTCATCACCTTGTGCATCTACTCCACAACTGCACTGAGGGGTTAACTATATTTTCAGATTGTTCCTGTCTCCAGGCAGGACAAGAGTCCAGCTCGGGAACTGGGAAGCTGCCTGGGACTATGCTGTTATATTTTCATGAAGTACCCTTCATCCTCAATTCTCTGTAAAGCCTGCTTTGTGTTGGCATGTTCAAAAAGGAAGAATAATAAATATAACAAATTTCTAACTATGAGGTCTTCCATGTAGCTACAGAACTTCCTTGATGTTTCTTGCCAGTTGTTCAAAAGCTAAATTCCGGTGGAAAAATTACACCTTTTACCTAGAACTTCACTTTCTTGATAAAAAGAATTCATCCACTATTCACCTAATGCCACTAGAGAAGAACAGAAAATAAAACAGCAAAATATGGCAAAATGTCTCCATATACCTTAAATTGTTAATATATAAAAATATATTAAAAAAAAAGACCAGCCTGTGGGTTCCGTCCTTCATCATCTGAACTTGCTGTATCAAACACAGCCTCAGAAAGACAACCTGGAACTGAACAACCCACCATACTACTTAGCTTAGCTGTTACTCAGCAAGCTATATTCTGAAGAAGACTTGGAAAAGAGAATTGATTTCTTAGTTCACAATCACCCTATTTCACTAATATTAATTGAATTGCTAAATTCCATGAAGCAGGAAACAATCAGTGTAATGCTGTGGGGCCCTCAAAGTAACACAGAACAAAAAAAGCAATGTGATAATGGCTGTATTTTCAGAATGACTGACAGGAACTTTGATACAAAACTGTCTGTTCAGACACTACAAATTAATCCCAAATGATAACTTGCAGATTTAGCTTCCTGTCTGTAGATACTCATGAGAATCTCTGCATTCTCTCTGATTACGCCAGTGGCACACAGTTCACACACAACTTCTGCCTCTCATGAAATGAGGATGAGGCCACAGGGATGAGAGGTTGCCACACTTTCATTGTAGTGGTGGCTTGTTTCAGAATCCTGAGCTGCTTTGCAGAATTGCTTTTATTCTCCCTTTTATTTCATCTCAAGGAATCCATCCTCAAGAGCTTGAGCCCACCGCACAACAGTATCTACAACTGGTATTCTCCTACAGTTGCATTACTAACCACCAGGGAATTGTTTTCTGGACAACCTGGTTAAAAGTTTCCACACTGCCTGACTCTCTTTCCTTTGAGCATCATCCTTACTTTTGGTTAGATTATTTGTGACACCTTTATGCTGCTTCTCTGCAGTGCCCCATAGCTATCCTCAGATAGGCTGTTAGAAGAGAAGGCCTATTCAAGCTTCTCAGACATTTTTGAACATTTGTGTGTGTTTATACAGAGGTTCTTCCTGGTTCCTCCTTTATCTCTGCAACTTTTCACAGCCTTCTATCTTTAAATGCTTTCAGTTTATTCTGTAATCTGCTTTATGACTTGTGTGTCCAACCCCTGTAGTTGGTATCTAGGATACTAAATACATGTGAAACAGTAACCCCAAATAAGATGCTGATGAGGGAAATCAGGGCCCTAGTGTAAGCAATCAATAGGGAGAGAATGAAGAAGAAAAACAGCTGTTCCTGCAGGAAGGACCAGAGTAGTTTCTGAGACACACAAGACTGGGCACAGCAGCCTCTGACGCATACCAGTGGCTTGGTGCAAAGCTGAAGAAAATATCATTCCCCAGTTTCCAAGAACAAACATTTTGCTCTAGTTAGTTCAATCACCGCAATATTTAGCACTGTTCTTGGAGCTATATACCTCTTCTAGCAACAAGGAAGCTTTAAGTGACCCACCCACCATGGTTCTGCTAGCCTACCCCTAGCCAAACCAGGTTTCTAACTAAACCCTCACACTCTTAGCTGAATGGCAGGCTAAACCCTTTGTTTCAGCTTCAGAGAGAGGATAAGTTTAGTACAGTACAGCTAGCCTAGTCCTACAGAAGGAAACACGAGCTGAAGTTCTCAGTTCTCACTGGATTATAAGTATTCCTGGGGAGGGTGACTACCCTGAACTTTGTAGTTGTTATCTAGGCTATAGTCTTCCTGCAGCTCTGGCTGTTGCCTTCCATCATTAATATTATCAACAATCCTCATGCATGCTCTGCATAAATATTCACAGAAACAGGGAAGGATAGAAAAATGCTACCTACAGTTATCACAGACATACATAACAACAACAGTACCCAGAGGAGATGGAGAAAATCTCTTGCAGAGGTTAAAATTACAGGGTGGCAACTGTTTTAGTGTTTAAGTGCTCTTAAAACTGTGAAAAAGGAGGCAGAATTCAGCACACAAACACTTTCATGTAAGTCCACTCAGCAAACCAGTTTGGTCAATATATTGAGAACTCCATTTTTACATTTACTTGTAAATTTATGTGTAACCTTGCTTTATATACTGTACTAAAAACTCAACTTGAACTATACAGTAGACCAGAACTTTTCCCTCAAATATACATATACTACAGTGTTGACATAATTTTATTTATTTTCATAATCCCATTATATTCCATTCCTACACTGTCACATTCCAATGTGCTGTATGGTCTTTCTTATTGACTATGGCTATTCACCCTATAAAATTTCTGGTAGGATAACTGGAGTTTTTGGCAGGTGGTAAAGCATGGGAGGCAGTTTGGAACTGTACGATAAGTGCATTAGCTGAATGTTTGTGCTAGAGGATCAGCTATAAAGTCACTGACATTAATAATGGAAATGTCATCTTTAAGTTTCAGAGCTAAATATGCAAGAGATGAATTGGGTAGTTCACCCCTATGCAAACTTTTCTTTCAGCCTGTGAAAACACAGAGATCACTGCATTAGTGATACTCAAGTCATGTTTTCAGGGTTTTCACAGGAAAACAAAAGGTCAGAAACATAATTTTTTAAAGCATTCTAGACCATAATTTGTCCATATATTCCATTACAGCACCATCACAAATTACTATGGGCCATGGGTAATATGGGTTCATCAAGGCTACGCTCTACCTGCTAATAGGTCTGCATCAATGAAAAATGGATTGGGTTCTCATTTACTGAGACCTTAACAGCAGATAAACCTGTTTGAATTAATTAGCCACTAGGGAATGATGAAGATTTGATTCTATAAGTCTCAGTGATTTTCCTTTGGGAACTTTCACCTCTGCTGATTGACTTCACTATGCAGCTGATTCACAAGTCTCAGCTATGTCTTTCTGAAATAAGGGGCTTTTCTGTAAGACTAAAGAAAAATGTAAAGAATGTCCTGGCCCTTTATTACAGGCCAAGCTTAAACAACAGAGCATCTTTGAGCCAAAGCCTAAAGCAAAGAGGAGCCATTTTAGCCAAGTTTTTTTTCCCAGCCACATTTTCAGGGATCTTCCTCTTCCAACTCCATGAAACTCAGCCTTTGCTCCCTTCTGTTTAGTCTTTTTAATCCCAGGAGGAATAAATTCCCTGCACAGCTGAGCCCAGACTGTTACCTAGGAACCACTACATGCAGGGTAGGCAGCTGTGTTTCTTCTTGCTGAGAAAGTTTTTTCCCTGCCAGTGCTTGAGAAAGATGAAAGCATCCCAGCATGCCCACCCCCACTTTCCTGGTCATTGGCACTGGCGCTCACCTGTGGAATTTGTCCCTGGCTCACAGGATGTGGCACTGTGAAGGCTGTTCTGGAATCCGTTCAGTTGCCTTTCAGTCGAGGTCACCCTAACAGGTAAAAGCATCAAATTAGACAGAGATAAGAAGGGATATACCAAGGAAGAATAAGTCTCAAAAAACTGAGAATTCTCCTAGTTTACATAATCTCACTAGGACTGCAGCTATGAAGGCTGTGCCTGAACATGGTATGAAAAAGGCAGTGACAGCAACCAACTCTAAAAAGGCAGAGCAAGACAGATGAACAATCGAGCTACCAGCAAGACTTTGATGTGCCTAAAACACTTAATTGTCTCACATGCCTTAGAAGCTGATTCTGGAGGATAAAGGAGAGAGTAAATGGTATTGGACCACCAAAGTACAACTCAACTAGTAATGCTGAGGTCACCTTATTCCAGCAATTTGAAGTAAAATGAGTAAGCAACCTCAGAACAGAAATGCACACACTGGCAAAAACATGCTACATTCAAAAGTTAAGTCCTTGTATATTGTCTCAGCAGAGACAGCTCATTTAGGCAAGATTTCTCACTTGTCTTGGAAACTGAGACCCACAGGATGCATTTAATCTCCAGTTGTCCAGTGCCAGTCCTCAAGCAGATACTTTATGCAAATCCTCCTGCATTTATCTCAGCATTTGAGTTACAACAAAACTATATTCTGTGGAGTACAACTGCACTTCCTTTAACCGTTATAAAGATTCATTACCAAACTGAGACCATGCCCTCCTACATAAAAAATGGGTCTACTCACAAGGCAAGGTCAAGCTATATAGCTGCAATGATCTATTCTGTCCTTAAAATCTATACAATTGATCCATCTATTCCTGGTTTGTCCTCTCCTCCCTTATCCCTCCTTGCCTTTCTTCCTTCCTGCTCAACTCTATTTTGACCACTCCAGACTTCTGTGTGTACACTCCTGTCTCTCTGCCAGAGTCCTTCTCCTTCATTCGTTCAGCTCTGCAGTGTTACACAGTTACTGTGAGCTCTTCCCCAGAAAAGCACTGTAATCTCCAATCCCCATGTGATATCCTGATGACTAACAGACCCAGGCATACGTGTGCAGTTTCTATAGTTTTGTCTGAAACATTTTGCTTTCAGATTTCAGTCAGCAAGTTGCCAGTAATCCAGGTGCTCCTGGCAGCTAAAAGGCCAGTGAAGGACTCCTGTATTTTATCTCAGTTCAATTTTAGTGAAATAAACTGGAGTCCATACAGGAAGGGAGAGGGATGCAGATATGACATTTGCAAAACACAACCCCTTACTTCAGTCAGCCATAATTTGAAATGCTATTGTCAAATGAGGTGCCTGTTTCTATGTTTACTGTCTCTTGGAGAGAATTTTGCATCTCTAAGAACCATACTTATGGTTCCTTTTGCTGCTGATACTGCATGGTCCTTCTGAGAGCTGAGAATCCAGATGGATCTTTATGCTTCTTACATAGAGGTTCCATGCTCATAATTAGCTTGTCCACTTTGTTAATGCAGCACAACTGACAGCCAAATTCAGCTCACCCTTCTGTAGGTAGAATGCAAGACTAGTGGTTGAAAATGTCATCACGAATACCAGCAAGTACAACAACAACAACAAAAAAACCCATAAAACAGGGAACAGTCACATTTCTACCTTGAAGTGTGGTTTATGTTTAGAGTATCTCTTTCTCTCTACAGACTCGCCCTTCTTCTTTTCTGCCTACCCACAGTGTACCTTGATTCTTGCAGTTTCAACTGTCACCTCCACACAGCTCACTCTCAGGTCTGCTTCTGGGTCACTGATCTCCCACCACGCTAAGCTCACCCCTCAGGTTCTCTCTGCTGTCCTGCAGGAAGCTCCAGAGGCAGAACATATTCACTCCTTAAACTGAGTTAATCCCTTGCCACCTTCTTCCTCCTTGGGTTGGCTGAAACCCTACTGCCTTTCTCCATTTCCTGCTTTTAATGTCTGTGTTGGTTTTGCTTCCATTTCTCCAATGCAATCCATTGTTATGTTCTCCATTTCTTCTTCTTCAATATTAACAAAAACACTGTCCCCACTGTCCTGTCCACTTAAATATCTGTCATTGCTCTTTTCTATCTCTTATACAGCTAATCCCTCCTTGAAACTGATAGTAACTTCCTTCATTTAGCCACTAAACCAGCCCTAAGCTGCCCAGCCTTGGACTGCAAATTTGGAGGATGCTCTTGTTCCACAGGTGACAAAGAAATACTTTCTTGACTAAATTTTGAAGACCTTTGTTTTAACAACCTATTCCTGGGGTGCTATGAACGCATTTAATGGTCCAGGGGGGACAGAACTGACACTAACAAATTCACATCACAAAAAGCTCAGGTTTGACAAGAGGACAGCAACAGATGTGAAGACCCAGAGCCAGGGAGGCTTGTTCCTCTTTGTTGCTCTTGGACAGGCTATCTCCGCATGTGTATCTGTGTGTATGATCTGAGGCTAGCCAAGGGCTAAGAGCTACAGGCCTAGTGAGCCCAGCTGTGTCAGGGTGTTAAATCAAGGCATGTCTCTCAGATGCACTGCTTTTGCTGCCAAAAATGTCTAAGGGTCAGGCAGCCTGATTAACCCAGATGCTCAGGAGCTAAAAAAACAAGCGTGCCGCAGTACAGCAGTAGCAAAAGTGAAAGGGGCTCCAGTAACAGTTACATGCTTGCTCTCCTGCGGCCTGTCCTCTTTTCAGTGGGCACTCAGTTTGTATGTGTGAGGTACCTGGCTCACTTAAGACACTTCACAGACACCTATGAATAAGCACACGTGGGCAAGACAGGAAACAAACCAGAACCATAGTGTTTTACAGGGCTCACTCTGTGGCCATCATTTTACTTTTGGCACTTTTGCCAGGCTTGGCCAGCCTGTCCTAAAACAGCTGGCTACTGCTGTATCCAATTGCAGTCAGAACTCCACCCTGCTGTAGGATGGATTTCCTGAACCCTGGAGAAATGCATCAACTCTACCCTATTTCTGTACTAGTTACAATAGAGCAGAATTTTGGCTCTTCTGCTGTTGGCACCATGCAAAGCAAACATACAAAAGAACAACAAGGTAGAAAGATTTTGTGCTGTGGTGTTGGGACTTGAAGGCAATGTTTGTTTTGAAAAGCTTCCTGAATAGAGTTGTTTGGAATGACATTTACAGAGAAGTTCAGTACAAGAAATTATGCCACGCTGATCAACATCCCCAATAGTTTGTGATGTTCCAGTCTATTGCTGGTAAACTCAGTGATCTTCTTGGGCTCCCTCTCTCCCTCATAACATATTGAACTATATGCTCCTTTTCTCTACCTGGCATTTCCTCTCTTTATATACAGTGGTCTAACATTGACAGATGAATTTTTCTGAGATCTTTTCTTTGACAATTCTGTTCACAGGCTGTTCAAGGCCTTGCTCTACTTGATGTTGTTTTAGAGAGCAGGTTTCTGAAAAGTTACTATAGGAATGATAGCACAGAAATTAGTATTTATTGTGACTTAATAATTCCTAAAAGCAGAAAGATTTTCTGTCTACCACCTGTACCAGTTCACTCTGGGTTCTGACAGTTGAGGTAATATATTTTTCTACTTTGCATGCTGTCATCTGTAATGTGAAGATTTGATACATCAAATGCTGCTTCCAGGGACATCTGCTTCATTCCACAGCTTACGAATACTGTATCTCGGTCTCAAAATGTTGCTCTCAGCTATCAGCAGGTCTCTTCATGGTTCATAGACCTGCCAATAGTAGTGGCAACATGAGCAGTGGAAAGGCCCCAGTCTGACTCTTAGAAAGAAAGAAGAGCTTGTTGTGTTAGGTGTTCAAAGATTATCTTTCTACTTGTGATATGAGCACATTTAATCAAGACTATGGAGCCCCATGAGACCATTTTATGGGACTACATTTCAGTGTAGAGCTATATATTAAACCATTTCTCCCAGTTAGTCTTTTTCCACACCTTAATATGGGCCCCAGTTTTCCACTCTGTTAGCTTAAGCAAGGAGTCTGCTTTGGACACAATCCATTATAAAGTCAACCTACCACCTTTTACAAGTTGAGAGACTGAGAAAACAAGAGAGGCCAGGAACTGAAAAGACAAGACTGAATTGTCTGGCTGTTCCATTACTTTTTTCCTTTATGTTTTAACCAGGGAAGTATCCAAGTTACTAGATAGTTTTTGAATTAGTCAGTAATGTTCATCTTTAGCATCTCATTTTGTTTGTAGTTGAGTTTTCTACTTCTTATTCTTTTCTTCCTCTTCTGGAAGCCACGTGTGCTGGCTGGGAGAGAATTGATAACGCATGCAAGGAAGAGATAGGTCAAAGAGACAAAGTTGATTTTAGTTTGTCTTCACAGTCCAGTCTCTGGAGAAATTCTACAAACAACTTTAAAAAGATGATCTTTATTAAGATGTTAAACAAAAGCCAGGCGTGCAAGAGCAGACAGAGAAATAAGGTCTGGCTTACTGAAATATATGGGGAAAAAAAAAAAAGAGAGACTTGAGAGCTTTAACAACAGAATGGGATTAGTTTCAGTGAATCTTGTGGAAATAATATATAGCACTGACATCTTCTTTGAGGAGAGAGATCAGGAAAACAGTCAACAAGTATTAGGGGGTAAGAGTGGGCAGCAAATCAAAAACAACCTGACAGAGAAATGAAGCGGCCAAAAAGCCCAAATTAGATTCGATGTTATGGAGGGGGATATTTACCATGTCATAACCTAAGGATATGGTAGTCCCAACACTGGAAAAGTACAATTCTGGGTGCCATAAGGCAAGCACTCTGACAAACTGAAGAAAATACAGTAAATTCAAGACAATCAAGGACTTGGAGGGGAAAGACTATCTGAGGTTAACAAAACCTCAACAAGTCTAAGCAACGTTAGGCAACTCCAACAAGTGGAAGGATATTCAAAAGATGGGAAGTATTTGCAAGGGAAAGTGTTTAGGGTGGTTCAGGAAGGAGGAACAAGGTACAACAGAATGAAACAAAGGAAAAATTCAGATTGCAGACCAGGAGAAACTTTCTGATAATAAGGTTGTCTAGATTCTTAAACAGTCTTCCATAGCACATGGTGGGGTTTCTGCCACTGGAGTTTTTTGAAAGCAGACTACACACAGTGTCCGAGAATACTTTGTACAGAATAACCAGAGACAGTAAAGAACAGGCTGGAGTGTGCAAGACATCTTTTTCTTCTCTAATCTATATTCCTTTGACTCAGAGGCTTCTCTCCATTCACTCTCCTCTGTTGATGCATCTCTGGGCTTTTCCTGACAACAATGAATGGATTAAATTAGACTGAGACATAGCAGTTTTTAAACGATCAGCTCTCAGTAGGCTGGAAATATAGCTGGGCACTGCTGTTTTCCATGTAAGTGAAAAAATGTTACTGCAAGATCCCATGAATGGCAAGAATGGGTTTGGAGCCCCGTGCTGGAGACTGAAAGGCAACTTGGAAAGTATTTCTGGAGTGGCTCCTTGCAGCCTTCAATACTTGGATTAGTTTTCTGAAATTCTGAAGGAATCTTTTGCTTTTTTTCCCCCTTCTGTGCATTTTTGGTGCTGAACTTTTTCCGGTTTTCCCACACTCCTGCCTGTCACAGAGCAGAAACCACAAAAATGCAGCAAAGTAAAGTCTGTCCAAGGAGCTGCAATTCCATCTCACAAGGATAAACATTTCCTCTGCCAAGAAGTGAGCACAGCACACCGGCATCTTCAAATACACATCCCTGCCGCCCGGCAGAGAAACCCACTGACACAGCCTATCACCTGTACTAACAAGAGCTACCCAACATAAAAGAAATCAGATAGCAAACCCACCAGCACGTACCTGCCAGACCTGATGCTCACATCTGCATTTGCTGAGTTGACAAAGTCTACTAACATCTTGTTTTCTTTTTAAATAGTTTTGGGGGATTAATTCAGTGTGCTATCTCCTAAGATAGCAAGAGTACAGGCAGGAAATACACAAGCTTCCCCAAAGCAGTTCTGTCCAAGCTCCTTAAATATGCCTTGCAGTTCCAGATTTGATCCACGCACACTGACAGTACCCTAGTATCTTCATAAGGTGTCTTTCATCAGTAATCTTTTAGTAAAACTTCTCTCTTTAAACAGGAAGGGAATACAGAATCACGAAACCTCACAGGAACCTGCTCTGAAAGCTTTACAACTCTTCTGGCTGTAGAGTAAGTATAAGGGAGGAAGTTATGAATGCAATTTTTGCCCTTCAGTATTAAGGGATGAAACAAGCCTGAGGATATATGAGGAAAAACCTGATGAAGGATTTAGTCTAAAGCAGTTCTGTCATTTAAGAGGAGATAAACAGAGAGCTGAGGAAGCTACCAAGAAAGGTAAACAATAAGAAGAAAACCCAGAAGCCTTGCTCACATTTTCTCATAATGCACAAAAGAGAAGACACACCAAGAAATGGAAAGGAAGGAAACTTACAATCAGTAAGCAAGATTTCATGGTGAATTTTTTTTTTTATTTTTAAAGATAACACATGCCAAATCCATCTACCTTAGAATGGCAAGCACTATATAACTAAAGCTTACTAAAAGTTAAAAGAAGGATTTCTACAGATAATGAGGAAAGCTATCATTACATTAGGCACAATATAAACACTTCAAATGAAATAAATACTTGTGCTTGAAGGCATAAGTCAATCATTGTGCATTAAATTTATGGGAAAACTTGGCTCAAGGGCAGATTAGCTTGTTAAGGATATTGGGGTTGGGTTTTTTTTTTTTGGCAGCCTGTTCTGACCCACCAGATTCTAGCCCCCATCAAAGATTAAACATGGAGGGAGTGACTCAAGTGCCTAAACATAGATGTCTATTACCATACTTAGTACTCTCAAGTTATTTGAGATGTCTACATGGGACTGGCAGATACAACACAAGACCTATAGAAGACTTGTGCTCATCTGGAGCAGCACCTGGAGGTCAGGTGGAATAGCTCTGGGCATCTAAAATGTCACTAGCACTCTGTATTTAGGTAACTGAATCCCACTCTGGATCAGATACTGCTCTGATTCAATCTGGCAGTTCCTACGTCCTTATGTTTGTATGATGTTACAGTCTTACCTACCTTACCATTGTGAAACATGAAACTGCAACATAGCGCACACCCATTTCAGTACACACAGCTCAGGTTATTCTGAGATTTATCTTGGACAGCATAGCCAAAAAGATCTATGTCAGAGTCGCATGTAGACAGGTTCTTCTCTGATATTCCTTCTCAGGGGAACCAGTGCCAACTCCCCGTTGTGGATGTGAAGAGATAAAACTTACTTGGAAATCCTCTGGGCTGCAGCCTTTCTGACCACTGCCTGCCTGTGGTTTGCTGGAGGCTTTGGAACTAGCTGAGAAGGCATACTCTGGGATGGCATCACTTTGTGCAAACTGGCTGCTTTCTGGATACTGGAAGTGGCACTTGATGTCTTGCAGGCATCAGAGCCAGCTGGCATAGTTATATGGCTGGTGCTGGATTGTGAGTAGTTGGCAAAGAAAGCCTGGTAAAAAAAAAAAAGAAAACAAAAATACCATAGTAACTGGTGATTACCTCTCTGAATATTGCTGAGAGAGCTGATGGAGGTGGGTGACATTTTTGTGAGGGATAATATCTGCCTGCTGAAGGCAACCCCAGGGCTCCAGGGACAGTCCCACACATAAAAAGAAGAGTCAAGTGGTCAAGTCAGTGAAGTAGTTTTTAGAGCTGAATTTTATACCCTTGGAAGCTGGGACTAGCTTCTAGGAAGGCAAACAAGCTCATTACTGCCACAGAATGATACTATTCTGGATTAAAAAAAGAGAGGTCCTATCCTCAGTCTAATAGAATCATAGAATGTTTTGGGTTGGAAAGGACCTTTAGAGGTCATCTAGCCCAGCCCCCCTACAGTGAGCAGGGACAATCTTGCAGTGGGCTCCCATCCCCAAAGAAGTAAAGCTTTTATTGCTTTGACTGACTTTCTGCATTTATCTTGCTAAATTATTCTTTGTGTCGGAGGTGAGATTGAGACACAGTTCTAGGAAAGGAAAAGGTTATGGGGAAGATGTTACAATGCAAGTTCTTCAGTCTAACCCCGTAGGTGCCTGGACTAACAGAAAGGCGGTAGGGTACCTTCTCTGAAAAAGGGACTTTAGGTCAGCAGCTGACAAAAAGGAAATCCCCAGTAAAACCAGGGAACAGAAAATATTTCTATTCCTATAGCAGGTGGGAGAGTAAGTATCTTGGAGATTTATCACAGGGGACAAAAGAATCTGCATGTCATGAGGCACTGGAAAACTGAGCAGTGGACTGGCAAAGCAGGGAGTGGGGAATGGTTCCCTACGGGAGCTCTGCAAACTGCTCAACTCTTTTCAGAAAGGAGCAACCTGCTGGGAGTTCTGCCCTGTCTTTCCTCGAAGTCAGTCAGATTCCCAGGGCAAAGAGGCAATACTGTAACCGTGTAGTTTGGCAGCTAGAGGTCAGTGATAGGAGATGAGGGGAATAGCTGAGCACTCGCCAGTCACCTCAGCGTGACCCTGGGAGCAGCGCCCTTCACTGCGTTTGTCCTCAGTTTCTTCTCTGGTGAAAAACACACAAAGCCACAGCGAGTGGGCTCCAGGCTCCAGAGAAAACCACAGTCTGAGGGCTGGCTGAGTCTCAGGCACACAGACAGGAAAAGCCCCTCTCCCCCGCAATTCTCTGGCAAATGGCAGGGCAGTGGTGTGTGGGAAGGCGTTTCTGACAGGCAGAGCTCTAGGGAGAAAAGGAAGTGCAGGAGCCAAAACAGGCCTGTTTCCTAACTAGAGCTCACTGACAACATGCCCTTAAGCTCCCAATCCTTCTTAACCTCTCCCTTCCCTGAAGCTCTACCTTAATCGCAGCTTTCAGATTTTAAATAAGTAGCTGGTACAAGTGCAGAAGTCTGGAAAATAGCAGTCACACCCCACCTCCCCCCAGCAAAACAAACGAAAATGGAACTTGGTTTAGTCTCTTGCATCTTAGAGTCTGACACATCATGTGGTTGGGATGGAGACCCTCAAGTCACTGCACCCCCTTCTTATTCAGGGGTGACATTTCATTGTGCTCTGTTTGATATTATGCATATTTCCTGGAAGTTCTTCTTCTTGTTATTAAAATCACTAAGATCCTAGAGTCCACGAAGCATACAGTCTTAACCCCTTCCCTGTGTTAGCATGGATTGGCAAGGAGGTCCGTGACTCTGAAGAAACAGCAAGCACGGATGCTCTAACAAAGTCTGATCAGCAAAAGCTGGGCTGAGACCTGCCTAAAGAAAGGTCATGGATGTTTTTCTTGGGGGTATTGGACTTCCAAGAAGGCCTTTGTCTCCACACTGTGCTGAGATTCTGGCTGCCTTCCAGGCAAGGATGGGGAGACTGGAAGCTGACACGGACCATGGCTTCTGGATTCAGCTACAAAGCATACTGCCCTGCTGTGAACTCCATGGGGACAGGACAGGAAACCAGGAGAAGCTACTGTGCAAATAAAGAGGGCAGCTGGGGAGAGCAGAGCCTGACCACACAAAGGAAGGGTTGGGAAGAGATTTCAGCACATCCAAAAAGTAGGAGACAGACCTCATCACTCAGGATTCTGAACGCTCAGGGTCTAGGGAGAGCAGAAGCCTAGACAAACCCTGACAGAGGCAGTCCTGAAGCAGGTAGCACCCTACAACTATTGCTGCTGCAAGTAAAACAACTTTGAACCACATTTCCCAGGCTCTCAGATTTAACTTGATGTTGAGGAGACATCTGCTTCCCTGACAAGCTCTTAGAGCTACAAATCTGAAAAAGAATGCTATGAGACTTTTTAGCTAAAAATCATCTAAAGCGTTAGTGAGTTAATTCTCTTGCATAATTCTCTGGGGAGGTAGGACAGCATTAACCCTGTCTTGCACATGAAGAATGTTAGCACTGACAGAGAAAGTGATTTTCCCTAAGCCACAGACTGAAGCAATATGAAAAGCTAGGTTGAGAGCTCAGAGAAGATCCTGACTCCCAATCCCACACTTGCCTCTAGATCATGCCTCTCCTTGCTTCCATATCTGTACATGAACACCATATACAAAGTGTTATCTGTACAAAAATAGTAGTTTTTAATTAGAAAATCTCAACACGTACAGCTTGTCAGTAAGGACAATGCACATCTAAGAGTATTAGCCAGTAGCAGCTGAGCTTGGGCTGCTCATGATTAAAAGCAGGGAGGTACTGTAGTACTTTGAAGAAAAGCAGATATATTAATGATCTTCAAAAACAGAAAGAATGTTCCTGGCACTTACCATCCCTGTATCTAACACCCATCCCTAGCACAGTAATGGAACAAATGTTGCAAGCAAAAACATGTTCATTCTGTGACCCGAGGAGGTAATGAAGCTCATTTCCTGTGAATCTGTCTTGGGGCTGAATCTTGCAGTATCTAATATAAAGCATGCCCCAAATTATGCCTCCTTTCATGAGTTTGGGGCATTCTGCTGTCTAATTAGGAGTGGCCTCATGCTGCAGCCTTTGTCTTAATGGGAACAGTAGCTGAATCTCCTGTCCAGATAGATTGCTCTTTATTTTCATGAAATTTATATGAAACATAGCTTTGAGATTTCTATCCCATAGTCATTCAGTTTAAATAGGATCAGCAAATCTGAAAATGATGAGAGACTCAGCAGTGTATGAGAACTGACAGACAGATGCACACACACATGTATTGCATAAAGATCTGTGCAGCTAGTTCCAAATCACTAGTGCTGGAAACTGAGATGTTTATAAGCAACAAACAATGACGAGTATTTAAGTTTAAAAAAGAACAAAAAAAAGGAAACCCAACAAAATAAAACCCACCACTTTTAGAAAAGCAACTGTATTTCAGATGACATTGCAAAAATACAGAGAATTAAAAGGCTTGGAAGACCTTTGGAGTCATACAAATTGTTTAGTGGAGGTTCTTTTGAACACATATTAATGCATTCAGTTAAATCAGTTTGGATGCAACAATCAGTTGAGTTGAAAATTCAAAGTGGCAATAAAGAACAGGCTCAAAACATACTATTAACTGCCATAGTGTTAAACTGCAGTAAGAGGAGCATCTTGGTGTCATCAAGAAATTTAAAGAGGAAGAGCAAGTTCGTGGTATGCACAGACTGTCCTGAAGCATGTCTTCCTTGGTAAATTCTTCAGAACGAGACTAAAATATACTAAAATAAGTTGACTTGGTGCCTTCTCCTTTGTTTCTCTTTTGGTACTGGGAGCTCTCTAGAGCAAGGATTGGGACATATCATTGTATTGGAAAGATACTTAATACATCTGGGTGTTACCATATTTCTAATAATAGTGACAGGATCAGAAACATGGGGACAAAATTTCAGCTGGTATAAATCAGCACAGACTACTGCTTTCAGAACAGTTGTTATGCTTTACTTAGACTGAGACTTGACTCATCAGGATCACAAGACTCAAATAGGAAAAATGGCAGTTAGCACATTTAGTGGGAAAAGAATCTGAGGGAGAAGGCTGCAAAGCAAGAATGAACAAGAGACTGAAGGGGAAGAGAGACTGCAAACTGACAGCAGTCCAATATATAATAGTTTAGAAAACAGTTTAATGATGTTTAAGGCTGCCTTCAAAGACGCCCTGTGTCCTCAGGCAGGAATAATGTAGTTCTAGGAATACTGGGAATATTATTCTGAAAACTCAACATTTCCAGTCAGATCTAAATAAACTGTAGTGAATGCAGAAGACAGTCACATGCTTTAAAAGAAAAAAATTTTGCTGAACTTCATAAAATCAGGAATATTTCAGAGAACATGCCATTTTTAAATGATTGAGAGGAGAATTATTTAAGATTAACTTAGCCCAATGTTTTATAGCATAAAATCTACTTAAACTTCTGATTGCAGATGTGATCATAACTGACCACACAATCATTAACATGATTTATGTCTTGTTTAACATGAGCTTTTTTGATATAAGCAGGACTGATGGGGATCATTCCACTATATGACTGTACTTTTCTTGGTTTAATTTAGATTTTTTTCCCATGTGAAATGTTTGGCATAAAATTCTAAACCCAGAAGATGCTAGGCTAAGCAGACAGAACATAGCCACACAGAGAACGAGGAACCTCCCTAACAGCTAATGGCATCTTTCCAGTACAGGAAACAATTAGAGAATAAACAATGATGGTATATTAACTGCCTTGCCAACTACAGCAGTGATACTAACATCTAGGTCATAATGTGTCACATGAAGTCTCCTTTAAACACTAAAAATATTGCTATAAGCCTGGGGTTTTTTGTCTTTTGGTTTGATTTTGTAATTCTTGTTCCTTGATTTTGATGATATCAGATGTAAGCTTCTTGTCTCCACTTTCAAACTCTGCCCCTTTCTATTTTTTTCTCTTTTCTCAGGCATTGTATTGTCTCTGTTCCTGCGCCCTACCACTGCATCCGTTTGTTTGCTGGATTCTCATCCAGTCAGTTTGGTGTTTTTCTTTCTGGCCAGGGAATGAAGTACCTATTCTGGCATCAAAGATCTATTTCTACCATACTACACTGCATGAACTAACTTCCACATACAATGACTGAAAATTGTTGGTTATTATTCCTCTTCCTCCACCTACACAGTATTTGCTACTCTGCAAGTTGTTAAATGCCTGGGGGAGAAATCATCATTTTTAAGTGTCTGGAAAGTGCTCAACCAACAGTGGGTGCTGCCACAAAGAAGTACGCAATAAGCCTTCATGATAAGATACATCCGCTGCATGGTAAATGGGGGTATTCCTATTACACAAATACTTGACTAGGAACTTCCATGCTTTCCAACACGTCCATCTCATCTCCAACATATCAAACTGGTTAATTTACAGGCAGAAGCATTTGCCTGTGTTATTAATCATGGTGCTTCTGTTACTTGTTCAACATGCTATCCATATACATATGACTAGTCTATTTGTCACAGAAAGAAGGAAAGACTGGCATCTAGTCATGTTGTATGGTCATGCCATACTCAGGGTGTGTCTTGAGATATATTAATAAATGCACTTCAGCTACTGACAAACGGCTAGCCTGCCTTCCAACTGTAACAAGAACTTGAACAATCAGATGAAACAGGCTTAGAGATATCCTGCATGCATTCCCCAAAGCAGAGAGATCGTGACACACTTTCTAGTGACAGGCCTTCCGTTTTTGGCGTTGTATTTTTTGTGTTGAGAGAAGGCTGAGGAACTTGAATGTAGCAGGCAAGACAACAAAGGATGGAGTAGATCTCAATACAGAGGAAGGAACAGAAGGGAACGAGCAGGCAACGGGAGATAGGTGGCTTAGGTGACACTGACTAGGAAATGTGGTAAAGCCATGCAGGCTAGGATAAGCTACACCAGCTGTGGGGAAAAAAAGAGGACAAATGATGGTCAGCAGGAAAAGGTGGGATGGAAGTCAAAGCAGTGCAAGTGGGAAGGAGATGTAGGGCAGGGAGTGTGTAAGGAGCAGAAAAGAGAAGGCAGTTCTTGGAAAGCCCAAGTCAAAGGACTGAAGTCTGAGAAGCTAACTAGCAGAAGGAAGAGGTCAGTGACAGGAAACTAGAGAGGGAGCAAGGGACAGACAGATGAAGATGAGGGTAGTGCAGTGACTGGGAGGAGCATCAGAGGAACAGTGCAACTGTGACTGGAAGGGGAGGTCTGGCTGGCTCCATACAATGTCTAGTGGGAGAGGAAGTGTCCAAGAGACAATCATTTTATTAAGATGTGGTTTTCACTACAGAAAGTCTGAAAGCCTCCATGTTCAGCAAATACCTTTCTTCATTAATGGCAACTTCAGTGCAGCCTGAGCCCTGCGGCATGGCAATGGCCTCAATACTGCAACTCCAAACTGCTTGGCTCAGAAGGAGAAGGGAGGAAGAGAAAGGAGGGGGACGTTGTGGGGTGAGAAGAGGTTTAACAAAGAATCACTTTAACAGAAACTCCTGAGTAATGGCTGTGCCCCAGGCCAAGAATAACATCAGCTCAATGTCAGCAATTAGAAGAGGGCTCAGCCAGGCCCCATGGCCAGCTCCAGCCTCCTCACAGGCACAAGCCAGCTTACAGCCTTTTCCTGAGCTCATGAGCAGCCACAGCTGCCCACCCAGAGACCCTTGGATGGAGATGAAAGGAAGACCTCCTGCTCAGAGGGGGAGCAAGAAGATTGTAGGTGAAGGAACTTGGGGATGGAAACTGCATGGCTAAGTGACAGCCTTGAAAGAAGGAGTGCAAGGAGCAAAGGCAGAAGGGCCTCTCCTTCAAGATGCTCCCAGAAAAGGATGAGGGCAATTTGCCTATAACCTATTCTGAGTGACTCTGACTAGTGACTCATCTGCTTCACAGGAGGGAGAGTGGGTGTTCAGACCTCTGCATGTTAGCTCTGTTCATGGTTTTGTTGGAGTCCAGTCCCGCCATACTGCCTAGCTCCTTCCTAGTGGAGACCAATCTCTTTTGAGTGAAGGTTTGTCCACCTGAAGACTTCCTTCCCTTTAGAAGGGAAGCCTTTTGGACATCACTCAGAATAAAGAACACACCTCTCTCTCCATAATAACAAAGAAAAGTAACGAGTACATCAATGAACTCATTGTAACCTTGGAAGATTCCCCAGGCAGGATGGAAATGCTGTTCCAGACACAATGGTCCACCCTTGACACCTAGGTGTCATCCAGAACATCAATAACACAAACCCTTTTCCATATTTCCTCTAGCTCTTGGACATCTTAGCCCATCTTTGCTCCTTGCAACTGTAACAAAGGAGTCATGTATCCATCAGACACTTCCGTTCAAAGCAGTGAAAGGAGATCTTAAATGTAGAAATAAAAGCGTGTAGGCAGCCTGGAGAAGATTTTCAGGGTTGCAGATAAAACTTACATCTGGCATCAGGGTCAGTGGCCATGCCTCCTGCACACTCAATGCTCTTAATAGAAATGAATACATTTCTTCAAAAGAATGAAGAGTCTCCTAAATGATTTTTGAGTCACCTGAACATACTGCTCTTTTGATAAATGCATCATATGAGAAGACATCCAGGAGGAGGAGAATTTAGTCAAGATGAAGCCTTTATGGGGTCTGTTTGCCACAGAGGACACAGTTGCCAATACAATTTCAAGACCCTATGTTTAGAAACACTGAAATACAACAGTGACCCAGCTTGAAGCACGACCCAAGAAGAACTCAAGTCAAAGCAGGAACGTATCATCAGTGATGAGATTAAGTGACAAAGAACTGTGGAGAATGTAGACAGTTCTAAGGCTGTCTGAGACACTATAAGGGAATGCCCTAAACTGGCACAGAAAAGCAAGCAGCAGCATGCCAGTAGCCAAAGGGAGGAAGATACCAATGCAGTGGAAGAAGCCACTGGGGACTACAGCATCAAAATGCTATCAAAATCACTGCAGGTAATATTGGTTTTGTTACAACCCACCTGAAGAGCTACTTCTTTCACAAAAGCTGTGCCGTACGTACTGGCTTTGGGTTGGTTCTGCACATCTAAGAGTCAGCACTGCTACATCCCAGGCAGGATGTTTTCTTAGTTACCTGGTGCCGGGCTTGGCTTTGCTCCAACAGCTGTCGTGACTGAAGTTTCTGCTGCTGAAGTTGCTGCACAGCAAAATGGAGCTGAGAGTTGGGATGTGCCAATGGACTTCGTGTCACCTTGTTGTAGACACTGTTCTCCATCTCTCCTTCCCAGGCAAAACAATGATTCTCTGGAGCCCTGAGAAAAGAAGAACCATCACACTTTCACCACTGCACATAAGGATTCCTGATTACAAGGCACTGCTGCTTCCTAAAAATCCCTTAATACTTAGCCAGCTATGAATTTATACTAAGTGGCTCCAGCAAGCACAACACTTGCTAGAGGTGCCATTGCCAAGCGCCATCTTGCTAAGGAGTTTCTTGAATTCCAGGCTGGGACTATGTTACTAGCCATAACACCATGCTTGAGGAGAACAAAGGAAAAGAGAAGAAAAACTCTAAACTGGAGCATGTCTGTGCCTGATTTGCATTGAAGAGAGGCAGAGTTGCAGCAGGAAAAGAGCTAAGGATTCCCATCACTAATGAGATAATTATTTATTTGGATTTTCTTAATACACTAACACAAGGCTTACACCAAGCACTCACATGCTGCAGTGAGAGTGGAATAGAAGACAGACATGCAGTACAATATCTACAGAGAGGATAAAGGACTGGTAGGGTGAGGTTGCAAATAGGGCACATATTGACTCCATACATATGTTACAATCCAAAAGACCTGAGGGGACTGAAGATAGGCTCATTTCTTTCATCATCAGAGTAATGCAAGCCTTTCCCAGAGAAGAAAAGGCCTCCTGCAAAGAGGCAGGAGCTCTTGCAACCCAGGCTTACACAGTGGGAGTTCAGCTGTGGCCTGCAACATGATAAGTACCAACAGGAGCTCACGGGCTTGCTTTGAAGTTTGTAAGCCTCAGCAAGAAGGCAGCACCAACACACTTCTACACAAGGCTGAGGGGCTTTGCAGAGAGCAGGTGGCAGACTGACAGGACCACAAGGTGTCCTGAAGAGGCTACAATGGCCCAGCAACTCACACATCCTGTGTTCACAAGACAGGATGCCATACGACCCACTGAATCCTGACACTCTGACTAATAAAACCTTCAAGCCTCAATGCCTGAGCTTCCTAAGTTTCTGCTGATCTCTGTCATGTTTCTCTCAGCCACTCTTTCCAAATATTTCCTTCGGATTCCCAGGGCAGACTTCCCTTGTATTTCCTATGCAAGTCATAAGTAACTGGGATGTAAAAGATACTTGCTGTCTTTTACACTTCATGCCACGATTTGGAGTATAGGTCACGGTTTTGGCAAGGGAGTTAACTGCAACCTCCTTGCTTCAGGATCCTATCAAAACTTACAACCTAGATTCTTTGAACATGTCACAACTTCCCTTGAATGTGTTGTACCTTCCCTCCCAAGCTTCATCATCGCAGCAAACCCTTAATTTATTCAGAAGGATGTTTCAAACAAGATCAGAAGCAACTGCCAGCCCTATGTACTCTCTCTCAAAAATAGCCTAATGCATCCCTTTCAAAGCAAATTGGGGACAAGGACTCTAAACACTAAAGGGTCGCTCTCCATACTCAGCTCCTCAGCAACAGAGGAGTAAGACAACCCAGTGGAAAAGCAGTTCAGCTGCCAGCATCTCCGCCCTGCATCCTCTAGGCCTCCTCCTGCTTGGAGCACCACTACCACTTTTGCTCTTATTGGCCATTGGCTGTAGGTAGCCTTCTCTAGACCTCTCTGTTCAGGGATCCCACCTGTGCTTCCTCAGTCCTTTGCTTCCATTGTACCCCAGTGCAACACTGGATAAACGACTCTCACTCCCTGCTGCCATTTGCTACAAGATTCTCAGTCTTTCAGTTCTTTTCCTTTCACCAGTGCTTGGAAAAGTGACAACTGTAATGTTGCTGACAGTACTCAGGCCTTGAAACCCGAATTGTATAGGTCCAAATCTGGCTTTGTGGTTAACCTTGGGAGAGCTGCTTCCCTCCTCTGAACCTGCCTTCCCCCTTCTGCCTCAGTAATGGGGTCATGATCCTCTGCTACTGTGGTTTTACCTGCAGTTGCTCAGCTCTGGATCCATGGATGTGTGTGTGCTGCTGGCCTCCCAGCACTGTCCCTTACTGGGCACAGGATGCCACAAAAAGCATAACTTAAAAGAAGGACAGGACAAGGCACAAGGAATCTTTGAAATGACCCCCAGCTGTCTCCTGTCCAATCCCATCAGCTCACCACATGGGTTATCAGCAGGTTGCTGTCACCTGGACTCAACTCCCATCCCAAGGGTAGTACCTGCTCCTTCCACTGCATAGATACAGACTCCACCATCCATTCTGATGTTAAAGCATATTGGACTTTTCCCTTGTGTGAAGCAGCTGGAGTCTTTGTTACCCCCCCTCCTCCCCCCCGGTAAAGTCAGGTCATGCTGACAGCTGAAAAATGCAAAGGACTGTGCTGAGACTGGGATGCACCCTTTGGGAGATAGCTGGGGGTTACTGCAGAGCAGCACTTGAAACAAACATCAACTGCACCAGATGCAAAGCTGAAGAGCATTCAGGAGCACCATCAAAGTCGTGTTAGTGCTCAGTAAACAGCCTGATTAATTCCTCAGTACTACTGAAAGATTATGATCTTCAACACCTCTGTTTTGAACTAAACAACAATTGTATTTGTCCATTTGCCTAGAGTAAGTTTTTCACACCAGCAATTTCTCAGTTGAGAATATTTGGTAAGTTCATTCAAAAGACTCCTAAATAAAGTAAGCCAACGTAGGATAAAGGGGTTACCTCTCATGGATTTCATAACTAGTTAAAACACATGAAACTAGAGCTAGAATAAATGGACAGTTTCCACAATGTAAGGAGATTACCACTGGAGTCCCACAAGAGTCTGTGCTACGGTCTCTGCTGTTCAAAACATTTATGAGTGTCTTTGCTGTTCAAAATATTTATAAGTGATCTGGGAGAAAAGAGTGAAATAAAAGAAAAGTTTGCTGCTGAAAAACTGAAAGTCATGGAGAAGTGTGAAAAAACATCATATTACTGAATGATCAGACATTAAATTGGTAGATGACATTCAATATAACAACTACGAAGTCATGTACCCAGGGAAACACAATCCTAGTTTTACGCAGTGATGGACTTTGAATTAGTTATTTCTATTCAGGAAGGAGACCTTGTAACTATAGCTATAATAGATTTTTCTGTGAAAACATCACTAAAATACTCTCAAAAAGCAAACTCAGTATTAGGAATTATTAGGAAAGGCACAGGGAACAAACCCAAGAACACTACTATGCTACCATATAAACCAAAATTGCATCCATCTTTTGCATACTGAGGGTAGTTCTAACCCCTGTCCCTCCTCCCTTCTCAAAAAGCATATAGTAGAACTGGAAAAAGTACAAAGAAATGCTGTAGAGATGATCAAAGGTATGGAACAGCTTATATATTGAGGAATGACTCAATAAGAACTCTTCAGCTTGGAAAAAGGACAACTGCAAGGAAATATGAAAAATATCTATAAAATCATGAGCTTCAGGGAGAAGGAGAATAGGGAACAATTACTCACCTCTCATGATACAAGACATAGGAAAAACCAAATGAAGTCATCAGGTGGGCAGGTTAAAACAAACAAAAGGAGGTAGTTTTTCTCATAACACATAATTAAACTGTGGATGCCTTCTACTACAGGAAGCTAAGGATGCCAAAAATTTATAGGGGTTCAAAAATAATTAGACAAACTCACAGAAGCAAGAGCCACTAACACTGTTTATATAGAAAGATACCATCTCCTGGCCAGAAAATCACTGACTACTGAGTCCCAGACAGTATTGGGGAAGTATCACCATTCCGTAACATCACCTAATGCTCTTCCCACAGAATCTTCCACAGGCTACTGTCTGAGCAGGACATTGAACCAGACAGTCCATCCGGTCTGCGAAAATACAACCAGTATTGTTTAGGCATCAGAGGTCTGAAACTAAACCTATCTCAGTCAGAAGTTAGAGAATTCAGTCAAGCACTCTTTAAGGTATTTATTCAAGTTCTGTGATTAATTCTAGAAACTAATGTCTGTTCCAACTTCTCTCATATCTACCTCCAGCTCAGAACCTGCAATGCATAAAATTTATCCTTTGATCCAAAAGAGTGCTTGGGAAGCTAAACATTGAGTGATTTGTTCTAAAACATAAAAGTCAAGATGAAATGGAGGAGATAGATAGAACTGATGTAAAGGAAAACTCCACTAAAGTTGGACCTGCTGATAGCCAAACTGGCTTTGTGCCACAAAGACGATGTACAGTGACTGCAGTCTGTAGTACTGTGAGGGCCACTAACTGAATAGCAAAACTTTAGTATCATTTCCTTGATCTTCATTTCTTTTGTTCTGAGATATCTGGCAAAGGATTAACTATTATGGAAACACAGATACTGAAGACTGATGGTCCGATTTTTAAAAATGCACTAGGATTGCTGCCTTGCTCCAACCTTTGACCACTTCTATAAACTCTCAAATGCTTTCACTTGGTCTAACCTATTTTAATCCACTTCTTCTGTTTTAACCAATGTATGATCTATAGCCCAAACCAAATTCTTTATGATATAATATTGCCCAGATAAGCTTAGTTTAAACTACCCAGGAAAACACTGTTGAAACTATGTTACTAAGTCTTTAGGAAGAACTAAATTTAAAAAACCAAACAAAACCACAAAAACTTTGGCTAACATATTCTTGCAGTCTTGTACACAACTCCCTGCAGTTCCAATACCTTCTCTCCACATGATGCAGCACAACAGCACTTACTTCTTTTTAGATACTATATTGAAAACACTGTTGCTTGCCTGAGATTTTACTCTCATGGCCTGCAGAATCCTTCTGGATTGACTATGTTTCTGTTACCTTCCATGGGTTTTGCTTCAGTATAGATGGAAATCAATATAAATTCATTATACATAACTTCAACCTTTTATAATATAAGCATTAATTATTTGACAACAGAAAGCCTGCACATTTGCAAGTCTTCAGATCACTTTCATAAAGAGATGTTTCATCTGCAGTTTTGGAAAGTCCCCATATAACATGTTATCAATTTGCTGATACTATATCTAAGGCAAAGCTTACTCTGGTATAGGAGAACAGGACTTAGGATCTGAGAGTCAATATGCTGTTGCCAGAGACATGCTCCAGCTCTCAGTCTATTTGCTATGCTCACAAGAATGCTCATGGTACAGCTCCTATTCTGAGTCTCTGCCTGTCAGATGATTTATCAAAGCATGACAGCACCTTTACACCTTTCCTGAAGTTAGCTCTTCTGTTTAAGGAATTCTAACACAGGCTCAGCACAGTAATGAAGGCTGGAAAAAAGCTGTAGAGGACCTCACACCTTAATAGATACTATAGAGTTCACATGGTAGAGAGACTATATAAATACCCCAAACTGAAGGATAAATACCCCACAACTCACACTGTTTTAGGCAAAGCCAAAAATGGATAGAAAACCCCACACACTCCCAATAGAAATGAGGATCGTAAAGTCAGCACTCACAGACCTGCTTGTTTTCAATTCAGGATTACTGCTTGAACACTAATTGACCGAATATTCATTTGCTCACATGTACAGATGACAGATATAGGCAGAGATGCACACACACACAAATGGGAAATAGAAATTCCTGCCTGTGCCACCAGAAGAGACTGGGTTTTGTTCTGTCAGCTAGGCTGGTTGTGAGCAATCTTCTCACAGATTGCTCAGGATTATTTATGAGTTGCTTAGTTTAGAGACCTGGCCAGGATTCAGGCCTTCACTATGTACAGGAAATCTCAACCTTGGCATTATGGCCTATTCTTTGTAAGCAAGACTCTGTCCTTCCAGCAGCCCTTAGGGCTACTCAGTATTTTTGGCAAGAAACACACTGTGCTCTTTTCTGTCAACTGTAGTTTTCATGAAGCCTGGGCCAGAATTCCTTCTTCCTCTTCACTGACAGCATAAGACCCCTCTGCTGCAGCTTTTTGTATCACAAAAGATACAGGTTTGCTTCTGAGACCAGTTTCAACAGATCTCCATGCTGTTATGATCACAACCCAGCCTAAAAGTGCTAGAACTCCATGCATTCATCTCCAGGTTTTCTGGTTCCAAATTCCCTTTCTACTCTAGTTCTCTTTCCAATTCATCAGCTCTCTTCTGATGTAAGCAACCCTTATGCAATTTAACTACCTACACCTGTACTACGAACTAATGCTAGTGTACTAAATGCTAATAAAATACTAAGACATTTGTTCATTGACCACAGGAAAAAATAGGCTCAATGAATCTCCATACAGAAGGGATGTGGTTATCAGCTCTTAGAAGAAAGGAGCGAGTCGGCTTCTGCTCCCACTTCAAACAGATTTGAAGGGAATACTAAGGACTGAAGCTGTAGACAAGACCAGACCACAGAACACGACTCACTGAGAATCTTGCAGTTACGAAGAACTATCTGACACACAGCAAGTCTGTACTAAAAGAATGACGCTGGTAACTACTAATGATAGCCCAGACTTCTAGCATCCACCATTCCTAAGTAACTCATTCAAACATCTGTCTACTACAATGCAACCGCTGCTGGGATGAGTAATACCAGACAATAAAAGACAACAGCAGAGGGACAGGGCAAAGAAAAATCTTTACTGAAGTGAAACTATAAGGAAATAGTCAAGGTAGGGGAAGGCAATGCAGGAGTAGAAGGGATCCAAAATATAATTTCTTAATGCACAATTTGGATATAAATTGGGTTTAAGGCTTCCAATGTTCCCAAAAAACATTTAAGGATTTTTAAGTATCATAAACATTACACATAGGCTTTCATTTATATTTCAACTGAAGCCTTCTTCCAATGGCACAGCTGGGCACTTGTTTGATACAAACTCCTGTGTGGCAGGCAACAATACCAATTCATGAAGTATACCAGTGTTACCCATATATCACTTATTAAGCAGGCACTTTTGAAACATTTAAAAAGGCAATGCAAACTAGGCTTAAATTACTTGTGAAAATGAAGCTTCAGCATTCTTGAAGAACATTCCTCTATGTTTAACCCTGCTTAGTTTGTGAGAACTGATAGGATCACAGCAGGAGTCAGTACAGCTGGAAGTCTAGCAAACTGCGAAAAGAATTATCCTCCTTTTAAAAGAGGAAACAGGCTGACAACAAAAGTATTTTGCATCCTTTCCTGTAAAGGCTGGAGCTAAGGATGAACAAGGGCCATTGCTGGCAATAAGGGAACCCGGTGCATTTATAAATCAGGGCTCCCACCTTGCCATGGAATGCAAGACAATCTTGGGCAGCAGTTTCTTTCCCAGAGGGCATTCAGGTGGTATGACAAGTCCAGGAAGCTTTTAGTACAAAGCCTTGGTGGGCACCAGCTGCTAGAAAGTAGTTGGCATAGTAACTAATGATTCTGTCTAGTGTGGCAGCTCCCAGCATCCTGCTGACTTATGTTCAGGCACTCAGAAAAACACAGAACATTTTCTTTGGCACACTACGTGCTTCTTCCATCCCTAACAATAGGCCCAAGATTGGGGCTGGCTATGCAGCAATGATAAACATAGTGGGACAAAGCCCAGGACGCTGGGGGCCTGGCTGGGATGCAGTACTGTCGGGCCACTCACAGAGCCGCTTGCCTCAAGGCCTTTCTTTGTCTTTTCTCCCTCTTTCCCTCCCCTCAGCTTCAAAAGCAATAAATTAAAAATTGAAAAACAGAGCAACAAGTCTTTGAGAATGGTTTGCTCCTGGCCTCTACTGTTATCAGGAGTGTCTACAAAAGAGTGACTTTGGTGCAGTTTAAGTCAGCAAGAGTCTGCATTTTAGCATAGTCTGTAGCTCTGGTCGCTGGAACATGCAAGCCCCTAAAACATGCAGTAGCAGCAGCAATGTTACAAAGGTAAAGAAAGGTAGCTTTCCAAAAAAAACCAGGAGCGAACAAAGCATTTTTAATATTCCTAAAAGAGTTCTGCCTGGGACTCTGGAGAACTGCTGAGGCACAGGGAGCTGTCCAGAACTTGCCACAGTGCAGGTACTTAGGGCCAGGAAGCACCTGGCCTGTACCAAATGAGGATGCCATCACCTGGCCTGCAATCTGCCTTTGAGCTCTGCAAGAGAAGCCAAGGAAAAGGTTTTAAAGTTAATGTGCAGCCTGTCAAGGCTGCATTGGCACAATAAACATGTGGAACTGCATTTTGGGTTCAAATCCAGTTCAAAGTGACAAATACAATCTCCCATGGTGAAGGTGTTCCAGAGATGTAGGTAGAAGGGCTTCTATCCCAGACCATCAAACTTTCACTTCTTAGCGATGAGGCACAGATGCAGGCATCTTGTAAACAGTTTCAGCCTTGTTTCTTCAGGTCCCCACTCTCCCAGCAGCTCAAGCTACTTTTACCTACACAAGAGGTTCTTACCATCAGTATCTTTGTATCATGAGACAACAGAAGATGTACAAGGTCCGTGTGAAAAGCCTTGGGCCTGAGTTGGTTTAGGCAAAGAATGTGAAAAGTTCTGTGGATTTAACTACAACTTCCAGATCCATTCACAGGTTAACTGTAATAGCTACCAGAGGCACAATTCAAGCATCCCAGGACATTTTAATGTGCATAATTACTAGCAAATGTCAGGAGTCCCCCTCTGCTATTCTCACAATTCCCCCTTTCAACTGAGAGAGTTGATGTTGTTACAAAAATTTTTTATTCAAAACCAAAGATTTGAGCAAAAGCATCCAACTCATCTCCTTGTGGTGCAGGATTAGTGCATGTTTCAGTGGCTGGAGGAGTCCATGTGTCACACTCTCAGCTGCACAACTCCACAGCAGGTACACATTCAGTATCAAGAATTTTCACTGAGATTCCCAATTAAACTTATATTTTCTCTGCTTTATTGCATGATCTTCCACTTATTTCAGGTCTAAACCTTCACTACTACAGCTATGCCTCCTTGGAGCTTAGCCAGCCTTGGCACACTTAACTCCCTTCATCTTTTTCCTCAACTCAGTCCCTTCTGGCCTTTGACTGCATATTGCTTTTCTCTGAACTTTTTCCACTTTATCAGTATTTGAGGCTAGGTAAGTACTCAAAACTGAGGACGTTATTCCAGATGTGTGTGCACAACAGCTATACAGGGAAAGCCCACTGCCTTCTTGTTCCTTTCACTTTATTCTGCAAGTACTATCAAGGTTCATGGGCTTCCTTCTTTTAGGTATATGCTGCTGTGTAATTTGTTTCCTGCTCCCTGGCTTCTGAAAATTACTCCTGCTATTTCCCTGCGATTACGAAACCTGGGTTTTGGAGCAAAAAGATTTGCTTATAACAAAGGCAATGTAGTACCTACTCAGTTCTGACACAGATCAGGAATTAAGTGCATTTTAGGTCCTGGGTCTCCATATACAGGCAAGGTCATGAGTGTAGCAGGTTAGAAATGAGGTGCATCAAACCAGCCTTATGACAGTCTAGCAGGGGAGGGGCAGGGTGAGATTATGGAGCACTGGAAAACCTCTGCAGGCAAGGCCTAATCTACCTGAACTATTCCCAGATTTAGCTGGCATTATCAACCTCTTACTTTCAGGAGCACTAGACCTACCAGTCTTAGCAAATGAGATTAAATATTTACCCTTCAGTGAAGCCAATTTTTGTTGGGCCCCTAGTAGCATCCTTGGCTCCATGCCAGTTACAAAACACTGTCAGTCTCTCTGATCTGGGGAGTACTTGGCAGGTAAACAACACTGGGTTTTTTTCTTCTCTTTACACATGGCAGCTTTGAAATGCACTGGTAGAAAGGCTAAATCAAGAAGAAAACAGCCAGCTGGCTGCAAAGTTCAATGCCTTCATCCTATTGTGGCTCATCAGGTCACTGGAGAAGCAATGAAGGCAACTGAGCATATCTCCTCCATGTGATCTAGATTAACAAAATCACATAGCCTTTCTACCCTCAATTAGTGCAAACATAGGGGGGAGCTTTACTGAGTGGAAGGTGGTTCTGGCTTCATGTTTCCTGCACATACTTCCACACCTGCAAACACAGTCAAGAGCCTGCAAAAATATTTTAACAGCAAGACATACATACAATAAGACTAACACAGAAACCTGGTATCATTTTGGTCTCATAAGGAAGTCTTTGGGAAGATTACCTGCTTAAATCTGACATGCAATTGCCTGCACTGTGTCCTGTTGTGTCCCCACCTCACCCCAATTTTAAAGTATTAATTAATTAATGAAGTTCAGACAGAGCAGGTGGACTCCGAGTGAAGTCACCTCACTGCACTGTCTAGCTCAACTTTGATTAAGATAAGTCATTCAGACTTGGACAACATGTTAGGTGCCACCTTAAATTTGATCACTTGTCCTAGGCCAGGCAGAGTTTCTGGGGTGAATATGCACACTGCATAGAATTCAAAGTACCAGAAACTTCGATGCAATACTGCACCACTTACAGAGATGGGAAAGGTATTCCTCACTGCAGAGGTTCCACTGTAAAATTGTAGCATGGATCAAGTGGATCAACACAAAACATGACTTGTACTGACATTCTTCTACTTTTCCTCTATCAATGTAGGCAAGTCTATTGAAAACCAAACTGGAAAAGACTGATTGATGCTATTTATTCCTAGCCATGTATTTTTAGTGCTTTATCCAATTTATGGGTGGATAGCAGGAGTAGCACATATAGATGAAAACAGTAAATAGGCACCACCATCAGCCTAGAATATGCTTATAACTGCATCTGTAATTAAGGTCACTAATCTCTCCTGAAAACCCCTATCCCCTATCTCTCTCCAGAGAGGCATGGGTTAAGTCAGGACTAGTAAGTTAGCCCTGCACCCTGTAATGCCTCCTTTGAAAAGCCGCTCACACAGTTTACAGGGAAAGAGTGAGAGTGCAGCTGCTGTCCCAGCCAACATTTGGTTCCTATTACAGTGAATAAATCTCCCCCTCCCCCTTTTCTTTTCTTTTTCCCCCCCTTTTTATATTAAAAGTCCATCAAACACATTTTTTTCTCCTTAATATTTTCCATTAAGTTTCCTCCTGCGTAGGCTTTCCCAGAGTGTGGTGCTCTTTGCTATATGTGCTCAAGCAGCAGCTGCAAGATCCCACTGAATAAGAGAATGGGGAATGAAGAAAGAAGCTCAGGCCCTTTGTTCAAGTCTCAAGAGGCAAGTGAAAAGTTACAGTTGGGCTAAACTGGTGAAATCTAGAGCACTTGAGAAGAATAAACAAACAAACAGAAAACAGGCTGTTGAGTTTTGTAGGGTTAGGGTTCATGACATGGGGGACAGCACTCAGAGCACTCTGCCCCTGCCCAGAGCTAAATGCCCCTGCCCACCATCAGCCTTCCAAAAGACATAGCAGAGGATGACATTACACTACAGGGCCCTAAGGGTTCCTCCAGGGTTGTGCTATCCAGGTCTCATACCACTCGAGGCCCAAATGACTTTTTTAGTTGTGTCACATGACCATGGAGTAGAGATGTCATATGCTCCTAACTTCAGGTGTTCTGCTGTCTAAATATTAAATATCAAGTACACAAGGAAACCTCTAAAGAACATGACAAGCCTCTAGATTCCACAAAATTTGCACTGAAGTTCATGAAAGCAATCAACTTTGCTTGACATCCAGTACACCTATCATCTCGTTATGTGGCAGATGAAGACCCTCTGATGAGTGTCTGTTAGAGAAGACTTGATAAATCTGACAGCTTAGATGGTCTATGGGGACAAAGCATACTGAAGTATACAGTTCCCTGACATCATGCCTATAAATTTCAAGACCGAGAATTATAACCAAATAACAGAAACTTCACAAAAGAAGCAACACTTCTACATTTATAACCTATATACCTAAAGAGAAGGCCAGAATCTGTTCTGCACTTCCAGAGCAAAGATGTAGAAATTCACCTAATCAGGGATTGTGGAAAGTGTCACCTGAAAGCTAGCTGGGCCACGGTCATATTAGGAGAAATGCTCCAGGTAAAAGAGGCAGAGTAGCAGCATAGCACAGCAAGATGCATCTGCTGCTACCATTCAGTAAGCTAAAGCTGTATAACATCTAGCTGCTGAAATACAGTAAAATAAGAAAAAAAATACAAAACAAGAACTAAAGGTCACTTCTCTGGGTCCTTGCTGTGAGGCTGTATGCTTGTGGTTAACAGTCTCTTGTTTTTGGATAATTCCCTAAGCATTGATACAAGGGCAGAGTAAAGGTCCTCAAGAGACCTTTCCCCTTAAACAACTGAAACCTATCAATGTAGCTCCAATGTAAGGAAGCTAAAAGAGTTTCCCAATAAAAAGAATATAGATTTACACAGTCCCGTAAGCCCGATGGCACTTACATGCTGGCCAAAGAGGCATCTCTAGCATTCTTATCTTCCCCATGTTATAAACTTGATTCCGTATGTAGTTTCTGTTCTCCTTGTCCCTCAAGTGGATTTAGATAAGGTAACAAGGTATGACAAGAAATAGACTGGATTTGAGAGTGATCTCCCACCTGTTAAACAGAACATTCTTCCTCCTCAGGTTCCTTTTGCAGTTCCATTATGCTGGAGTGAAGGGAGAAAATTTTTTACCTCCACCTCCTGTACAAAGATCAACTCACCTGCTGTGGCTCCCTGAATATTTAGGAATAGGAAGAGATGACTGTGTCAGCACACACTTTCTAAAGTCTATAACAAAGTGTTTACATAAAATATAATCAGGGGGTGGTGGTGGAATACGCTCAGATCCACAGAGAATACTAGCAAGAGTTATTATCTATTGCAGAAGCTAACCCAGTAACTATATGCTGCATAGACAAGGCTGTCCTATCATACACATTGCAAGGGGGAAAAAAGAAAAAGAAGAAAGAAAAAAAAAAGTCTGCTGGTACAGAGACCACAGATAGATACTACATACAAACCACGACATACAGACTTTCAGCCATCCTAAGAGCAGCATGGCACACTGGCACCAATGCAATCCCAGGGTTGTGGTGCTAGCTGTTTTATAGCTAGCTTTTTTGGAATCCCTGCAAGCCTCATGATGGCCACACAATGCTGTATTTGTACTGTAAAGGGTAAGCGCTATTTTTCCCTCACTCCACTGGTCACCCAAATTCCTTAGAGGTAATGGAAGATATTTTCTGGAAGTGCTTATTTCAACCAAGGCAGCACAAATTCCTAGCAATGCTCTTCTCAAGCTAAAACTGAAGTTTTCCAGGACTGCAGTGTTCCTTCTAAGAATCCTCCAGAGATATCCTACTTGCAGAAAACTATTTTTCAGAAAAGAATTCTGCCATAAAAATCCACAAGGTATTTTTCAAAAAAAAAAATCTGCTGTATTTTGTTGATAGCTAAAATGCAGCCTAAAAAATAACTTCAGAACAGAATGGCAGGTTCAATTTTTAATTACATGTTATCAATTTTTGATATGGAAAGGAAAATACTTTAGAAAAATCTATAGGCAGCACTGGAACAAAAAAAACCAGTGCACCTCCTTCCCAAAACTTCCCATGCATCTGTCCCCCTCTATTGCCTCCAGAAACTGGTGATGACCTACCAGGACTGGATTATAAAGAACTGCAAGAAACGAGTGGAAAGACTTTTATTTTTATAAAGCCTCACCTGGAAAAGCAAGCTCTTCAAGTATTGCAGAACAAGAATCTCCCCATTTTTTGGCACTTTGTCCTCCAAGGTTTAATACCACGGAAGCGTGCTGCCTTGCCAGAAAAGACTATTCCAGTTTACGACAATTTTGGCGTCCTTGCTGTCTTTTGTTTTAAGCTATACAGAATACAGACGCCATTCCACTCCTAATGCTGTTCCATAAATTCCCACCTCCTATTGGGATCTATCTACCTCTTCGCCTGAAAAGAGAGCTCAGCCTGCAGCCCTTCCAGTAACCCAATGTTTCAACAAGAAAAATCACGGAGGAGTTCGCTTTATCATAAAGAATTTCAATATTCAGTGGAATAAGCTGAATTATAGCATCATGTTTCTGGCAGAGAAGAGTTAAATGAGTAAAGGGGAAGCTCCCAGCTAACTGCCTCCAGCAGCTACAGCAGTGAGTGGTGTCTGTTCCTGCTTTAACAGAGGCTTTATAGGAAGCCTTGGTTTAGCCACCACATTTCTCTGTCTCTCTCTTTGCTTATCAGAAAGATGATCTGTTCCCTCTAGTCTCAGCAAGGAGTTCTGGGGCATCATGGATGTAAATCTCTGCCTATTTTATGTGGCCACTACAGAACAAAAAATTAAAATTACTATGATTATTTTAGGAGGGAACATAAAGCAGAAGAGAGGCGAGGAAGCAGTAATTAGAAAGGCAAAGAAAGCCAAAGTGAAATACATTTATTAATCTAATAGGCCCAAGCAAGTGCAAGGTGCTTCACTGACACGTGGCACAAGGAACTATAACTCAAAGGGCAAAATATAATAAAGCAACATTATTGCTAATGCCCACACTCTTGGTTTAATTAATTTTCTTTTATTTCCTTCTCTCCATCCTGGCACTGTAAAGAAGAATGCAATGCGTGAAGGCTGGGGGCAGAAGTGCTGCACAGGGCTGAGGCAGCATACCTGGCAGCTGCTAAAACAGAACTTCAAAGTCTCAGCTCCCTTTGAAAACCCATCAGGCAAGAACCACTCCTCCCCTTCAGCTTCTTTAGGAGCTGGTACACTTAACCACTTCAGCATGTTTGACAGTTCTACAGCCACTTCCAAAGCAGGTGGTGGAATGGAAAATTGTGGGAGAGCCCCAAATCACTCAGTTGTCTCCCTCTCCCCAGCAGGCAGCGACGCACATGCTGACCAAGCAGGCCAGCTGACAGACCACAATTAAGCACTGAGAGCAGGAAATTTGTGATTACACCTCAAACTACAGAAAGGGCCCAGGCTTACCTCAGTAAACTGTGTCAACGACATCTTTCTCCAGGAAACTGCTAAATCTGATGACAGACAAAGTCTGTCATTAGAGGAAGATGAGTAAAAGGATGTTCAGATAATTATATTGTATAAAGGGCTGGCACACTCTAAAACGCAGTTCCCAGACTTGTCTAGGATTTGTTGGAAGATCCCCCTCTGTCAGACCCTGTCTGCAAAAGATGCTCAAGTTGCACAAAACGTACTTGGATCACGTAGAGCTTGAAGTCTTTTACGTGAGATTTCTGCCTCTGCCTACAACTGCAGGCTAGGAGGTAGAGACTGTAAGCACTGGTTTTATTTGCAGCACCTAGAAAAGAGCTTTTATATTCTGTCAATTGAACAGGCACCCACATTTGTGATGTTTCCTCCTCCAGTGTGGACAGAAGAGTCTATGATGCAGTTGTGCCAGCTCTGCTGGTCATCCCAACTGCATACTATATCCATCTTTTCCCCTCGGGGTTTGAGAAGAATAGGAATCTAGGGATGGTGCTGTTTCCTTAGGGATGCAACTTTGCTCGATTCCTTAATGACTGATTTTGGGTAGGCCTTTCAATTGCTAGCTCTTCTGGACTGTATATGGGTGTTGAATATTTCTAACGACTCTGGAAACCAAAAGCCAAGAGCAGGTATCTTCAGAGGAAGTACAATAGCTTTCATAGGAATTTGTGGTTAAAGATGAAAAAAAGTTATGCAATCCTTCATTCCAGTCCAACCCAATCCCTTTTTCTAGAGCCAAAATGGAATTGTTTCCTACAGCGTACAGAGAAAATTGTATAATTAGTCAGAAGCTCCCAGACTCAGGAACACAGATGGGAACCATGGAATCACTACCTCAGGAATTTCACCAAGTGATTGCATGTAATGCTAAGCATGAGCACATCAAAGATGCAGCTGCAGATGCTAAACCCTTACAAGGACAGACTAAAATATCCCAGCCACTCAGTGGAATAATACCCTTTCAAGAGTCCCCTCCTAGCATAGATAAGGCACATCAAGAGAGGACAATAACAATAGTGTCCAGTGTCTGATCAAGAAATCTCCATTATATGCCACTTCTTTATACTTGATGCCTTTCGTGATATTTCAGCAAATGTTCTAAATAGAGTAGACCTTTCTCACAAAGGCCGTAACTGGTACATTTCACAGAAAATGAGTCTGTGGTAAAGACTAATAAGAGCCCAAACATGGCCTCTAGGTGGCTTGAGCTGAACATAGTAACATTTGCAAAAAGGTTAACCCTCATGTTGTGTATTGTGTTTATGGCTCTCTAGAGACTAGTTGGAGTATAAGACAGTAAGCACAAGCTCTTGCATAAAGGCGAATAACAGACCTTAGGAAAAAAAATGAAAGTAAATGACAAGAGTAGTTGTTACCTAGTTTTGCTACCTAACTATATACACCATAAACACCAGAGTGACATTTTGATAAACAAGATGCAAACAACCATGCATTCTCTAGCAACAAGCAGAACAATTCACGAACAATCTATGCAGTTACAGGATATCAGGAATTTAGATAATTTCAGAGTGAGACATGCAAACAACAAAATATGCAGCACCACAGTTCTTTCACAGAAATGCTCCTCAGTAACACAGGCCTAATGTCTATGCTTACATATACAGGTTCTGCAATGCTTTAGAGGTCATAATATGCTAGCAAATAATTTATTCTCTTTAGAAAATACCGAGAAGGTAAACCACTGCACTACAGGAATCCTATTCTGTCCCCTATGCCTCAAAACAACCTAGAAATTCATGCATAACTTTCATTCCCTTTACGCAGATAGTAGAGGATACTTTCACATTTAAATCATTTAGGTTAGCACCAGCAGCAGAAAAGTGGAATTTCAGAAACATAAGAAAACATGACTCTAACCTTCAAAAAAACCAAAATCAGTTATGCAAACAATGGCCTGAACAGGACAAAAATATTTAAATGACTAAAAATGGATCAGATCCAAGTTTCTTGAAATATACCAGAATAATCCATTAAAACTGGGCTTTCAAAATTATTTTGCCAGTACCTATTATGTACTTTTATTTAATAAATAATTTAAAATGTATCATACACGTTTATTTATATAAACTAAAAAATTAAAAATTTCTGAACCTTAATAGATAACACAGAAAGTTATTGTTCTTGTGGATTTTTAATAAAATTAATTCCACATTAAAATACAGCTCTTTCTTGACGATTTTCAAATTTGAAGAAAGATTAGCAAGTTCTCAATATTCAAAACCAAACTCTGTGAAAGGCAGCTGTTCCAAAAAAAAAAAAAATCTTAATAAGCAGCCTTTGTTGGAACTGTTCATAAGGGATAAGCTCTAAACTTTCTTGATTTTTTTTTTTTTCCCCCAGTAAGGAATTTTGAAAACAGAAGGCTAGGGGGATCGGCATCAGTAGGAACCAAAATCTCACTTTCTTGGAGAATGTTCTGGAGATATTATCATAGAATCATAGAATCATTTAGGTTGGAAAAGACCTTTAAGATCATCCAGTCCAACCATTAACCTAACACTACCAAGTCCACCACTAAACCAATTAAGGGTAGAGTAGCAGTTTCATGTTTCCTGGATTGGTGGCTGGATTATTTATAATGAAAGTAAAAACTAGGAATCATTAAGGTTGGAAAGGACCTTTAAGATCATCAGTCCAATCATCAACCCCACATCACCATGCCTACTAAACCATGTCCCAAAGTGCCACATCTAACCCATTTTTTGAACACTTTCAGGGATGGTGACTCCACCACCTCTCTGGGCAGCCTGTTCCAATGCTTGACTACCCTTTCTGTGAAGAAATTTTTCCTAATATCTAATCTAAACCTCCCCTGATGCAGCTTGAGCTCATTTCCTCTTGTCCTATCGCTAGCTACTTGGGAGAAGAGACTAACACCCACCTCACTACAACCTTTCAGGCAGTTGTAAAGAGCGAAGTTCATTATTAGAAAGAGATGTGTTTATCAACACACCTCATCATAAGAACAGCAAAGTCTCTGAAGAATCACTTTCGGGGCTCTCTTTGGAGTTTCAAGAGCCTGTGCTTAAATCTTCCACACACACTGTTTTCCTCATTGATTTCTTCACAACAGATGAGACTGTGTTCTCTTTGCCATGTTGACTGCTTGAGTCGGAAAGCCTTAAACTGCTTTTCAAATTATCATCCACCAGAAGATATTTACAGAGAAGCAAAAGTCTTTAGCATCATTAGACTGTCAACGAATCTTACACCCAAGTGTCTTCTAGTGGAGCTGAGATCAGAAATATATTGTGCAGGACACTCTTTCTAACAAGTTATTTCAAGTTTTTTCTAACACCATAGTTTGAGATCTTCTAGGAAACAGCCATGGAATGTAGAAGTCACTATAGAGTAAGCAGTATGTTGTCTTTAATGAGTACTGGAAAGTTCTCATTTGAAATTCAGAATTATTGTTTATAAGTGATAAAATCCTATATACTTATCAGTACCATAAAATACCAACATAGGTGTCAAATGTGTCTGACTAACATAAAGAATATTATTCCATTTATGCTGTTCTGTGGCTAAAATATCAGAAAAGAAAAATCCCTGAAAAGGCTATATTAGTTGTAGAAATAGATGTGGATCTGGAAGTTCAAACAGTTCCTAGGAATGCCAAGCCTTTGCTGGTATGACTGTTACCTCCTTGCAGATCTACAGTCAGTCACCAGCAGCAAGAAATAAAATTCTTAAACTTACTTAATTTCAAGTCTCAGCATCTGCAGCTTTTCAAAATGCTAAGTGAGGAGAAGCTGACACCTCTTTACTCATCAGCATCTTTATCCCAATATCAGAAAAGAAACAGATGGTCCAGACTTGAGGTTTCCTCCTCCTCTTCATATAGTCTACCAAACTGAAAGTTTTCTGAGCTGAATTTTGAAGAAAATTCAATTTTCAACACTGAAGACACTGACAGCCCAACTTGGCTACCTTCTTCAGAGAGAAGATTATAATTGGGTTTTTTTCAGCAACAAGCAAATAAAGAATTCTTTATGCATACAAAAGGTGAAGACCACATAAGCCACAGCCCTTTTGCTCCAAAGGGTGACTCTTGCCCAGGCTAAACATCCCTGACAGACAGCTGCCAAGTACCATGTGCAGCACTGCCAGATAACAATCTTAGACTAACTTTTCAGTCCAGTCCCATGTGCCAGACAGAAGAAAGATAGAAAGGGCAGCGGAAGACATTTACTGAGCCAGATGCAATCTGAAATTCAAGCAAAGAAGCCATGCAACATCATGGATACCAGCAGCTGGAACATAAACAGCTTTGATAAGGCGCTCTCACTTTGAAATTCCTTTTACTAAAGGTTGTCTCAGGGCCAGTTTTCAGTAGACTTGGATCAGCCAGGCTGCCTTGGCCTCTCCCCACCTGGTTTGCTGTGGACAGTAATTGAATGAGAAATGTTAATAAAAGTTCAGTGAGTGCAACAGGAGAGTGTCTGGAAACCGTGGTATCTTTAAGCACTACCTAGCTTTTTTGCACCCCCCCGCTTTTGTTTTTTAAAGAGGATATCCATCTTTCAACTATTGTTACAGAATGAAACCCAAGAAGTAACTGCTCATGATAAAGGACTCTGGATACATCGGTATTTCCATCCTGACATTGCAGAGCCTACCTTTAACAGTGCACTTCAAAATCTTTGTAATTGGCGCTGGTTCTGGACAATCCAATAACCAGCTTTCTTGAGCCACCAAAATGCTTTCTTGCTCATCACCAACCAAGTCCTCTTACCCAGAGCATTTTGGTCAAACTACTCCCTGGCTGATAGTATACAGTGTCGGGTAAACACTAAGAAAGTACTACTAACCACAAATGTCACTCATTATTATAATTCACGCTATTCCCTAAACAAAAAGCTGGCATTCCACAGTGGAGTTCTGGTTGCCCCATCTTCTTCAGATTACACAATATATGTACACTTCAAAAACCTATGAGCTAGTGAACAGGATCACCAAGCAAAGCTGTCACCACATGCATAGGGAAGCTGAAATACTTCCTGACTTTTTTTACGCTTTTTTTGCCCTACCCCTTTTTCAAAAGAGGTTTTTGTTAAATGCTGGAGCCCTGCATGGCTCACAAACAGCTGCTGCTTGATACCTACAGCCCAGAGAAGCCCTGGAGAATAACAGGCTGTCATGGAGCCAACAGCATACAATTCACAAACTCTTGTGTCAGCTACAAAACTCCCCCAGTCTGAAAGGTGGGGAAAATTAGGTGACAAAGCAGGATCTTCATAGGAAAGGTTGACTAACACTTTCAGGGATAGGAAAGGGGTTTCTTTGTGCTTTTGCCAGGGAATTCCCATTTGTATCACAGGATAAAACACCAAAGAACACCATGCTCATCCTGAGCAAGCCAAGCTAAAGCATGACCTCAGGCTAGATGGAAAATGTGAATGTCCACTGGGGGTGAAAACTTCACTGTACAATGGAAGGTAGCCCCAAAATAAAGCCTAGCATGAAGGAAAACCCTTTGGCCCCTTTCGCTACCTCCTGCTTTGGCATTTGTACTTGGTCACTGAAACCCTTAACTCATCTGAGCTTGTCTCCAGGCCCTTTGGCTGCTGACTTCAGAGAGTTGTCCAGGGACTGCCCCACATGTGGGCTGCCTTCTGGAAAGGCTTTCCACATGGATCTCAGATCACACCCTGCTCCCAACATCTGACAGGCTTACTGAGATAGCAAGATAATCCTAATTCAATTTCTCTTTCTCAGCTGTACAACACCAATGTCTTCAACACAACTGTCCAAGACCTTTGCTCTCACCAGTAACCAAACTTCCTTTCTAACACCACCCTCTAGACACCTCCATTTTCTTGAAGTTATAGGGCAGACCTGGAAATCTCAAAAGTATTCACAACGAGTTCAACTTCATGCCCTGGAGAGCATGTGGCAAATGATGGAAAGGTTGCTAACCTGCCTTGTCCTTCATAAGCCTGGGTTACAATGGGGATTTCCATTTTTACAAAGCAGCATTCTGTTGTGTGTCTGGTAGGGAGGATACAGAACATGCAGCTCTGAGATTTCAAAGTGCCTCACTGTGACCCACAGGAATAGCACAGTTCAAAGATGGGCCCATTCAATTCCTCTGTTCTTAGGCCAGATGGACCTGCCCTAAGATCAATGCCAGAAAGGACGCTCTTCTGGGAAACTTCCCAATGCCCTTCTCAGCTGCACAACTGTGAACTAATTCCAATGGCTATGGCATGGTAGCATGGCTTTCATTTCTACCTCGCTACCTGCAAGACCAACCAATGGACAAAACTGGAGGTCCCTGTGTGGGGAAGAGCCAGGGACAGATAAAAATATTGCTAAAAAAAAATTAGGAGAGGGGAGAAACCAGACATTCGTGGGATTCCCTGACAGCTCCGTGCAGAAGGAAGGGCTGGGCTGGAAAAAACAGGGCCCCAGGTTCCTGCCAAGCTGTCTGAGGCCCGTCCTTTCCAAATAGCTCAAAGAAACAGCCAAGGCTCCCTTGTAACCCTTTCAGAACTCCTCTAGAAAGAAAGGCTGCTGTGGCCAGAGCTGCTCCCACAGACCACCAGGCTAGAGGGGTCCCCTCATTCCTAGAAGGCTGTAAGCAGCACAGTCGACCTCCCCCATGAGGGCTACTGAAGTGAGAGCTACAGTCACATTAACCCTCTGAACACCACTCTGGAAAGCAACTATTTTAATGGTCATTGGGAAGTTTAAATAAATGCAGAGGAAAGGGAGATCTGCTGGTTACTTTGAACATGAAATATCTAGAACCTACACAGGATACTTCAAAGAGATCTAAGATCAGGGATGGCTCGGGGGAGGTTATGAGTCAAGTAGTGCAAGACACTAAAAGATTTCAACTTGTTCTATATTGAATTAGATACTTATTAGAACAGAAAACAGCATGTGACTTCTGTCACAGCCAACAAAATCCACTGGTGGCAGCTGAAAGCAGTAAGAAGAGAGTTCACCGGTGAGGAAGGAAAAAAAGAAAAAAAAAGAATTGTATCAGCATGAACTGCCTATACCTGTTGCTCAGTTTTGCATTAACTGTGACAATCAAAGAAAAACAACTGCATATTAATAAAAAATTCAGTGTTTAGCATGGTCAGAAGCCAGCAAGATATTAGTATATGTAAGTTAAGAGTTAGAAAATAAAGATACAATGTGTTACTTACATAAAACCAATGTTTTACTCCTACTTGATGTACTGTTTTCATTTCTTGTCATCTCTATAAAGACAGCCAGACAATTATTAGAGGGCTGGGAAGATTTCCATTTAGAACTTGAAAAGGATGGGACTGTTTAGTTTAGGAGAGACAAATAAGAAAGGAGATGATAGAAACATAGAGAATAAATAGGGCAGAAAATAAATCAAGCATTTCTGTTTGCCTTTGTGTAATAAGGGTGCAGAGACTTTTGGCAAATTTGGGGAAGAAAAAAAAAAAAGGAAACTTTTGCACAATATGTAATTCACCTGTGGAACTCACTGCTACAGCTTAATGAGAGTACATTTTTTCCAGAAAGTAAAAATATATCATTAACGACAACATCCACACTAGACTATGTAGAACAGAAAGTACTGAGAGCGCTACAAGCCAGCTGTTAACAGGTGGAGGGTAAAAGCAAGCTTCCCCCTGAGTAAGGGAATTTCACTGCTGCTCATCAGAATATTCTCTGCTTCTACTGAAGATGGTGATGGTAGTTGCTCCGAAGCACAGGACAGGAGAACTAGACAGACTAGCAGCCCAGTCCAGGATGGCAAATCCTTTTTACATTAGGGTAAGATCAGTTTGTGGAGACAGCTGAAATGAGAAAACCCAAAACCATTACAAAATACTGGCTTGGGGGAAGCTATGAAACCCCTGTCATTCCCCTCCACCTACCAACATGATGGCCTTCTTGCTGGAAGTAATAGGAAAGATCCTCATATCTTCTCTGAAAGGAAGTCATGCGGTCAAAGAGAAACCTGCCTCCCTCAAATTTCGAGAGCTATTTGCAAAAACCGTAACTGCCCATGGACAGCAGACACAGGTAATGCAGACGTTGTGCCCCCTGTGCTCAGCTACAGCCAGTCCAAGGGAGGCCCCAGGCTGCAGCTCCCGCAAAGCCTCCCAGAACTAGCTGAGCGGAAAGGCCACACTCGCACCAGTCTGCTGGTGCCCCACTGCAAGGCCCCAGCTCTCGCCTCCAGCTCACAGCCCCAGGACTGGCTCCTACGCTCTCCCTGCATGCGGCCCAAACCCCCTTCGCCTCTGGAAAGGGTCCTGCGATTAATCTCACTTATTACCTCGGAAAAGTAACAGCACGGCGGCTGCCAGCCAAGTCCGACTCAACAGCGTCTGGGGAGGCGAGGCTGCAGGGCCAGGCCTCAGGCTGTCTGGGCAAGTCACGAGCTTTCCGCCTTTCCTCTCCCGGAGGCTCTAGACAGACAGAGCCAAGGCCTAGCTGTGGGAAGCAGGGATCCTTCAGGACTGTGCCAACCCATGGTGCTGAGGCTCAGGGTGATTTCCAAGCAGGATGGAGAGTAATTGGACCTGCCATCACAAGTTTCTTTAGTGTGACCAAAATATATATAGAAAAAAAATGCAAAGCAAGCCATGTATTTCTGAAGTTTAAGTCAGCCAATTCACTTCCACAGTTAAGAATTTGTCACTGGTGACCCTGGGAGATGTGTAAAAAAGAAAAAAAAAGGTAAGAAGGTAAGAGGTTGCTGGGGTGGGGGAAGGCTGTTGGCTGTTACAGACACAAATATGCACAGGCAGAGGAAGAACATGCACAAACTAGAGACAGGATGAGTTGCAAGAACATACAGCTACCCAGGTGGTATTTCTATTTTTTGTCTGCCCTCCTCAAACCTCCTCTGAGCAGAAGGTAGTAATAAACCAAACCCCAAATTCGGGGCTCTCAGAAATGCTGCTTCTCAAAGACCACAGGCAGAAGCAGTGTGACAGAGCTGGCAAGGAGACACAGACAAGGGATCAGTCACGGAAAAAAAAATCACTGTACCCACCCACAATTATCCCTGCACCTCAAATAAAGAGATTGAATTAATTTAGGCATTAAGGTAAAAAGGTAAAGAGAAAAGAGAAGAGGACAAGTGGAATGAGAAGCAAGGAACAGACACGTGGCTATGCTAGCACAGGGCTGGACTCAGTGCTGTTGATCTGCTGCTGCCCTGGCACTTCTGTGCTGCTTAGCTAGGGAGGTGTTAAGATCAACGCAGTTTGCTCAAACAGAACTGAAGGCCTATTGTGTAGCCCTCAGTGCCTGCTGCTTTCTCCCTTCATTTCCTCTGGAGGCATCAGTGCAGCACAGTCTCCAAGCTAGCTTGCACCCAAATGCTGTGCAAACAAATAGGCTCTGACCACTTGGCAAGTGCGGCACAGGACAGCAGTCAAGCAGCCTCTACCTTGCAAGAGACAGCAGGGAGCTTGAAACAAACAATTTGGAAGAGAATAAAGTCACTATCAACCCTCAAGATGCAGAACTACAAGGCAACACGTACATAACAACAAGAAATAGATTTATTCTTATAAAAACTTGGCATTAGCTGCCAAGATCCCTGGGAATTCTCTCCTCCTTACTTCTGGCTGCAAGCCCATATATAGTTAGCTCTTTCCCACAGCCCCTACTGCAATTTCCATGCTGCTTCTACCATGCTAAGCCCACTCTGGCCTAGCTCACGAGCCTTGCAAAAAAGCAAGACTGTCCCATCAACTGCTCACCCTTCTATCATTGTGCAAATCACCTTGCACATTAGCACATCTCTTTGCTATTCTAGTATCACTCTTCTCATAGCTCTTCAGAGCCTGTCTATTCAGAGTCCATGCCTGATTTCTTATTTTACATTCCACACCTCCAAAATTTAAAATAAAAACTGAGGAAAAAATGAAGCCACTTTCACCTTCTCTTTATGTCAAATGCAGCAAGCCGCCCCTTTGACACAAAGGATCAAGACTGATGAACCACAGTTAGCCTGTGACAGTTGTCTGGGGTCTTTCTGGAAAAAAAATCAAAGTTTCAGTGGAAATAGAGAAGCCACTTACACCAGCACAGAACAAACTCTCAAAAGAGATCAGAGACTCTTCCACATCCTCACAAGTCCAAAGGATATGTACTTAGTATGATCAGAGCAGAACATCTGAAACCTAGAACGTGTAGTTCACGTACCCCTAATGGTAAATGAAACTGGCATGAAGCAGTAGTAGACACCAGGTGGGAAAGGAGGATAGATATCCACTACCCAGCCAAGGCTAAGAAAGGCCAGTGATTAAAAAGAAGGTCCTGGTTTGGGAGGCTGCAAAAGCAGTATAAGATTGTCAGGGGATGTGGCATGCAGCACAGGGGGTCTTAGTTTGCGAGCTGGGGTGTTTGCAAGAGTGGAGTGTACAATCATTTTTCTGTGTAGAATTTCTGGGACGCAAATAAATACATATTTGCTATTAGAACAGGCACAGGAAGCTAACGTTTTAAGCGGTACTGGATTTCCTGCACCCATATTGTTCAGCTGATTTGATAGGTGAGCAGTAAATACATGCAACATGACCCAGCAGCACCTACTATGTGAATGCTCTATGCTGTGAATGGGCATGAAGTCTGATTCCTTCAAAAAGCTACAGGCTTACTGCACATCAGATATGTCCAAAATTTCCAGACATGAGGCATACTGTTTGGGGTTCCTGAAAGCCTGAGATGCCAAATGTCTGGGCAGCATCTTCTAGTTTCCCACCCGACTCGATACTTCCAGGCAAGGAAAAATGAAAATGAAAACACACAAAGCAGAGCCTGTTTGGGAACCTGGACATATGGCAGGTATGTGCACATAGCCCGTGAAGCCCTGAGCAGCTGCCACTGTTACTGCCACTGAGAATGATACCAAAGCAAGTTAAACTTAGAAACCCTTAGATCAGAAAACTGAGAAAGCCTGGTTTTATACAATTTAACCCAGATTAGACAGCCTGCCAACAAAACATCATTTCTCGATGAACCTGAGCACCTTGGCTGAAATTATGAGCTAAGAAGTATTTTGGGCATGTCAAGCAATGAGAAGAGGAGAACCCTTTGTTTCTGACTGCAGTAGCCCCCTCAGGCTGTCTAGTATAATTTGGACTGCCATTCTACCCTCTGCTTGATGACAGAGAAGCTTGCTTGCCTGCCTCCCCTAACCAAGTTAGATAAACCTGTCAGAAGATCCAAGGAAAAACTATGCTGAGTACGTTAGAAGAGCTAGGTTGGTCTTGCCTTCAGGTTTGAGAAAGTTGTTATGAAAGACGAAGCAGATAATGAAACAGAGGCCTGAGAAAACACTGACCATTTCACTGCTGAATTCTTGCCAACAGACTGCCCATGTGAGTTCTAAAAGGAGAACCTGAGCAAGGATGGCTGCTCTTGAATCAGAGGTGCCCACTGAAAACACAGAAATCTGTACCAGTTAGAAGGAAATCTTTCTCACTTGCTTTGGTCCAGGTCTTGGAGATTAAGTGACCTGCAGAGCCCAAGTTATTCTTTGAGAAGAAATACACTGTCTTTTTAAAAAAAAAAAAAAAAAAAAAAAAAGTGACACAGCAGCTGCACATTCCAGTGCCAGAAGCTTCTAACAACATCTACCATCCCCACCACTAGGGATCATGCAACTATTTGCCAACAGGTACTTGAAAGTTAGTTTAGGTTCTGAATCAATAAGCTTTGTTCTCTTAAACACCTGATTTTTTACCTCTATTATGCAACTGAGAATGCTTTCAAGAGAATGCTTTTTCAAGAGCAGTTCTAGTAAGGTCTTGGCTTCAGTGACTGGAAATTAGTTTCACTGGATAATAAGGAATCACTTTCATATCTGTTATCCTTAGATTACATTACTAAAATTGTGATAAAATTACATATGGGAATCTTAAATACTTCTACTACAAAATATGCAACCACGTTTAGTGCCTTTACAGCAGAATGTGAAAGGATGACAATCCTGCCTGATGGATAGAGTGAGAAGCTGAGATGGAACTGAAATAGGGCACTGAGAAAGGATTACGGATAAAGAAGGAGAGAGCAGATTTGGCATAGTGTCAGTGAGCTACAGAGGGCAAAGGCAAGGCTGCAGAAAATGTGGCAGAGGCTGACAGCCGTGTTACGGTAGTCAGAAGTAAGCCCACATACAACTGGGAACATGTCATCTCTTGTGTAGCCCTGCAGACTTCTCTGTCTGGGACACAGTGAAAGCCTAAACATCATTTGAGCGGGAATAGCACCAATGCTTACAGAAAGTGACCAAAAAAAAAAGACACAGCAGTGCAGATTTTTAAAACAACATTTTAACATATCCAGAACTGTTCACTGTCTCTGTATTACAAACTCAAGATCTCCTTTGCTTTTTGGCAAGCAGACTACTGATTTGGCACCTCATCTCATAACCAAAAGAATTCAACAAAAGAAGGGAGAACTTCTTTTGAGAAACATTTAGATAAGTCAGTACTGGGAGAGTGGGAATTGGAGAGGAGGAAGATTTGTCAGTAAGAATAGCCTGAATCCTATAGATTGCAAGCATCAAAAAAATTTTCAAGGAAACCTCAGCAGTACTAAAATGGCTTAGATTTACCACAGAGCTATACAAAAACTGTAAGGACTGAGTTTCAGAGGCAGATGTTTGAACTGGAGCCAAGTGCAAGCCAGATAAGAGACCCATTTACAAAACATTTCCATCCTTGCTGAATTCTACAACTGATAGAGCAGAACCTTAATGGAACAAAACAGGAAGCTTTTCTTCAAACAGTCATCCAGCACTGAGCACAGGCTGACACCCATCAGATGACCTTCTATGAACTGCTTGCTCCAATGTAACAGATCAAGTAGCAAAAAAGGCATTTACAATTAAAGATAGCTATCTCCACATATCATGACCTTGATATTCCTTTTGGAATTCTCTCATTAAATAAAAGTTCACAGCCCAAGTAATCCAGCGCTGCTTCAAGAATCCCTTTTTTTCATTTCCAGATTTACATAAAACTTTTAAGTCCCAATATTCTGGCCATTCAATACAAGCAGCCATGAAGATAAAGTAGTTCAATAAAAGGTCTTAAGACATCTTTCTGTCTCTTGCTCTAAGGATAAAAACAGAGCAACTGAAGTACTGAAAGACCAAATGGTTCATAAAAGGTTTGAAGATGGAATCTTATACCAGCTGTGACCAGACAATTCTGAAGTAATTTTGGATTGCTGTACAAAATAAAACAGAATTTCTAAAGGCACTGAATTATGCATACAATGCTAGATGAGGCACAGCCTTGGAAGTCGTTCAGAGTAGAGTTCTGGGCATTAAATGGTGGGTTCTTGGACCTACAGGTAACATATACTGAAATGGTTTCAGAGCAATGTGGTAATTACAGTGACTTCTGCAGAGTTCTGCAACAGAAGATTTTGGCCATGAGTAATCCTCTTCTAGCTATGTCTGTGAGTCCATGCAGAGGTGCAAGCAGAGTTGAGAAAGAACGGAAGCTCTAGGACAGCCTGCACTCTGCTGCTCTCTCAAGCTATGTAGGAGAGGAAGGCAGTTCACACCTGTTGGATAGGTTCTTTATTTGGATTAGGTAATAGCTTGCCTGGCTGGGCTCCAAGAGCAGAATCACCACCACCTCTCTCAATAACTCTAAACCCCAGAGGCAAACATTGTGCTGGAACAGAAACAGGCCAGGAATTCATTTCTCACATTCCTCCTCTTTAGGCAGGATGAAAAGCAGTGACTGATGAAATAAGAACAATTTTACTTGAGCTTTCCAAATCCCATTCCAATCCTCCTATTGAAGGACCCATTTGGGAAAGGATGGCCACTCAGGTCACATGCCTTCTGCACTGTGTCTGCCTCTCTCACCTCCCTCCATTTTCCAGTAGCATTCAGGCACCAATGACAAGAATCAGTATTTTCATATATACAGTGCTTTCCAGTCTTAAACTCATGTGTTGGAGGAGGTCTGCCTCATTATTCTATTTTAAAAGACAAAAATGAAGGCTTAGGCAAAGAAATAAATAATGTTTACTGAAGTGGCAAAGAAAGAACTCAAATCTCCAGCAGTTCTGGGCCTGTTTTCAGCCTAGTCTATTGCAGCAAGCTCGCCTTGTTCCTAGCTTCTCAGATCCAGAATCCTTGGGGTAAATCTTGCTGCTCTTTCAATCCCAGGAAGAATGGTTTTCCTGCAGAATCACAGTCCTCTGCCCTGAGTCCCATGAGTATATCAGCCACAAATATAAATTCCAGTGTCCAAAATTAATAAAGAGCATAAAGCCATCTGAAAAAGAAACTTTTATAAACACTGCCAGATGCTGCTCTATCTTTGAATAATCTAAACTTGATATTCAAGGAAAAAGCATGAAGATGAGGCCTTAGTGGAGATTTCTGCAGTATCAGGTATAAGTTTGCATTCTGCATGTATGTCTCAACACCAGCAAACCTGAACTTACAGATGCAGGGATGAGAAATGATCAAAGAGAAACAGGCATCTCTCTCTCATTCTACATGTCCACCCATGCCCTTATTTCACCATGAACCTGCCAGCTCTGGGAACATACCTCTATTTTCACAGGTCTAGTTTCTAGGAATAGTCCTGAGAAGAACCTGTACTAGGCCCTTAGATGGTATCTTCTGAGCAAGAAGCCAAACACAAATTACGAATGAGCTCCTGAGTGCATTGCATTCTTCTTCAAAAAGCTAGAGCAGCAATTTTAACTTACCTGACTGCTGAAGAGACAGATCTTTTGTCAGCTATATGAGTGTCTGACTGAACAGCCCAAAATGACCCTCTTTTGTTGAGTGGTGACCGGTAGCTCTGTGGAGCGGCTGCATTCCCCTTGCTTATAGCTCCACTTGCCAAGTTCAGGTTTGTTAACTAAAGAGGGGGGGAGGGAAAAAAAAAAAAAAAAAAAGACATCAGATCAGAAACAATTAAAAGCCAAGAAAAGAGCAAAAGGTGTCACTAAAAAACTGGATAAAGTATGTACTAAGAGCAGTAAGACTGCTAGAGAAGGCAAATCTTCAGATGCAGAAAAACTGTGCTAGTTGCATTAAACAGTGGGAGAGATGGCACCAACAGCACAACCTAACAGCATATGTACCTTAGATATAAAATTCAAAACCAAACTTTACCACACGTGAAAAAAACTTCTCACCCAACCACTTCCAAACTGTTAACACAAGTAAATACACTAGTTAATGATAGCCTATAATCCTGTTAGGTGCATGTTTGTTATACCAAGCTCTAAAGAAATTATCTGGTTTTAAGTATATAAACCATATTTCATTGTTTCTTTCTCTGAGCATTCTTCTTGTGTTGCTTATCTTCTTGAAAGGTCAAACTCTGCAAGCAGACACTATCTGTTGGTTTATTTAAGAGAGCCTAGATACAACATAACAGTATCTACTACAGCAGTGTAAGTATCAGTTTACATTTGGGGGGAAAAAAAAAATTATGAAGGTTACAAAACACTACAAAGGTTGCAAAGCTAAGATTCCCAGTCAGGCATTGCCAGAATTAAGTTTATGACTGCCTTTAATTACATGATCACATGATGCTCTTTTGGTGCAGAACCAGGTCTGTTCTGTGCTCCTAGATTAAGGTCATATGGCAAGCAAGACCTATTTGCGTTACCCCTGCTCGCTTCTGTGGCAACTGGAAGGCGTATAGTCAATGAGACGTAGGACACAGACTGAAGAAGAGTCTAACAACTAGCCCTGCATCTGCTCCAGATCTCAAAGGTGATCCTTATTAAGTCACTTCAGTGTGACTTAACTTAAGCATAACTTGTGAATTTCCAGCTTTTAGATCTTAACAATGCTCTTTTACCAGAATGTGTGCAATTACTCAAACAAGTACATACCAGCTTCATTTCACTACACTACACTCATACCTACAACAGACTTGTACAAGACTGCAGACTTCATATCCTCTGACTGAACTCTGGAACATGAACTAACATTGCAACCGGCAACACAGCAGGTCGCCACTCCTTCTGTGGTTTAGTAGTACAAGGCATCTAAGCATTTTGTAAGTTCAGAAATCTTAACTCCTACTTCAAGTTCTGGACAGGATTAAATTATAGCGGTTACACACTAGGCTTTTGCCCACTTCTCCAAAAGCAACTACTTTCATCTCATCCCTTCTCAGCTCTATCCTTTCCCATTCTTGCTCCTTGTCTGTGTGTCATTATTCTCACCTAGTCAGTCCCAGCTTCCATGTTTGAGGTGTCATTCTCCTTATTCTGCTCAGTCCAGTTTCATTCTTACAGTCTTCCAGCACCAGCCTCCCCACCACTTCTGGCCCCTGAGCCATACCATTTCAGGCCTAGAACTTTCCATGGGAGTAGTTATTTGACCTGTCTTTCCACACTCTTGTTCTTAGTTCCTCTTCCAGTTGCTCACATGCCCTATTCCCAAGTAGTTCTAGTTTTATTCCCCTCCCCAGCCCACTCGTTTGCCAGCTTCTTTGTTCACCCAGTCCCAGAATGTGAGCTCCTCATTGGACCACATTTACTACACTGCCATTCCTTCCATTTCTGTTCTTTTGCCCAAATGGTTCTCAGTGTCCTCTCCCAAATTATGTCCAGGTCCAAATTTCACAACCTCCTTGTCTTAGCTGTTCTCCACACCTTGGCAAAATTCCCACTCATTCTGCATTCAAGTCAGACAGGCTCCCAATCCAACATGGACCAGGTCACTGAGAACACAGGAGAATGGGGTCTCAAGCCTCAGTACTCTAAAGGTGCAAGTACAGAGAAATTCAGTTTAGTATCCTCAGTGTGGAGGGAACCTCCAGGAAGCTGAGAAGCTCTAACAGGTGCTGCTGAGTATATTTCACCTGAAGCTTTTCAGATAGTTACTGTGCAATCAAGCTTGGACAAAATTTTAAATTCCAAATTGCTATTCCAAAGCATGGGAGATCCAGAGATTTAAAAGAAAAGTTCTGTAGATATTAAAATACACAGGATATTTTTTTTTTGTCCAGCCTTGGTTTTGGCTGGAACACTTCGCCTTGCCTGAAGTGTTCTGAAAACTGAACATTAAGAACAGAAAACATTTAAAACAAGGTCTTACAGTGGGACATATCGGGCAACCTTAGTAATGGGCAATGCTACCCGTCTTATATGGAAAACGGCATTAGGTGTCATTTTGATGCCTCTAACACACCCTTAAATGATGTCATCTTCTGGGGAATTTAATTAAAAATTAAAGCATTTTCATTGCAATAGCAGAAAACTTCAAATTAGGTTTAGTTCTGATCGTGCCAGGCACTATACAAATACCTAACAATGACCGTTTCTGGCTATAAAGACTTTATTGTCTAAAAAGAAGCAAGAATGGCAAATGAGGCAAACACAGAGGCCAGCATGGCAAATGAAATAGGATATATACAATTCTTTCCTTGTCAGCAACAGTGATCACAACTTTGCTAACGCATCCAATGTGTGAAATGAAGATGACTTTATCCAATTCTCTCTCCTCATCATCTTGATACCAAGAAATAGTCTGACAAATTACCACCTCACCCCTGCTCTATTAATGCAATACGCTTTCCTCTCTAATACTGTATCATTGTTTATCTGAAAGCTGTCTTTCTAAGCAAAGCAGGTGAGCAAATAGCTTAGCATGGGTAGTAGGAATATTTCACACATTCCAGATAGACAGGTGTTTAAACTACAGCAGGATTAAATACAGGCAAGGGATTCAGAATGCAGGAGAGAACACCAGCAAGAGTATAAGGTTTAGCTGCAGCCAGCCCACCCAGATGGGTGTTACTGCTTGTTGCTGTGCCATGCGCTGAGACATTTCAGCTGCTTGCCAGGTTGCTGCTTTGGTCGATTGCTGGGCCACCCCCAGCACATCTGTGCTCAGCAGACTAGCTTCATTTTCTAGTCACTAGTCCTCCTGTGCACCTGATGAAACCATAGTCTCCCCTTTATAGAGGCAAATACTTAGCAGCAAATCAATTGTTACTTCAGCTTAAAAGAGGATAATGTATAGCAGCACCTGGACCAAAGCAGATACCAAAGTCTCCATAAAGAATAGCTTGCAGGTTCAGAAATGGTGCTAGGGGAAAACAAAAAAACCCAAACAAAAAACCACAACAAAACACCAACACCCCCCACCCCAAAACCCAAACCCACCAAAAAAACAAGAAAGGCAAGCTAGTGGGGCTCAACAAGGAAGGTGGTTATTGGTATGGATCTAAAAGAATAAAGTCAGTTTTCACATTGAGTTGTATCAAGATGGATTCAATCTCTCCTGCTTGGTAAGATTCCTGTTTTTCACTAGCAGTGAGGGACTTCAGAATATTTTTTTCTGACACTGACAGTATGACAGGAGACCTGTGTGTGCTGCACTGCACACCTCAAGCATCTCTATTTTCAAACATCTCTCCTCACACCAATACATTCTCTGTAGAGTCTGTAAAAGGCAAGATAACACACAGTTAATATCTCTCATGATAGAAGGAGTCATAAAGTTTTGCCATGATTTTTAAACTGTTGGGGACAGCAAAAAGGTCACAAGCTGAAAAGAACATGATGAGTGAAGAACACAATGGGACAGTAAATCCCAAAAAGCTCTCATGGAAGGAGGAGAGCCCACTTGATGTGCTTCTATTTATTATCTGACATCAAGAAACAGGGGAGGGAAGAACATGTAGGTTGTCACAGCCATACTGATAAATAGAGCCTTGTGTTAGAAAACCTAACAGCACATATATGTACTATTATACTTAGTTCAATACAATGCTAATAAGCCAAAAGACAAATTATTGCATAATGCTAAAATAGTCTTTTCTAACCTTTTTTTTTTTTTTTTTTTTAAATTTTTAAGCATTGCAAGGTAAGTTTATGACTGCAATACGCTTGCCTTCTCAACAACAGACACACATAAGCTTAAAAGAATTGGTCACAATTGTGAAAAGGCCACAAGACAGAATGATACCCAAAAGTGCTGGAGGTAAGAGTTGAGGGTTTTGGGTTTGTTCATCTGCTTTATAATTTAAATAGGAAATATGAAATCTCAAAATACAGATAGGAAGAAAGAAAATTCCAGGATAGAATTTGTTTCTAATGAATAGCATCCTACAGACAAAGACCCATTGTATAGTACCTTTAAGAAATCACAAGCAAGAGTCAGAAGAGGAGCTTAATACCTTTCACATTTCTCATCTACATTATAGTATTCTTTCAATAGTTTCCCATTATCATATTCCAGAACCGCCTTTCTAAAATAAAGTGAGTATTTTCATTTCATTTTGATCTTGTCTAATGTTTCAAATAAGCTAAAGCAGAAAATGTTAACAATGGCCAAAAATTTTAAAAAAAGAAAAAAAAAAAAAAAAAAGTACTGCAAATCAGCCTCCACGGATTCGGGAAAAGCCTCCTAAAAGTCTGAGTGTTTCTCTTGCTATTTTGCAGGAGTCAACCAGGGTGAACAGGGACACATCATCACTAGAAGTTGTTACTCTGCCCCTCTTGGCAGAGAGTGGAAAAGTGACTTAAATTTTCATTACCAACATCCTGAACAGCAGATCCAGAGTTTCACTGGTCAATGCGTTACAACACTGAGCAAGCAATGTGCTACAAAAAATGCCTACTTCACACTCCCCAGTTGGCAGGTTTAGTACTTTCCTGCCAGAGGCCAGTCATATCCTGTTGCCTATAAAGTGCTGGGGACTGGCGATCTACAAAGTCTAAAGAGCATTTCTCTTAGAGCCACACTTGCATCCTCTCCAGTTCATACATCTCACATTTCATCTGGATCTTTCTGATTGGTGAGGAGGAAAAGGGATCCAGAGTTTGAGACGTATTTCAAAGACCAAGACTAAGAGATACGCCACAAGAACGCAGTCGTCATAGGCCTATACTTTATTGTCTCTTCCAAAAAAACCTTCAATATGACAAAAAGTTCACAGTCTGAAACAGGGGGAGACCTAATGCCACAAAGTTTTTGGCACAATGTACCCTATTAACAAGTTTCAAAGGTACATATGAACATCAACAGTTCACTGAGAAACCTCTTCCTTTAAAGAAAGATTGGGCAGGAATCATGGTAAGACACATGTAAGATCACTGCTCCTCTACCTTACAACCAGACCAGAATCTTTAGGTTTTGATGCCTCAGACAGGACAAGATAACACTATATCATAAGCTCAAAGTAGTAAGCATTCCACTAGAAAACTGAAAATGTGCAAAATGTCTCACCATTTGTAGTATCTTCTCCTTTGCCTTTTGATCTATTTTTTCCTGTGTGCTCAGTTTGACTCCTTCAAGACCCTTCAGTCAGTCCCTAATTTTCCATTTTATTACTTGCCCTTCATCCAGCAATGCCATCTTTATCCAATAGCTTGTAAGAGAAATGTTTCTTTTCTTCCATTACCTGGCTTCTGTAGTCACTGTATTTTCTCCTGCCAAGACTTCCTCAGACACAAATACCCGAGGCTTTCAAGATCAGTGAAATATTTGTATTCCCAGGAACAGAGGGGAAGAGCTAACAACTTGCCATCAAAAAAAAAAAAAAAAAAAAAAAAAAAAAGAATTTTGCTGCATTCTTTCAGTTATATTTTTCTTCTTTCAGCCTTCAGAGATGTCTATGACTAGATGCTACAACAATATAAATATTCACTATCAATCTGTCCTCTCCCCAGTCTGTGTGTTGCATTTTCTTGGCTTTACCACAGAGCTCCCATGTACATCTGTGATCTAGCAGAGGCTAGCATGACTTGGTCTAACTGAGCACCCAGGTCTTCCAGTACTATTGGAAACAGTCCACCTGCCTTGCCTTCCTTAATGCATTGAGATACTGGCATCCAACAGGCCATCCCAGTATGGGAAACATCACGGGATCTTAACCTGCCTCTTTCCTTAAGAGGCAAAGGAAACCCCAAACCACAAATCTCTAACACACACACACTTTCACTGTCTGAATAGTGACACAAAATATACCTACGACAAATTCCCTGAAGAAACCATGTAAGACAAACAGATTTTTCTAGGGCCACCTTTTTGTTACCCAGGCCAGCTTGCTGACCACACTCCATACTAAAACACCTTCATTTTATGTACAGATTTGAATTTGCAAGAGCAATGAGCCAGAAGAAGGGAACAACTGGGGCTAACAGGCTGGGAAGTGTGAAATCTGTGTGTATACCAAGGCTGATCTGGCCAAAGGCCTGTGACATTCCTGCTCTGCTCATGGAGCTTACCAGCTTACAGGATACACATATGCGTACAGAGCACAAGTGTTCCAGTCTCCAGAAAATGTTCCAGACAAAGACCTGCCAGAGACATTCCTGGGAAACCTGACAAACTTGCAAATGCCTTTGTAGTGTCTCCAGTGTATGTATCCATTTAACAATGAAACAAAACCCCAACCCAAGTTAGTTCGGCTGCTGTGGATAGCTGAACTCCCCTCTTCCTTCTCCTGAAAAAGTCAGGCTTTCATTTAGACACTCTCTGCCTCAAAACTTCCCAGTGGGAGTGATTTTGATAAGGCACAGTCCTGCCAAACATTTGATGATTAGGGTGTAATCTTTCCCATAACATGAGTTCTAGCTGCTCAGCCTGGCCCATTTGGTGACTCTCTGCAGATGTTGCTGCACCGTAACAAAAGCCTCTGCTCCTATTCCCTTTGGAGCCTCACAGCAGAAGGGGCTCACTTCATGCACTGCAGAAACTACATGGACCTTTTAGCTTCCTACAACCTCTGCTGAGACCATTTATATTACTGCTGATGCTACAAATCAGTAGTACTAAAAGTAATTCCAGCTCCTGTGTGAACAGCCTGGGGATGAGGAGGAGATGGGGCCTTGCAGCAGTGCAGAGCTGTGCGAAAGAGGAAAGAAAAATATCCCTCAGACTTCATCTCCTGGATTCTTGCTTCTCTTCCTACTAACAGTGAGATGCTTTTTGCCTTTACATTTCCCTTCCTCTCCATCAGTGGAAGGGTAAAAGCCAACCAACTGGCTACATAAGGAAAATAAATCTGATTAAGACTCAGATAAAGTGTGTTGAGTCAAAGCAAGGGACTAACACTGAAAAAAACCCTTTTGTGGGGAAAATATCCCCACAAAATTTCTGCAAATATTTGCTGCACCTTGAGTTTAACAGTCTTTTTACAGTCACCGTGTTGTGCTGCTCAGGTCTAGAACTGAAAAAGCTGATGCCCACTGGGACCTGTACAGTGTGTTTTGGCACACTGGCAGTTTGCTTTGTGGCACTTTTCCTCTGCTGAGGACAAGGCAGGCCAGGGTACCACACTGTGTAATTGAGACAGGTAACTGAGGAGTGGTGTTGGTTCAGACACTGTTGTAGCTGACGTTAAGCTGAAGCTTGCTATTTTGGGGTTCTGTGGCATATTATTCCCACAAGGTCACTCTGGGGCACTGTAAAGTGACCATTCCAATTGTTCCTCACTCCCTTCTCCCCTGTCCTAAGGTTTAGTAAACTCATCTGCTTCTTGCTGATTTCCACCTTCTGTCCAAATGAAAAATGTAGAATGAGAAAAGTGCCCCATCCTCCTACGGATCTGTCACCATGTTTGCAGGAATCCTGGCTGCTGGACCTTGGGCACTGACTGGCTACACAGCAGAGGTGGAGGCAGCTCGGTACAGCCCTTGCCTGGGTGGTCTGATGTTATCCCTGTGATTAAACTCCCTAGCTAGAAGAATTGGAGCTATTCCTAATGATAGCTGGGTCCTGAAATCTCACACTCTCCCTCACAGAGAGGGGCAGAGCTCCCACCAGGCTTCCCCTCCTCCTCCTCTTCCTCCTCCTCCTGGTGAAGCTGGCCAATTCAACACATTCTTCAGTTCACTAGCATTAATAACTACAAAGTACTACAGCCTGGCAGATATCAACTGCAGCCCCCCACACCAGTCAGTGATAGGGACCTCACACAGATCCAGCACTGCAGAAGAAAACCTTCTTTTTACCTTACAGCATATTTCAGAGAGAATTAGCATGCTATTCACAAAGAAAAAACACATACGTATGAAGGATCCAGCCACCTGGCTCTGGATTTACATACATGCTGTGCATTTTAATGTCCTCCCTGTAGAAAGTCCCCACAATACAAGCACACAGAAATATTTTAGGCGAAACACAAGCAAAAAAGACTTTAGGACTAATGCCTGGTAAGGAACACAGCAGAGGGAAAAGAAGTCTGGGTTATTTTGGTCACAGCCTTCATCCATCTATCCATCAGGAAAGGCCAATGGCTAAGAGCAAGTACAGACTCAAAAACCCTTAGTTCAGCTGTCCAGAAGTAACATAGTAGCCAGTAAGGTCCCTATGTCACAAATGAAGGCAAGAATGGCAATTAAGTCCCTATACAGTGAAAGGGGCTTACTGAACTGTATCTTCAGGCTTCATTCCCCAGCTCACCACCAATGTATCTGCCTTGGTTCTCCAACAGTACTGTTACTATCTTAGGCTCGTGCTAAGCAATGGGCAAACTAAACAAGAAAGTTTCAGGACAATTGAAAAATTTAGTTGAGTATCATTAACACACTGACAACACTGCAGGTGAACCACTACACTACACAAACTGATGAAGCCATCATCACTCTGTAAAAATAATTAGCAATCATTTGCATGCCATAACTAGGGAAATAGCTAATTTCAAGTACTGGTTTCCTCACAAGTGTCTCAGTAACCCACTTATCATAAAGGAAATATTGAGCTTGACTACAGTAAGGCAACGTAGCAAAGAAAAAGTCATAAATATGAAAACAGCAGCATCGCACATGTTCCTCAGTATTAAAGACAAAAGGTCAGTTCAGAGCAATGGCCCAGCAAACTCACTGTCCTGCCTGACATATTTCAGAAGATGGAAGAAATTTTAGTTCCCATGCATCTAACTGAAACATCTTATTGATAAGGAAAATTAATTATTTCTGTATGTTAAAACCTAGGCATCTATCATTTGCAAAATGCTCATTATTCTGAGATAACTACAGCCTGTTAAGCTTTCTGCCTTAATGGTATCTCGTTAACAGAAGTTTCAGTATGTTCTGTGACAATAACTATTCACTTTTATTATCAGTTTTTACTCTGATGTCTTCCTACTAAACTGAATAATAACCCCTTCTTATTATGAGAAACATGAATAAAATCAAGTTTGTTTACCTTGTCACCTACTGCTCTATATAATTCCTTCATACCCGTCTCCTCCCTAAACAAACTTAGTATTTTCACTTCCTCATTAAAAATGCATTTTGCAGTTAATTGTTGTAGTCACTCATCTGTGAATCCCAGTTATTTTTCCTGAATTCACTTCAAGGAATGGCAACCAGAACTGAAAACAGTTTTTCAAGGGAGGGCATGTAATTGATGCTTATGTAATTACATACTATTTCCTATCCTGTTCCTTAAACATGCTAGTAATTTTTGTTTGTTGTCTTTACTGATTGACTTAGAACAGGTATCTCCACTGATCTTTCCAGAACAAAACTCATTTTTTCTTCCCTAAATGATTAATTCAAAGCTTATTACTTTCAAGTGGTTAAAATTTTTGCTTGTCATGTAATCATATTTGTAAACACTGAATTTCATCTGCCATTATCTTGCCCAGTTAATGCAGTTGTTAAATTTCTCTTCGCTTTTCTTGTAATAATCAACAAAAGAATACAGACATACTGACAAATTACCAGGAGGTAGGTTCAAGTTTAAGTTTACAGAATATACATAACTTCACAGTAATTGAACATCTGGACACTTGTAGCCCACATTATACTGAAGGTACCAAGAAGTTACCTCATGTAGTAAACATGAGCTGTGCAAGCATGTGTTCACATGGATGAACACTACAGAGTAGTTAATCTACTGTAAATTCACACCCCGTATTATCTTGCAATAACTTGCTTTTATATTCATTCTTTAGGTAATAATATGCCAGTCATTATGAACCTCCTCTTTTCAAATTTTTAATTTTACACTCAATTGTGTGCATTCTGTATTCTGCATCTTCAGTTATCCACTTGCTGTACAGCAAACTGGCTAGTTATTCCTTTGTTTGCTTTCTGTTTTCTATCTATAACAAAACTTTACCTCTCACCCTACAGATACCTGGCTTGCTTAACAGCTTGTCAAAAACTTTTTTGAAAGTTTGAACAACAAGAACCAGTTCCACTAGATGCTATTTTTCTCAGTTCAAAGAATTCTAACAGATCAAGACATGGGTTGGGTGGTTTTGGGTTGGTTGGGGTTTTTTTTGGTCTAAATTACTTTTATTTCAGTGAATTAAAATTCCATTTTTATTTCAGTTTAATATATATCTCCTAGTGGAGCAAGACTCACTGCTTTAATTTACAGGAAACTTTAGGGTCCTTATTACAGATAAGCATATTTGTTGCTTTTCTGTCCTCTATACCAGCTTTACCACTGATCACACTTTTCAGTAGAAACTTTGTCATTTCACTGTTGCATTTCTGAACTCCTGAATGTATACCATCCAGCCACAGAAATCTCACAAAACACTTTTTGCCTATCTTTTCTCCTAGGAGCTTAACTTCATTACCTGGAAAGAAAATGTATCTCCTCTGTAACTGCTATAGTGAAAAATAATGCAAAAGAAATGATTTAATATGTCTAATGCCCATATCCTCCAAAACTTGTTTCTACAGACCTAGACTATATCCCCACTGAATTAATAAATTAATTTATCAAGCATATTTAAGGAAATCTGATTTCCTGTGGCATCCCCAAGTATCTCCCTGACCAATAACCACATCATTCACAAGTCTGCTACCTATGATACCTTCAAGATCTTTCCTCCCTATGTACCCCTGAAGCAGCACATGTTGCAGCTAGTTCCAAATCAGAAGCCAGTTCACTGCTAATTAATATATGCATTCTGAATGGCTAGGCAGCAGTCCAGACAAAACAGATAGTTGAACTCCACTTGATTTTAACCCTCAACTGGAACACTCTTATGGGCCTTGCACTTCTATGCACTTAACATTTTTCACAAACAGGTTAGAACATACTATCTTCAAGACTAATTTAGTTGAAACTTGGGGAATTTGGACAGGGGCATTCTCTTTCTCACTTGTTTTCATATGACCTTTTGAGCTCAGATACCTCCTTATTATCCTACTAAGCCATGAGCTTACCAGGTTAATGCTGGATCCTCAAAGGCACACATTTTCCATAGAGATCTGTGTTGCTTGCTCCCAAATGTATTGGGTAGTTAACTAGAGGAATACCTTTTCTCACTGTTTGCCATAACTTCAACATCAGCTTTATTATTAGATTTTATATAATAATTTTATGTAATCACAAAACCATTGTAAACCTGTGTTTTTAAGTAAATAAAATTCCTCAGAAGTAAAAACTAACATTCATTCCTAACAGCTATATTTAACAATAAAGATTCTCCCTAGCAGCTGATATCATCTACCATGGACTTTGACACTGTCCCGCATGACATCCTTGTCTCTAAATTGGAGACATGGATTTGACAGATGGACTACTCAGTGGATAAGGAATTGGCTGGATGGTTGCACTCAGAGTTGTGGTCAACACCTCAATGTCCAAGTGGGGACCAGTGACAAGTGGCATTCCTCACAGGTTGGTATTGGGACCGGCACTGTTTAACATCTTTGTTGGTGACATGGATGGTGGGATCGAGTGCACCTTTAGCAAGTTTGCCAATGACACCAAGCTGTGTGGTGCGGTCAACACACTGGAGGAAAGGGACGCCATCCAGAGGGACCTTGACAGGCTTGAGGGGTGGGTCCGTGTGAACCTCATAAAGTTCAACAAGGCCAAATGCAAGGTCCTGTACATGGGTCGGGGCAATCCCAAGCACAAATACAGGCTAGGAAGAGAATGGATTGAGAGCATCCCTGAGGAGAAGGACTTGGTGTTGGTTGATGAGAAGCTTAACATGACCCAGCAATGTGTGCTTGCAGCCCAGAAAGCCAACTGTATCCTGGGCTGCATCAAAAGAAGCATGACCAGCAGGTTGAGGGAGGTGATTCTGCCCCTCCGCTCTTGTGAGACCCCACACCTGGAATACTGCGTTCAGATCTGGGGACCCCAACATAAGGAGGTCATGGACCTGTTGGAGCAAGTCCAGAGGAAGGCCACAGAGATGATGAGAGGGCTGGAACACCTCTCCTATGAAGACAGCCTGAGAGAGTTGGGGTTGTTCAGTATGGAAAGACAAGGCTCCAGGGAGACCTTGTAGCAGCCTTCCAGTACCTGAAGGGGGCCTATAAGAAAGCTGGAGAGGGACAGGTAATGGCTTTATACTGAAAGAGGGTAGATTTAGATTAGATGGAAGGAAGAAATTCTTCACTGTGAGGATGGTGAGGCACTGGAACAGGTTGTCCAGCAAAGTTGTGGATGCCCCATCCCTGGAAGTGTTCAAGACCACGTTGGATGGGGCTTTGGGCAACCTGGCCTAGTGGAAGGTGTCCCTGCCCATGTCAGGGGGTTGGAACTAGATGATTTTTAAGGTCCCTTCCAACCCAAATCATTCTATGATTCTATGATTCATTGTATTTATTAATTTGTAATGCTGAATATTTATCTTTCATAACCTAACTTGAGACTGTCATACTCCAGTCTGTCCTTAAGGCAACATCCTTCCTACACTTACCATTAAAGATAGTTACAGAAGTTACCCAAACAGCTGCTCCTTTTCTAGTCTAAGATAGAATAATACTGCTCCTCTTTTCTCTCTATTCATCTCTCATTCCTGCAATGGAGCAGTAAGGCACCATACAGTGAGGCAGGGGACTGAGTAATGATTCTTATGGGTTCTAGATCAATATTTCTATTGTATACAACCATGAAGGCACCCTTGTTTTCTCCATGTTGCAAGCACAAAGATGCACTGATGAAATTTTATGATATAAAGAAAAATATTTTTAAAAAAATACAAATTAATGAAAGGCAAAATATTCTCACACACTTTGTGGGACAGTCTGTGAGGACTGAAAGCAAATTGTGTACAAGGCAATGAAACCACACATCAGTAACGTTTTACCTTCCTACCATTTCCACCTCCCATATTATAAGAAATGTTATAAGAAATGAGTATCACTGTGAAGTTCCCATCTGGTATTTCAGAAGTGAATGGAGAGGACTGACAAGACAGAAAGCTGATGTAATCACAAAAATCTTGTTTTCTTAAGACAACAGATTTTAAACATCTTGTTCAAAGCTTGTCAGATACTTACACTTAAAATTCTCCCTTTGAACATTGTCATTTCAGCAGCCAATTGGCTTAATAAATTAAACTGATTTAATACAGAGGGTAGAATACAAGAGTGTAAGGGAGAAAATGTGAAACAAGTGCTTTGGGCATGGGTAGGAAACAGTGAAGAACAGCAGGGATTGGAAAGAGACAGAGGTGGGCTCCCAACCAGAACGGCAACATCATTCCAAGCACAGCTGTTAAGGCTACATTCCTGGGAACCCCGGAGACCCATGCTAGTACACGGGTATCAGAAGCAATTCACACAAGAATGGGACTGGAAAACAAGCTTCCCAGCTGCTCTTGGAAGGAGGCAATGTATTCAGAGTACCCCCTCCCCCAAGACACAGCTGGGCACAACACAGGGAACCAAGGCACAGACAAATGCATTCAACTCTCACATAGAAGTTCTTGCCCTCGGAAAAGAAACACAGTCCACAGCAACAGTAGCATTTTCAAGAGTCTCTCTTTCACACACCCCCTCCAAAACAATAGTTCTAATCTTGCCATTAAACATAATTAAATCCAAATATCAAGTCCCTTTCATACCAGCCAGGTACTTTCCAACAAGGTAGACTAACTCCAAGTTTCTGGAGTGGCTTTAAACAATTGTACTATTTTTATTATTTAGTTAAGTGATGTTGTCTTCCAGGAGTCATCTTCATGCCAATTTATTTTAGAATGCTTTTACTTTAAAAAGACTATTATATTTCAAGTGGCTTAAACAGAGGAGTGAATAGGGGGAAAATAACAATTCAGAGCCTCCTGTCTAGAAATGTATAGGAAAGTAGTGTCCTGTTTAATTAAATCATCCTCATACAAGCCCTATCTCTAACCTTCTCTCAGCTTTCAATCTCTTACTTCTCCTGTCCCAAAGCCACCCACGTTTCATAACCCAGAGTCACCAAACACTCCCATCCCAAGTCTTTCCCCCTTTCAACCCATACCAAAGGTCTTGGACTTCTCACTTCTCTCCAGCTGTTTACTAAATCCTCTCCCACATGTTTCTCTATCTCTTCTGCCCCTATCTTCCCCCCTCCTGGTTCAGACCAAATCCTTCTGTGCTCAAAGCTATAAACACACAGTGGTCCCAGATAGCTTCACCGATATATACCTTTCTGCAAATCATTTTCCAAACTGCCAGCCTACTCTGTGATGCCTGCGCTTCTCCTATTCATTCAAACCCCCTGCTTCAAATCCACATCCATACCTAGTGGCTCAACACCAGATGTCCTGGTTCCAGGTCCCTCAACAATTAGCCCAACCCTTGCTTGGCTCCTCCAGTTTTGCCTGTACAAGCACTTGCTGCCATACTATCACGCTTTTATTGTATGTATGTATGTATGTATTTATTGCTGGTACCTCTTGTCACCCTTCATTGTCATGGCAGCCTTGTCTTCCCACAGAACTAAAACCATTGGCCCTTGTTGCAAGACAGGCTTTAAAAGCCAGGCTGGATCAAAAAAATAATCAGAATGACTCTTAGATGACAGAAGAGTAAAATGTGTCAAGGGAAAAGAAAGGGAAAAGAAAGGGAAAAGAAAGGGAAAAGAAAGGGAAAAGAAAGGGAAAAGAAAGGGAAAAGAAAGGGAAAAGAAAGGGAAAAGAAAGGGAAAAGAAAGGGAAAAGAAAGGGAAAAGAAAGGGAAAAGAAAGGGAAAAGAAAGGGAAAAGAAAGGGAAAAGAAAGGGAAAAGAAAGGGAAAAGAAAGGGAAAAGAAAGGGAAAAGAAAGGGAAAAGAAAGGGAAAAGAAAGGGAAAAGAAAGGGAAAAGAAAGGGAAAAGAAAGGGAAAAGAAAGGGAAAAGAAAGGGAAAAGAAAGGGAAAAGAAAGGGAAAAGAAAGGGAAAAGAAAGGGAAAAGAAAGGGAAAAGAAAGGGAAAAGAAAGGGAAAAGAAAGGGAAAAGAAAGGGAAAAGAAAGGGAAAAGAAAGGGAAAAGAAAGGGAAAAGAAAGGGAAAAGAAAGGGAAAAGAAAGGGAAAAGAAAGGGAAAAGAAAGGGAAAAGAAAGGGAAAAGAAAGGGAAAAGAAAGGGAAAAGAAAGGGAAAAGAAAGGGAAAAGAAAGGGAAAAGAAAGGGAAAAGAAAGGGAAAAGAAAGGGAAAAGAAAGGGAAAAGAAAGGGAAAAGAAAGGGAAAAGAAAGGGAAAAGAAAGGGAAAAGAAAGGGAAAAGAAAGGGAAAAGAAAGGGAAAAGAAAGGGAAAAGAAAGGGAAAAGAAAGGGAAAAGAAAGGGAAAAGAAAGGGAAAAGAAAGGGAAAAGAAAGGGAAAAGAAAGGGAAAAGAAAGGGAAAAGAAAGGGAAAAGAAAGGGAAAAGAAAGGGAAAAGAAAGGGAAAAGAAAGGGAAAAGAAAGGGAAAAGAAAGGGAAAAGAAAGGGAAAAGAAAGGGAAAAGAAAGGGAAAAGAAAGGGAAAAGAAAGGGAAAAGAAAGGGAAAAGAAAGGGAAAAGAAAGGGAAAAGAAAGGGAAAAGAAAGGGAAAAGAAAGGGAAAAGAAAGGGAAAAGAAAGGGAAAAGAAAGGGAAAAGAAAGGGAAAAGAAAGGGAAAAGAAAGGGAAAAGAAAGGGAAAAGAAAGGGAAAAGAAAGGGAAAAGAAAGGGAAAAGAAAGGGAAAAGAAAGGGAAAAGAAAGGGAAAAGAAAGGGAAAAGAAAGGGAAAAGAAAGGGAAAAGAAAGGGAAAAGAAAGGGAAAAGAAAGGGAAAAGAAAGGGAAAAGAAAGGGAAAAGAAAGGGAAAAGAAAGGGAAAAGAAAGGGAAAAGAAAGGGAAAAGAAAGGGAAAAGAAAGGGAAAAGAAAGGGAAAAGAAAGGGAAAAGAAAGGGAAAAGAAAGGGAAAAGAAAGGGAAAAGAAAGGGAAAAGAAAGGGAAAAGAAAGGGAAAAGAAAGGGAAAAGAAAGGGAAAAGAAAGGGAAAAGAAAGGGAAAAGAAAGGGAAAAGAAAGGGAAAAGAAAGGGAAAAGAAAGGGAAAAGAAAGGGAAAAGAAAGGGAAAAGAAAGGGAAAAGAAAGGGAAAAGAAAGGGAAAAGAAAGGGAAAAGAAAGGGAAAAGAAAGGGAAAAGAAAGGGAAAAGAAAGGGAAAAGAAAGGGAAAAGAAAGGGAAAAGAAAGGGAAAAGAAAGGGAAAAGAAAGGGAAAAGAAAGGGAAAAGAAAAAAAAAAAAGCACAAGCAGTAGCCATATGCTTTAGCCATGTTCCTTCGGGCCTTGCAGTTACATCTGAACCTTCCAAAACATCACTGTTTCAGGTATGATTAAAATAATAGTCTCAGCTTAGAAATTACTGTATGCCATAAATTCAGTACTGAAGAATCTGATTGCCTTAACAACAACAACAAAACAACCAAACAAAAACACCCCAAAAAACACCTGTCCTCAACTAAACCATGCAAATTTTCATACTAAGCAAGCTTCAGATTTTATCTCTCCAAAGAGATTATTGCAGAATATGGCCTGGAGAATCACAGTAGAGAGCAGATGTCTAGAACTGAATAGACGCAAGCTCAGGAAGGAAATTCATTGTCAGACAGAGCTCCAGCTCTAAACTTTTAATTGACTTGTGAATCCCTTTCTACATGGATCTTTTTCATGATGACAGCTGACCGCTAAGACACAACCCAACCCATGTTTCTATATTTCACTACAGAAACAAAGCCTGTACAAACACTGTGTAGCCGAATACAAAATATATCAAGGTCACTCAGAAAGTCTACATTGTCTGCTAGGAGCTGAGGTTTTATTGTTTGATTGTCACAAAGAAGGGAATTAGCACCTTCATCCTCCTATACATTTCCCACCTCTTCTGTGGGAAAGTATCTTGGAAGAACCCAGAAGCAAAAAGCAATGCAGGCACATTTACCATGACCAACACATCTCCAGAGCTACCACTGCACTTCATAGCCACTTTCAGACTTGAGTATACCTACACTGATTGACTGACTGGTGGCTAAACACTTTTCAGCCTCCACCATCTACAGTCACCACACAGAGTATGGTCCTTTGTCACCCAACACAGCTGTGCTCAGGAAGCTACCCAGCCCTTCCCATACAGATCTTTGCGAATTCCTCTCTGGATTCCCCCTTCTATACTTCCTAATTTAACTAGCAGTAACTAGCTATGGTAGGAACACAGAAGTTGAAAAATCATCTAATAGCTATATAAATGGCAGCAAGAGGACAACTTGGGTTATCTAGACAGACCTAAGAAACCACAGCAGTTGGAGCCCAGTGGGAAATTAGTGATTTTAGGGAGAAAGTCTAGGAATTTATTTTTAAAAGTTCTTTTCTGAAAAGACTGAAACGAAACATTTATTTCAATTTTTTCCTAAATATTTGTTTAGATACTAGTTTTTATCCAAGGAGGCAATTTCCATCATATATTTAGCTTTCAACAAATCAGCATTTCCTGAATGAAAATGTTTCACTAACAAATTTTCTGAACAGTTCTACTGATGAAGTTTAGCTTAAAAAAAAGCTGAATTCTGTTACAAGAACCAGACTAACAGCTCTGAATATTACTGAACAAGCAAACAAACTTCTCCTGATGTTCCCCATACCACTGCAGGCTTTGAAAGATCAAATTCTCTAAGGAGGGTCTGGCCTGACACAAGATCAGGCCTCAGCACCACTGGTATATTCAGTGCTCACATTCTCTGATGAATCCATCAACAAAAAGGTGCTTTGTTTTTGTGATTTACCCTTTAAAGTTCAAGGCCTATCTGCAAAGACTAGAGTGCCTGTGTTAGTTTTGGAACTGCCCAGACTGAATCAAAACCTTGAACTAGATGTAGAGAGGGTCCAAAAACCTATTCAGCTTCCTAGAGTTATCAATGCACCCCTCCTTTTGAAAAAGATATATTGCCAATCATCTAACCAGATATTCAAAATCCAAACATATAACAATAAAAATGAAAGCAGCAAAAGGAAGCAAATGGCAGCAGCTATTGCAACTATTAAACGTGCCTCAGAAAACTTAGCAAAACATCACTGCTAAAACAATACTTCCAAAAATGAAAATATCAGAGCAAAGATATTTAAACTGTTTGTCCCTAGCAAGTAAAGAGGGAAAAAATTAATTTCCAAGGCAAAGTGGCTATCCTGGAGAACCTCCAGCTGGCAGCTTAATTAACTGGGAAGTGTCCAACTTGAACACCTTTGATGAACACAACTACAGCATATTATGAAGAAAAAAAGCCAACTATGTGTGTAGCCATTTAGGACATAACTTAAAAATAAATATGGAACTAAGTGGAATTCTACCAGAAGCCAATGTAAATTTCATCTATACCACCATGTTTAACAAAAGGATTATCATATCCCATGCTACTAAGTACTTCATTATGTCTTTACAATTTACATCAGAATCCATTCTGCAAACTTCCATTCCCAGCACTGTGACAAAACACTGGAGGAATAAGGAAGCAAATCGCACGGAAGCACAAATTTGAGAAGACTTGGTTTTATTGTTTAATAAACGAAGCATGGATTTGGGTTTTTATAACATATTTTCTAACCTTCTGCCCAGTGTCATCTTCTTCTGTAAAAGGACATTAGCAACATTCTTGTCATCTCACAGAATATCAAAATTCTGGTTGCTGTAAACACTTCAAAACAACAATATGACAGAAATCTATTTTCATGACATTTACTCCTTCCAGCATGTCTCAGCCCAGCCCAGGGCTGACACAGAAGCCTGTGACAGACCTTTCTGCTGTCACAGGGACTCTAGCTTTACTGCTCACATACCTGCTGTGTAAGGATACTCATGTGGCTTGGTGGGGAATACTGACATGCTGCTTGCTTTTCTGCCAGCTGCTGCAGTTCTGCTGCTACCATACTGGGGCTATAACGTTTGCCCAGGGAAGTATCTTCTGCATCTTTGTGCATCCTGGCTGAGCCCACACACTGCCCACTTGGACTGCGATGGCACAAACCTACCAAACAAACATTTGGATATGCTTAGTGAGCGGTATGTCAGACTCTCTCAGCCTGCTGATCACACAGATACAAAAGCAGGTATGATACTTTCTGCAGACTGTAGGGAGAATACAGCCTTCTGTTCTGCATGGGTATTGCCTATATGGCCTTTTGTCAATTCCAAACCCATATGCTCTTTATCATAATGTATCTAATGGCAGCCAGTATTCTCTGGAATTGGGTGCTGTTACCCAAGTTAAATCTATGATGATTTTCCTTAAAAACAAATGGATCCCTTTAAATAAGCTACTCAGTTGGGAAGTCAGTTTTATTTTAATGCTAGAAAGGTTGTCAATATATATACAGCAACCCTAGTGAACATGTGCTGACCCTGACGTACAACTTAAAGCAAATGTATACCATCATTAAAAAAAAAAATATATATATATTATCAGGACCACAGCTGTTAGCCTGTGTGTGGTTCCCAAAACTTTCCTAATAGATTACAGTCTGCATCCATAAATCCCTCCATTTCTGCTAGATTCCTTACATTCTAAAGTTGCATTGCTCAACTGTGTTCTACCCCAGAATGGTAGATAAGAGGTCTCTAGAGCTTGTTTTTAAGATACTCTTGCTTGGATATGCCAGTGCTGAAAGGTCCTAGAGAATGAGAAACAGTGATGATTCATTCAGATCTTTCTTTTTTGGAGGTCTTGACACACCTTTAAGTATTCAACAATTATGAGGTTTCATTAAAGGATTTCTCTGCATGATAGAGAAACACAGAACTAAGAACAGCACGTACACTGAGACAGGACTTCTGCTAACCAAAACTACACTAAAATCACTAAAGATAAAAAAGAGATCAGTAATACAATCAAGCAAAAATATACAACACTTCATTTCCCAGCTCTTTTTGAACAAGTTCAAAGGCTGAGTTCAAAGTTTGAGGCTGAGGGGAGACCTTATTGCCCTCTACAACTACCCAAAAGGAGGCTGTAGTGAGGTGGGTGTCAGTCTCTTTTCCCAAGTAACCAGCAATAGGACAAGAGGAAATGGCCTCAAGTTGTGCCTGGGGAGGTTTACATTGGGTATTAGGAAAAAAATTTCTTCACCAAAAGGGTTGTCAAGCATTGGAATGGGCTGCCCAGGGAAATGGTTGAGTCACCACCACTGGAGATTTTTAAAAGATGTGTAGACGTGGGGCTTAGGGACATGGTTTAGTAGTGGACTTGGCAGTGCCAGGTTAATGGTTGGACTCGATGATCTTAAAGAGTCTTTTCCAGCCTAAATGATTCTATGATTCCCTGTTCATCTGCTCAGTAAAAGGGCATCTTTGACAAACAAGGGCTGCTGCTTCCTGCACTCCTCCTTTCCATGAGAAATTCAGCACCATTCAACAAAACTCACAATTCTGGAAATGTCAAATTTCTACCTACTCCAGAACACAGATTACACAGTTTCTATACTGAACTAGCAGGTTATTACGCATCCCAGAACACTCACCTACTTTTGCAGAGGATGGTCGAGACAATCTTTGGCTGTAGATCTGAGCAGCTCTCTGAAAAGATGAGAATGGGCCAATGGTGTAGCTACCAGAATGACAACGATGTAACCCTGCAAGGCTAGAAGCCTCACTGGACACTTGGTTTGCGAAGACAGAAGAGCTGTCAGGAGCTGTGCTCTGCGAGGAAGGTAGTGAGGATGGGGACTGAATCAGCCTGGGACCAACTGGAGGAGCTGGCAATGAATGGTGACAAGGCCCCTGTGGATTTTCAGAGGCTGCAGGCTGAGATGGTATCCAGGAACTGGTATTTCTCTGGAACATGGCACCACAAACAGATGAAGAAGCACTAGGAGGGCCACACCGAGGTAATTTCACTTCAGCATTTAAGGAGAAGGTGGGTTCTTCTGGAACTACACAAAGATAATGAGCACACTACATGAGAAAAAGCTGCTTTTCAGGTCCTTCGGATAATATCAACACACCAAAGATGTCTCTACTCAGACACACTGAAGCCAAAATGACCTCATCTACCAGCAAAGACAAGAAGAGGCTCTACATGATGAATATACTCTTTAAAAGCTTGCCATATCTACATCTTCCCCCATAGAAGAGCAGCTAACTTTTTCATACGACTCACTCTACAGTATCTTTTCTTGGGTTTAAAAGAAAAACCTGCAGGATCTTCCCCAAAATTGGGCATTTGAATCTCTCAGTTTGAACCCAAAGGTTCCAACCTTTGTTTAAAACAATACTAAAACCAGTATATGCATTCATTATTTTTTTCTTGATGATGATTTAAGCCAGTTCACTTACAGGTTGATTTAACTTCTTTGGGTTTATAGCCTTTTAATGCTCCTTCTGCAGGCAGATCCGCAACTGAACTTTTGGGCTGATCAGCTTTTATTTTTTTCACCACCTCAGGATGCTCTATAACAAAATCAAGGAGTTAGGAAGCAGAATTCATTTCAAATCTCAGTGCCTTCAGTCTGCACATTCTCACTTCAGTCATGAGCCACCATGTCTAGTTCCTTATACTTATGCTAGTCCAGATTCATCCCATTTCACTTCAGGCAAAGAATGCAGGAGTACAGTTCCTCTAGTCTTCACACAGAGTCAGTTTAAAAAAAAAAAAAAAAAAAAGATATGCAACCTCAAGAAACCTGAATAACCTTCGGGAAGGGGTTGTCCTCTTTCCACAGACTGAAGTCAAACTGGATTTGTCTGGGCAACATCATCTTAGAACTGCCTGCAACACTTACCCCCTTGAAGCTGTTTCTCTGACTGGTTACTGGTGTTGCTGGGTTTTGTGCGTGTGGAGTTTGTTCCTAGGAAGACACTTGCTGACTTGTTTTTGTGTGTGTAAAATGTCAGCACTTCCTCCAGGTCACTTTCACTACAATAAGGAGAGAAGAATGGATATAAGTGAGGATTCTAAGTTTTTCTGCCTTCATGTAACAATCAAAGACAAGAAATGATAAGGACACTGAAGAGGGGAGTGGGAAAAAAAGTGAGACTAGACAAGCTAATGATTTGCTCAGTTCTGCAGGGTAAGAGCAGAAGGAAAGGAACATGCCTTGGTTAAACCTGAGATTCCCAATGAAATGCCATTTTCTTATGCAGTAGAAAATTCAAGGCATTAAGGGGCCTTCCCAGGATAAATAAAGAGCAAGTAAAAACTCCAAACACATTTTGGGGAAGATCAGCTCAACAGGAGAGATTCAGTTCACAGCTAAATTTGTGAATCTTCCCCAGGTGCTCTTTAGAATAAGCAGCTATCATGTTCATGAGAGAACTCAGCTCAGCCTCTGGTTTAGTCATCATCAGCAGTCTCAATTCAACAGTGTGCAGAGAAGAGGAAAGAGGAGGGAGAAGCTTGTTAATTAGCCAAAACTGCAGGACAAACAAACAGAACAGTCAATATTTTTGTGAATCTCACAAAACTTGCATACGTTTCTCATTTTCTTTACAAGAAGAGAGTTTAACTGCCCCAATGTCCTAAGCGTCTATTGGTCCCGAACCAGCATCAATTACTTGGCCATTCATATTAGAGCTTGTGCAAGCTGTAATTCTAATTGTTTTGATATCTAACTTGTTTTCCTTTTGCTTTACAGTGTTGCCTCAGCGTTAGTGATTGGGTATATGGCAGAGCAAACACCAAAAGCAAGAAGTATAGTGCCAGCAACACTATAAGAAAACATCACACAGGAATATAAATTTGCATAGCATCAGTTATAATCCTTCAAAATGTCCTCTGCATATCGTACTTGTACTGGACTTAGCTAGCCTGAGTTTTGGTAAAAGAAATGTCTAAAGCTGATCCCACTGGAGTTTGGATCTTCAGGGCATGCTACAAAGTTCACCTTCCCTCCCAAACCAATGAGAACAGAGGTGAAGAGGAAGCGTAAGAATGAAAAGTTGGTGGAAAGGTGCTTTAAGCTTTTAAGTGAATTTACCAGCATAAATATATACTTTTACATTGCACTGAGGATGTTTAGAAGCAATGGTTGCAGCATGCGTATAACTAAACACCATGCCATCCATGTGATATAAAAGTTAGAGTCAATGAGACAATACCAATTACTAAGTGGCAAAATTTATTACCCATTTTCTTCACTGTTGTATTCACTATACTACAGAACAAACACTCGAAGTGGAAATCTATGCCCTTTGTTTGGCTCCAAATGACTAGCTCACTGATTTAAGCTTCAAGTACAGTGCAAAGTAGTGTCAGATATCAGAGCTCTCAAACATACCTGATACTTCCTAATAAGCAGAAAGATCATCACTAGAAATTGTCTGATCATTGGCAAACTGGCTTTTGCTGTTCTTTACCACTAAGGCAGATGATCCAGCAAAAATCTCCAGCCCCAGCCTAGACTGTGCATCAGACCATGATGGCATGGTAGCCAATAACGTGGAAACAGAAGAGTATGCAGTTCTGCCCCAAACAGCCATCTCTTAGCGTTTCTGGCAAAAACCAAAACGACCTTCCCTAGGAGGTAACAGGCATTTCAGTGGCCAGAGATGTCAGAGAACCAAAAGCATGCCATGGGCCCACATAATCTGCATTTCTAGTGATAGGAATAGATGCTATGCTATATGGTAGTCAGATGTCTTGAGTATAATATAGATCTCCATCTGAAAAGCAGCGAGATTTTTCTTGGAGCCTGTAAATCTGTTGTGGTAATGACTCTGAATTATATTAGCAAAATGTAAAATTCATTGATGCTACATTCTCATGAAAACAAAAGAGACTGTGAAGCCTCCCAAACTTAGTTAAGAAGCCTCAGCTATCACACACTTCTAATCAGTCACTAAGAGTGCTATCCAAATGAAAGAAAAAGAACGAACAGTTTTGTAACTGATCATGAAAAAGAAGCAGTGATTGTCAACCTTTCCAGAGAAGACAAAAGGGCATCAAAAAGGCAGGTGAACTCTACCTGTCTGGATACTGACAGGGGTCCTTGCCCATATAGGCATGTCATATGTGGGTCAAATAAAGAAGTCAAAAGGAATCAGGTTTTGTGCTCAAGAATCAGAGACTTTGAGGACATAATTCCAGTTCACTGAATAATTTCAGACCTCTCCATACTCAGATAGCTATAATATCATTGTTTTTTCATACAATGCTACAGGCCATAAAGAGTATTTACCTATTTTCAAAACACGTTTCCTACCAGACTCTTGTAAGTTTACGGCAGATAAAGTTCAGAGGATGCACAGTTAGAAAATGCTGCCTTTTCATCGTGAAAGTAACTGCTTGCACTGACCTGCCTTAGCAAGCCAAATAAGAGGCTAGGATGAAGACAGGGAGCCTAACACCCTTCCCTCCTCATCTCAGAAAGTCCAGACCTGGAGAGCTCCTGAAGAGAGGCAGCAAGCATGAGATTTGTTTCCGAGAGCAGAAACTTGAGAGCCAAGCCACAACAACTGTTCAACCACAGCAGCTCAAGGCCATCTGAGCAGCAGCTCTAGTTTCATTCTCTTTCCGAAGTACTGCCACATTTGCTCCAGCATCACAGGGAAGTAGACCATTAGCTCACCAGCATCAGCTTGAAATTTACACAGACTAGGGCAACCACTGCTGTCCTTTGGGAATCTACTTAATGGTCAAAACATCTATTGTATGTCCTTCTCTATGCACCAGATGCTGATGCTACAAGAGTTGGGTTGCTGGAAGGGAGAAGAGAGAAAAGGAAAGTTCTCTGTCCCTCAGCAAGAGCAGAAGCAGGTGCTACAGTCGATAAAGGTATCTAGAGACCTTTAGATCATTCAGATCATCTTTAGAACAATCCCATCAACTTCAGGGCTCGGAGATCCTTTATGAAAGGGAATAAAATCCATTCCTACCTTGCTCTGGTAATAAAGTTCTGAAAACCTTCAGGATTCACTCCCTCCTCCTCCTCTTCCTGTTTCTTTTTTGATCGCTTCTGAACCATCTGCTCTGTTTCCTGTTAATAAGCAGCATCAGTAAGTGTCTCCAAGTAGTTACTTTATGTTCCATGGCATAGCTACAGCTCAGAGAAGATAAAAAACAATTCCATGGGATCTAAGAAAAAAAGAATGTCAACTCCAAAGAGCCAAATTATAAGTATTTCACTATGTGCAGTAGAATGGATAAATATAGCGAGCCCCAGAGACAGCATGCTAAGCATACACTAAACTCCTCATTCCTCCACCTGACATAACTTATTAGAACTGATTTGCTGAGAAAAGGTCAAGTCTCCACAAATACGTGCTGCTCCTTCAAATATACTCTTTGCTGGGACATAAGGAAGTATGGAGGGAAAAAAAATAAAATCATTCTTTACAGATACTAGGTCCCCTTTCCACTTCTGCTGTTTCTGTCACAAATACAGAGTTCCTCAAAATAGCTTTTATTTGAGCATCTGTCCCTAAAGGAGATATTCAGGAAGAAAGGAGGACAAAAATATAAAATTGTATTAAAGAAACTCAATCAAGGAGGTCTGCTGAGGGCATCCACATTTCCTGCTGTAAATTAGGAGTTCTCCTCTTGAGTTGATTTCTCTTGTCATGCAGCAAATTGCCAAGAGCTTATCTACACACCAAAAATATACTGCTTTAGCAAAAGCAAAGAAAGTAAAACAGTACAGCCTGTGGCAAATATGCATTTATACACTAAAAAATACTGGAATAAAAGATGGTAAGCCTTTATGTGTGAGACTGGGAACAAGCTCTCGGATATAAATGATCTGTCTATTTTACAAGTAGAACTTGTTGACACTAGAGGTTGTATTGATACAAACATTTTTGTTAATTAAAAAAAAACAACCCTACAGGCCTGTCTGAAATACCAATACCAGCATACAAGCTTTATCTGACCAGACTTGACCTCCACTTCACTGCTTCCTATTGATACTCTGAGCATTCCCATGATGAAAGGGTCAGATACATCTTTTGAAAAATAATTCAAGAGGGGGAAGAAAAAGCTACTCTGGGACACATCTCTACCCTTCACTACTTAAGTAAAAGTCTGGACAATATGTGATCTGCTTTACTTAGTTTGCTGGAGGTAGTATTTTTTCTTCTGTGTCATTACAGAAGATACATAATGGCTAGTAGGAGTCCCCTACTAAATCTGAAGTTACAAGTCAGTGAAAGAAGTCTATATGCTGGAATCAGACATCAAAAAACCTCATAGCCTAAGAGTCTCTCAATGGCTTAAACGTATGCATCCTAAAACCTCAAGTGATCTGTTCTTACTTGTTTTAACTGAGAAAATATGTTTATGCACTGATTTATTACCAGTTACAGAGCTTTATTTTGTGAATTTACTCAAGAGTTAGCAGAAAATCCTGATGTTTGAATACAATTTGAGTGGAAATTCTATCCAAAACAGCTGCGTTCTTCACTCACCACAGAGCCACCCGAGTGTTTTGTGGTTACTCCTAACACAGTAATTCAGCGAGCAATAGGCATACAAGGCACTCCCTGGAACAGATTTTGTTCAATACCAACCTTGCTTTGACAGATCAAGTTACCAGATGTCAGTTCTGACAAGGTAATGTAAGTGAACATCCTCTGCTAACGAGTAGGAGCTTGGAGGCCTGCGTGCACAGCAGCCTCTGAAAGCAAAATTTAAACTACCCTTGTTCTAACACTGAAGAAATGCTAGGGGGCAAAGGAAAGGGAAAGCTGTCTTGCAAAACAAGGATTAGCATGAAGTCAATATGCTAAGAACAGCATCTTCTACATCTAAAGAGGTGAAAATTATTTAAATTAGGTCTTACTTCTCCTTATCACTGAGCATGCAGAGTCCCATACTACAGATAGGTACCAGTCCCTCAGTATACCAAACAAATGGTAAAATACATATTTCATACTGTTCTGTATAAAAAAATAATCTCTAAAGAAGCATCATAAAAATAGGGAGAAATAGGAAGAGGCATTACAAAGCATTAGAATCAAAGACAAGCCAAATTAAAAGCAAACTGCCAGTTAAATTCCACTGCATTTCAACACTTCTTTTTACTTCTATGCACGTAATTACTGGACTGCATATATAATGTAGTAATACTGTTGTCTATCTGACAATTTGAACAGACAAATTACCATTACTGGATGTGCAACTGCAAACAGACCATGTAAATTAGAGAACAGAGCCTTTAAAACAGCCTGCTGTCTTGATTATGACAGCAGCCAGCACGAGATACTTCAGAAGAAGAGAACAGAAGCAAGCCAAAAGAGCTACCAAAAGAATAATCAAGAAAGAGTTAGTCACCTTGTTATAACAGATTATGAACTCGCCCAGCTGGTGAGCCAGGATACGACGACGATCATTTAGTCCTAAACGACGGCTGGGAAGCAGCATCCTCAAGGACTGCTGAAGATTGCTGGCAGCTCGCTTCAGAAAGCGTACCACAAGCTCCTGCAAGCAAGAAAGATGGAGTTAACAATGGACCAGCTGCAAGATGTGGGGAGATGAGAACAGAGGTACTACAGCAGCTAATGACTGGCAAGAACTAAACACACTGTCCTGAAAAAATGAGCTGACAACCGGCAGGCAAAAGCACTCTGCAATGTGCATTCTTAATACAGTCCTACAAAACCAAGCTGGGGGGAGAACAATGGTGTGCGTTGCCTAAGGTGAGTCAGAATTGGGAACACTTGAGGAGTGTTTATGCGAAAAGCATGGCAGATGAAGAAAACAAGCAGCAAAAAGCAGCAACAACACAGAACAACCTGTAAAGTGCAATACATTAGGAGAACATTTCCAAAAAACAACCTACAATGTGTTAAAGAAGGCCCATGATGAAGCGTACTGACATAAAACCATCTCAGCACTATCACAAGGAAGGCAATCTTGGTCAGATATCTCCACTACAGTGATGTAGCCCCATTTCATCACTTTTCATATATGTATACTACATATATTGCTACAGCCTCTCCACAGCAACAGATGACTACATCTACAGCCATGTAATTCCAATCCCCCACCACGTCTGTTTGACCTCTAGTGTGGGAAACATATGGCAAGGCACATCCTAAGGCGAGATGCATCCTGTGGGTGTTTTGAACCCTTTCTGTCTCCCCTCTGGATTTGCTTTTGGTTAGGAGCTCTGCTAATGCATAAATGAGCAGCCTCACAGCCAAACTATTGGATTTCACAGCTCGCCTCTCACTGCCATTACTCCAGGCTGGTTTGATCTGTTATTTTAAACATTATTTTTCACAGTACAGCAGACAAAGTGACTCTCAAAAAGCCAGTTTTAATTTCCACTTGGAAAGAGCAGGGGTAACATTTTCCACTGAGTTGACTGATTATTCTTGACACACAATTTTATCTCTGAACTGCACTGGCTGTTTCCCTGCAACATGCATTCAGCAAGAATACATTTGGATTTGAAGAAAGCTCATGAGCCTACTGTACAAAGCTCTTTCAGGAAGGTTTGTGAGGAGATCTGGGCTTGCTGCACTCTTTAAAAATGTATATACATCAAATATCGGGCCTTAAAATACTGCCTAGAAAAATTCATCACATGTTTTTAAAAAAACAAAATAAAACAAAAAGACACCAAAAAACCACACACACAAAAAAAACCCACATCACACCACCTATGCTAGAAAGTAACTTTCTCTCCTCAGTGGCTTTTACTATTTTTTTTTTCCTCTATCTATGATGCAAGGAAGATTCCTAAGCACAGATGCCTGTAAAGAGTAAAGCAGTACTGGGTACGTGTTCTATTTAAGTAGATGTATGCTTTGTTTAACGTAGCAGAAACCAGAAACTGCCATGTAATCTTAACGAATCTTAGAGAGAAGAATTCAAAAGCAGGTAAGCTCAGAGATCAGTGAAGGAGAACCGGTGAAAGATCTGAGCAGCTTGAATGTCAACCACACTCTACGCATTAAGAGCTGTCTACTCTATCACTGCTCAGATGTCAGTCAGCAGTCCTACCTTTTCTGTATATTAAAAATACAGCACTGGCAGCTGGACAGAGATAGACAACTATAATCTCAGTTGGACTTCAGTTCTTCCAAGGAAGGGAACTGACCTCAAAACTCTCAAGGCAGATTTCAGCTTGGCTTCTCAGTCTGGCCAACACAAAGCTTCTTACCATTTGCTCATCCTCTTTGGCAGCCCAGGCAGGATTCTGGATCTGGTCACCAGCCTCCCTCATCAGTCGCAACTGAACATGCTGTAGATAGGCTGAGAAAGCCCTGCGAGCTTGCACTTTGCTGTGAACCAAGAGAATCAGTCAGCTATCTTCAGAGTAGTAATGGGAACAGTTACAGCAGTCAGGCATAGCTTATGGACCAAAGTACGGTCAGCAAGGACCTCCTAGGTGCACAAATGTTGAAGCTCAAGGGAAGGAGGATCCCTTCACCCCACCAATATTTCAGTTCACCAAGATGGGGGAGGTACTGCAGGAGATAGAGAGCATCTGCTGTCTTTTGTAAGTTCTAAGATCATCTCTAAAAATGGAATGCTCTCCTTGCCTTTTCACAGCCTTAGCTACTCTCCTCCAAAAGCCAATAACATGAACATCAGCAAAACTGTATATTTTTAAACCAAATTCAAGGCTCTCTTGGGCCTCTGTCTTCACAAGCATTTTGAACACCAGACCATAAAATAAATAAAGGGCTTGGTACTGGTGCCAGAGTTATAACAAAGGCCCTGCAATTCCCATTGGAAATGAAAGAATTAAATCTGTGAAAGTGAGCTTTTCCCCTGCTGGCCCAAGGACACAAGCCAAATTTCATTGAGCAAGGCACCACTGAAGAATGAAATAACACCAGCAAAATCTGCTGTGCAGCTGGCTGAACATGTTGGGAAGCTGTGAGCATGAACTGAGGAGAGGACTGGGGTAGGACTGGGAGGGACACATCGCTTCTCATTCCCTCACAGTGGTAGTCACTTTAGCGTATGCATCTGTTGTGAGAGAAATTGCAGAAAGCTTTGCCTAATTCTATCCACTGTCATCTTGGCCTAAACCCTATTCTCTAATTCTGCTCTCCCAGTCTCCGCTCTTATTCATAGTTTTCCCCATAGTTGCTACAAGCTGTCCCTTGAATTGCCAAGCATGATTTCTCCTTTCCTTTTTATAAGGATGTATAAGCAGATGGGCTTTAGTGTCAGTGACAGATTCCCCTTCTATCACAGGCAATGTCCTAATCTTTTCTATAAAATTATCAAGTTTCATCTTAAAACAAACCAGAGTTTTCAACCCATTACTTTCCTGGAATACTATTTCAGAACTTACTGTTCTAAGTCTGTTTTAGTCTAGTCTACCCTTGAATGGTTTAGAGTAGACTTGGTAGTGTAGGTTAATGGTTGGACTGGATGATCTTAAAGGTCTTTTCCAACCTAAACGATTCTATGATTCTAAGAGTTAGGAACCTTCTTTTACTACCCAGTCTAGCTTCATTCATAAGCATTCCTCTACTTTTCTCTCACGGTAATAACTCCAAAATCTTTTCCACCAGCAAATTTCATTAGCACATTTCTACATTGTGTGTCATTCTTGAATTGATTATTAAAATCAGCCTCAGATTGCTTCCTGAGGAACCTCACCATTTTTTCTCTACTTGTTCTCTGCTTCTTAAGAATATTCTCAGATACTTATATGATCCTCATAATTCCATGTACCCTGAAATTTCGTTAAAAACTCAGTCCAGAAATTTAGTCTTCCTGTTTTATATGTCTGTAAATTTCATGAACATTTCATTAGTGTTACATAGAAATCATACAAATAGTAGCACTTATAGAGATCATTGCATCAATTTAGATAAGAATTGAAGTTAAAGTAAAATACAGTAAAAGTATCCATGCATCTGCTTAATCATTAGCTTTTGATGCTTCTGGAAGACCATGCCAGGCCCAAAGAGGGGCTAAGCAAATGATGAGTTCACAAGAGTCTCAAACTAACATCATCTGTGGATAGCTGTACCAGTACTGCAGTAACTAAAACATGATAAAAATACCTGGTTACAATTCCTGTCTTCCAGCGAACTCCAGAATGCACGGGCCATGTTAACACCTCCAAGATCTGTATGCTGCTACTCAGCACACCTACCTTCTCTTCCCACAGGTGTGGAACATCAGGAGAACACTATGAACTCTGACTAAGAACTAATACTCTATACATCAGGCCACCACATATCAGAAAAGACTCTCCCCTGAGGGCTTTCTAGGGCTGCCAAGTTTGGTTTAGGTCTAGCTCAAACATCTTGTGACCAGGAGTTCAAGATTTGTGCTGGTAGGAATTAAGGACCCCCCGTTATCAACATCGGCACAGCAATACAATTCTTTGCCTGCACCTGATCCTTCTGTGATTACAAAATAGGAAACTGAAGAAGGTCCTTGTATAACACAGCCTCTCCTCCAGTGTGTGGAATATTGAATCCCAAGGCCTTAAATGCAGGAACAAGTAACTCCCTTTTCTTTTCACTTCCCTGGGAATGGCACAGTTGGGGGAACATGTTTTATTCGACTGTCATCTCTTCACCAGTAACACCCAATGTGTGAAAGGCAGAGAAATTGCCTCATCAGGCTGACTAAAGGAGAGAGAGAAGTCCTACCACTTACAAAAACTGACTGGAACAAGCCTGGTTTCTTTTGGGTGAAAATTTCATTACTTCAGCTCCTCTGCCTGTTGACCCCACAAGCAAACCTTTCATCAGTAACAGATCAGATGGAGCCAAGCCCAACACAATCCTGGAATATGAGGTCACCACAAGCCTTACATGCTTCTGTGGGGAATCCCAACAGTATTGGGTGCTGAGCAAGATTCTGCCAGGAACACCAGACAGAGTTTACATTCTTGGCAGGAGTCGGTTCTATATATAGGTAGATGATAGCATTGCTATATTTGTCCTCAAAACAGGTTTCAGAATCTTCCTTGTCATGACAGCAAATGTCCTTGCCACAAGACGACATCAGAACAATCACCAAATCCATTTGATAATTCATAAAACCTCTCAGAAATTAAACTAAGAAAGCAACAACAAGCAACAATTATTTTCTCTACCTTTGGACATTTTTCCCAGAAAACATAATGCTGCTTCTTATCTAGAAGACGTAAAATCTTTCTACGCAGAAACATGTGATCACGCCTTCTTTTTGCCCTTCCCGTCCATCTACAAATAGGTAGTTTTGCTACCCACAGTTAAGGGGACGATCATGCTTCTAAACATCTAACACGACCCTGCTTGGTGTTATTATATACAAACTCCTCCAGCACCTCTCTTTTTCAAGCAACAAAGCCATGCATCAGAACATACTCTGCTCCACGCTATCATACTCAACAGTAGGCAATGAGATGTTTCAGTAACTTGTCACTCTCAAATGACCTCCTATCTTGCTCTCAGGGGGTGATGACCTTGAGCAGAGATTATTATTAGAGGTAAGAATTTTATAACAAAAAAAAAAAGCGCAAAAATAAGAAAACTAATTTTATGGAGAGGTGGCATTGAGGTATTCCTACCCAACCTTTCTTGGATACTTTAACATATGTTTACACCCACTTCTTGGAAATGCAAAAAATGAAAAGACAAATTTTAGAATTCAATAGCAGGCATGCTGCATTAAGACAGAGAGGCATTTTAGAAGCCTGAGTTGACCAAAGAACAGCTTAGATCACCAGATTAGAGAACAGCAATGGAAACTATGGCTTATGCTTTATACTGATCCAACAGGTCAGGCATTTAGGTAAACGATCAGTCTTTGCAACTATCTCCCTTCTGTGTCAACTAGTTAAGGCAGTCCACAGTTAGACAAAAATCCAGACCCCGTTCTCTAGGGTCCTCTTATCTCCTCACACTCATTCATAATGCGGCATTAAGTGTACATCCTCCATATTTTAACCAATATTAGCTGCTAGTCAAAACTCAAGGAAACATGCCGAAATCTCTCACCTCAGGTTTCCATGCTTTTGAAGAATCTGCAGCAAGTTAAACTGAGATTCTGAGTCTGGTTTTCGAAGAAACGGCTCTGTTCCATCTGCAGTTTTCTTGTCAAGTTTTTTTGGCAACCTCTCCTTACAAGGAGTTTTCACCAAGTCAGAGAGCTTTGGCTTGCTTTTCACCTGGGTGTCCAAAAGAGAGCCAACAGTTCTATCTAGCTCTTCAACTTCATCTGCATCCACCTCCTCTTCCTCCTCACCTTCTGTGTCTGACTTGAGGGACAGCTTTGTTGGTTCTGATGTCCCTGTAGTAGAGGAGAAATCACCCATGCTGGTTAAGAAAAAAAGAAGTGGGGAAGACTGTCCTGGTATTTATACCCTTTGAATTACTTCTAAAGTCTTTTCTGCTAGAAGGACAGAACACCACCATTTTAGAATAGCATCTTAAGTATCGCTGCCCTTTATTATTCTTACTTTCTGCTTGTGTGTCAAACAGTTGAGAAACCCATTTTCCCAGTATCAGAGAAGACAGAACAAGATTCTTGTCTTAATTTTACAAATGGGGGGTGGGGTGGGGGGTAGGGGTGGGGGGTGTCAAAGAAACAAAGACATTTTCCTATCTTTTATCTCAATTCTTACATATGTACTGACATACAAATACACTCATGCTTCATGTATATACTCATTTTTTTTTATCTTTGTGTGTCAGGAAAAAAAAAGCTACGAAATCTAAACTTACACATGTGCCAATAAAGATCACATACCTTAACATAGCACCAAAAATCATTTTACGACATACAATCTCTCCCATTGCAGTCAGTATCACATAGCCACTAGAAAGGAGTTTAGAAAATGGCTTCAGGAACAGCCACTTGTGAGGATCATTCACATCTGTATCCTTTTAAGTTTGTCCCACATCAGCTTGGATAAGAAGGATTTCTCTCTTTCCAACAGCTTAGAGTCACTGCTGTGTAGGAGAACCAGCCTGGAAGGTCCCAAGTTTTTATATTTCTCTGAAAAGCTGGAGGACTATAGAGGCACACATACTATTGAATTCTTGTACCCAAAATGCAACTGCAAGCTCATCTTCAGGAAAATACTGACTACCTTTAGTCATATACATGGAGATGTGGAATAGTGGGAATGGAATTCTAGGCAATAAGAAGGCAGGAAGCTCAGAAGATGAATGAACTAAAAACTATTAACACTTGAAAGGAAAACTATTAACTTCAACCTGGGAATAGCTTTAAGGACTACAAAGGCCTGAACAACCCCATTCACACACATTTCAAATGGAAAAGTCCTTGCTTGCTTGTTTTTGACTAGCTGCTCATCTAAGACTCTGTCCATGCATACCTGATGATCTTGTTCGTGCTGTTCTAGCCTTGCCATGACATTGCCGGCGCTTCCGTAACTCCAGCGAAACAAGCTTTCTCTCATAAAAGAGAGCATGAGAGTCTACAGCTTCCAGCCTCATATCCAGCCTTCCATTAAGACCTGCTCTGGAAGCATAATACAGAGATATCCTCAATCTCCCTTTATACTTCTCTCCCTGATGATACAAGAGATTTAGTAGATTAAATTTCTTCAAGAAACAGTTTTCCTGACACAGGGAAAAAATATTTATGATCAGTCTAATTTCGCTCTATTTAAAGACTGAAAATGTTTGAAGGAAGCCTTGCACATACTTTACAGACCATCTCTCAAAGCCTTAAAGCACACTAATCTAGTGTCATGCTTTCATGACTGAGCAGCATCTGTCCATCATGCAGCAGCTCAAGGCACAATGAATAGGGAAAACTGAATTGCAAGAGTACAAAATAATGGAGGGGAGTGGGAAGAGAGCACGTGGACCCGAGTATAGTCTTCTGATCCTTTTATGTAGACATCTTGTTCTTCCCTGTTTGGTCAGAGATAAGAATTTTAACATAATCCAAGTGAAAAATTACAACCTTTCTACAAGTTCTGCCTGAACCAAGGGAGAAGGAGCCCTGCCAGATTCCTTAAGGGAGACAAACATAACAACCTTCTGCCAGTGCACAAAGATCCAGCAAAGTGCTCTTTATGATAAAAGTGGGAACATCCACAGAAAATTCCTGTTGCTTCCTTTATCTTTTAGATCTAGCAAAGTGAGTATATGGGTATATGAAGTCCAAAACCCTCATGCATTACAGGATCTTTTGATAAAGCTCAGTGATTGGGCTTATGAATATGGCAGGACTGTAAAAGTGGGAAGCCTAAGAGGAGCCATTTTAAAATCCAATCCAACAAAACTTAAGTTCTCCACATGCTAGGATACTCTTTACTCACTGTATTTACTTTTCTAAAATTAGTTTGATGGACTTCAGATACAAAAGGTGTCAAGCCAGGACATGGAGGATGAAGCTGTGGAAATCTAAATTTAGAATAAATCCTACCAAGGACAAATTGTTTAATTAAGAAGCCATTTACCGGGATCTCCCAGTGATGAAGTCTCTTTTCATCTTGCCCCTACAAAGGGAAAAACAGCAAAAATTACCCTCCATTCTGGATCATCGACTTGATTAAAAAGCCTCTGAAGTCTTTCATATGTACAATGAAAAGGCCAAATTTACAGAATTCCTTATGAGTTCTATCTTAAAGGAGAAAACAGAGGCTCCAAAACAAGAACCCTGAGCAGCTGTTCTACAATTGATGCTTTCATCTGTCTGGCTTAGACTGGAGAAGGTGTCATTTGGAGCTACCCTCTAGACACATCCCTGGAAGTACACAGAAAAAAAAAATTGTACAGTGCTGATGCAGGAAGAGCTTCTGTAAATACCATCTCCTCAGTCAGCAACCTTACCCTTACTCTGTAGTTACTTTATTGTGGATCTCAAATTTGGGTAAGAAAAACCATTGAGAAGGAAGGCTGTTAAACATACAGTGCAAGATATTGCACACAACTCTCAACGGAAGTTCAGCTAGTGGCATGAACTGTCATTTCCACCCAAGCACAATCCAGAGAAAGAGGCATCAAATCATGCTTGCACAGGTCAAGAGATAGGGATACTAAGCCTCTGGAGTAAATTTCAGTGCTCACTTTACATGAGGACAAGCTCTAATGTGACTTTAAATTTGAAACAAAAGGTAAGCAAGGACCACCTGTAATCCCTTCATAGAGAAATCTAGGTGCTTGAAGGTTTTTCATGTCTATAGTAATCTTTTTACTCCAATAACTCCCATGCCTTCTGTGTATTGTCCTCTTTGCCATTGGATTCAGAAGCACAACACATAAAAGTGTGAGAAACCTCCACAGTCACTGGCACACTAGAGAGAGACGTGCAAGTATTACCACCCCTGTAAATCACAGACGGGTGTTTACAACATTGTATAAGTGAGGAATCAATCCTTTTCATGGTGTTTGTGCTCTTTGCCTCCCTCCCAAATAGAAAAGCTTTCTACCTGTCCTGAAACAGACGTGTAGCCAGCATGTAGTTCATTGATGTCTTGTGCTCTAAAAAGGATCTAGAAAAACAAAATACACAATGTATCAAGATAGAGCTGAACACAATGAAAGGCAGCATAATACAGAAATAAATGATCTATAAAAACCATCCCAGAAGTGACTGAGACAATATGCTGTACCATACAGAAAAGACAAAAGGAGGAGAGCTATCACTTCTCAGCTGAAGTTCCTGGCAAGACAAAGGACACAGAGAAACATTACAGACTGGAAGAAAAATTAGGAAAGTGTAATATAGTATCACTCACAGGATGAGTCCTATATTGTGTTTATGACCTAATGACAGAGTACACAGTATGTGCAGCTCGAGGATGTAAAAGCAGATAGCAGGAATGGATTATCTGAAGTGAAGACATTTTTATTCTGGCAGAAAAGCAACATCAGAAACAATGCTTGATAGCCTTCCATGAGATGCAGTTAGGCAAAGAAGCAGCAGTTAAAAACAAGGGATCAGAAAAAAGCATGCTCAACATTAAAATAAACTCTACCAAAACCCTCAATATGTGTATTTCTGATTGCTAAGCTGGTTGATATACATATACCTAACACAGAATATCCCTCAATACAGAGCATCAGTGCAACACTGAGCCATCCTATTAGATTCTTATTCTTACCCATAAAGGTCCCATGTTAACGGGGTAGGGAATATCCGGATGAAGCCTCCTCTCCGTTCATTCTCCTCTCTCACTCGACGAAGAACTTTTATCTTGGAATAAAAAGATGAAAAAAAAAATAGACAGCAAAATAGATACAATGAAAAATGAACCCTAGAAAAATCTCTGCATTTCAGAGGACAAGACTATAACTACAGTCCTGAGAGTGAGCTGGGTCTATATGATATCCTTAAGCAATTTTATCTTGCATTTAAATTCTGAAGGAGTCTATCACTGCTTGGAGCACATATGTATGCCTGGCATGACTGAGGGCAGTACCAGCAGTAAAACTCAGCAGTTTTGTTTCAAAAGTTATACTTCTTCTGTCATGTTTTTCATATAGATGCACTTGCTCTTTGCTGAGCAAATAACCTCACATATTGCATGAAAGCCAAGGTAAATAAAAAATATTTAATAGCCTACTTACCTCCTCCATGGAGAGGCCTAGCACAGAGCTGCCTTGCCTTCCTGTTGCTTTTTCCCTGCCTGAGGGCATCGGGTTTTTAATTTCAGCATCACTGGCAGACAGAGGACGGGTACGCTGTAGGGACAGTGTGAATCCAGATTTTTCCCTTTTTCTCTCTCAACTTAATTTTTTTTTTTTTTTAAAAAAAAAAAAAAGTTATATTCAAATTCCAGGACCCCATTCCCAGCAGAATCTACACTCCAGAGTACTACAGCCAGAATGCACAATTCCACACTCCAGCTGTCGCAGAGTCTACACCCCATCAGGCACTAAGTGTGAGTATTCACATTCCTAGTTTTAGCACAGCAGGATTCACAATTCAGTCATCAGTGCCAGTATTTACACCCCTGGCCCCTTCCGGAAAAACATGAGACATACCCAGCAGCAGCAAAGCCAGGATTTCATACAGAAAAATCCTTACCCAAGAGGCACTAGAGCCAGCATTCACACTCATAGGCCCCAAATACACTTGGACCCACATCTCAGTGGTACCAGAACCATGATTCTGTTCCAGTTGTGTTGCTAGACTAGAAGAACAGAACTGTAATTCACTGATGAGATAAAGTTGCAGGAAAAAAGTAAAAAACTCAGTTCACAATCAGTTATTTCTTTAGTTAGTATACTGCTGGATCTCAGCTTGCTACTTCTCACACTTAGCAGACAGATCTTGTATATGTATGTAGATATATCATGCAAATTTACATACATATGCATTTTTTTTAAAAAAAAGAAAAGAAATAATTTGCAGACAGTCTCTCCAAGCTCATTCATAACCTGATGGGCAGTTCTGATCAATTTTAACAAAGGACAGGAATTCAAAATGTCTTCAAATTAGCAGGATTATAAAATCTTAAAATCCCAGCAAGACTAAAATCTGCGACCATGTTCTCAAGTACATTTTAGCTGGTCTTAAGCCCAGTTCAGATAAACTACCTCTGTTAAAATAATCTAGCTGAGAGGATCTCATGCCTTTATACAAAATTCAAATTTTCTTTTAGCACTATACTGAGCAAAGAATGCAGAGAGCCTTCTTAATCTAGAAAGAAGATAAAAACATGACAGAAACCTTAAGCTGGATAAGCCCAGAGGAATACCCCATACTGCTCAGATACAAATAAAACTCATGGCAAGATCAGGTTGTATCTTTATTTGTAAGGACTCTTGGAATTGAATACCATTCTCTCTGCAAGCGGCTGTTCAGAATCTGCAGGCAAAGCAATTGCAAAAGCAACAGGCATTGCACTAGAATGGGTTACACTGCAGTGACTGGCACAGAAAGATCCAAAGAGAAAACAGACACAGCAGGTACCAGCTTAAACATTTTGTTAAGCCTAATGAAAACTGATTAAATAAAACAAGAGAAAAATGAGACATCTGGATGAGAAGGTAGGAGACACAAGCATTTGCAGAAGAAATAAAAACATCAGTAGTCAAACAGGTTTGCTTGACGCTGTAGATGGCATTAAGCTGGAAGGCTTTTAGTCTTTCTTCTTAAGCTTTCCTCCATTTCAAAAGCACAGCTCAACAACTTTGCTTAATAACTTCCTCTAAAATCTCCTGCTAGATAACCTCCTCTTTAAAACCATTTCCTGACACTACCATAACAATCATCATGTGAGAACTGCCGCTCAAAGAGAATATTACAGGAAATTTTTCATCCTATCAGATGATCTCCTTTACTAAGGAAATACCTCAATGAATACTTCAATTGATTACAAACAGAAAATGTATGCCTACATATTGGCAGCTCTGGCTCCTACAACTAGCGAAGCTCTGGCTCCTACCCGAGAACAAACTACACTACTGTCAAAATGCTAGGGAAAAACTCTAATAACTTTACTGAACTTCCTGCACAAACACTTTTTTCAGTGTTTCACTGCAGAATTCTCTCTGGTTGTAGCACAGAACTGTCTCCGACTTTACAGAGACCTTGCTTCCTCTTTGACCCAGCTTATCTTTAAAAGTAGAGATAAATCCAACCACTTCATTTTATCTCCAAATTCTGCAATCATCTCTGGTTCCCACATAATTATACTAAGCACGACAGCAGTTGGCACAAAGATCCTTCCTATTCTCTACAAAACTTCATTATTCAATAAGAGTCTTTTCTCAGCTAAACTTACACAGAATGACATAAACGGCAGTGCATAAAATGAATTAGGTTCTCAAGATGATTCCATCTGTCCTACCTTCCTTCCTGCTGGGAAACCTCAAAAAAAATGAGAATCATCACTATTACGTTCATGCATGAAGCCCAGCAGCAAAATAATGCCTACTGTGACCCCACAGAGCCAGGTGCTTAGGATTGTAAACTAACATTGATTTGACCATATGGCTTGTAAGGAGGGTGCCAAATATGACATTTAGAAAGGTGGATCAGTCTGACTTACGCTAATCATAGTTCTACATTTTTTTTATTATCTTTAAGAAATCTTTCTTATCTCTGTATCTATTTTGACCCAGTTCACTCTCAAATTATTGCAGTTTCCTTCAGATTACTATCTCACAGAAAATAATTACTTCTCTTATGGGGCCACCCGAATTTTGTCAATACAGCCTCACCTGTGCTATCCTTTTCATTCAGACTTATCCCATCCCCTGCAGTACACAAGACAGAAATTCCTCCTCCTCCTCCCTTTTGGTGTGACACTCCTATTTGCTGCTGCTTTCACCAGCTCTTCCTCTGGTTTTGCACTTTCCTTTTCAATGACCTACCAAATCCAGAACACTGTGCTGTCACTGTTTTCATCATTTGATGACCAGAGCGACAACTTTCTCTTTAAACATCTATATCCAATTTCTTTAAAAATGCAGTTCAGAAATACTTGTAGGCTTAAAATCCTTTGAGGGATTTGACTCAGCTGACCTTGACTCTCAGCACACCTCACCTACTCTTTTTTTAAGCTGCTAGAACTGATGTAAAAGTTTTTCCAACCTTTGCTCTTGCCATACAGAAATGTATGCCAGTACCTATCCATCTCCTCTTTTCTTATTGTCTTCCCCGCCTCCACCACGCTACTTAGCTGCAAAATACATTTTGGGGCCAATTGCACCAAAAGTGTTGTACAAGGTAACATTTGAAATTGCATCCCGTATATTGGTGAAGGGAGCTGAAGGGTACTTACCAATCTGGTGTTTGCTGTTTGCGACTGTGCAGACACAGGACGCTGCAAGAGACACACAAAGAGAATAAAAACCTTGCATTCTCCAAGACATTATCATCCCTGCCTGAGTTGCAGAGGAGTGGTGAGTACCCTAAAGCAAAAGGGTATAAACGAAGTCCAGAGATACAGCTAACAGCTTCTATCATCTCAGTTCAGATCTTCCTCATATCCTCCACAAACATCTCTTGTCCCCATTCCAAACACAGCACTAATCCTAACCTCAGATGTGCGCAACTGTGCGGAATGCATCTGGACATATACATAATTTTCAAAAGCACACAGAAAAGAACTCTGCAGAATGGATGAATGAACTTAACTCTCATGACCAAAATTCGTATTTTTGTAAGATAAGAGTTACTCAGGGGAAAATATTTAATAGCTATGTATTAAGGAGAAACAGATGCTGTCAAGTAGAATCATTCATAGAATGGGGGGGGGGGGGGGGGGGGTGGACACGGCAGGAATAGTAAAAATCCTGAAATTCCAGAAGCCATTTCATTTAAATCTCTCAACAATATTCCAGTTCTTGTGGAGAAACAAGATGCTATTTAACATTCCAAAACAGGTGTAGAAACATCAGCAGAATGTCAGAAAGTACCTTGTATTACTTATCTGGCATCAGGCCTACAAGCAAGACAAGTTTAATGACAGGGGTAGGTTCAAAAGAAAACTATTATATTAGGAGCTTAGATTTTTCTTGCCTTTGGTGGTATTCAGGCTGCCTTCCTCCTCTCCAATGCCCAAGAGGAGCAAATGGTGTAAGAAAGGATTCTCAAGAGACCTATATATCATTTCTAGCTGTATTGCTGCCAAGTTCTTCTCTACAGTTGGTCTATACAAAACAGGTCAAGGTCCCTTTATTGCTTATGATTAATTGAAAGAGCTCCAAACCAAATCAACAATAAGCTACAAAGGAAGCAGCTAAATTGTTCATTTCCCTAGAGGAAATGCTAGAGAATGTTTAGAGAGTCAAACCAAAGAAATTGCACAAGGAACTTGCAGTCCAGTCTGGTGAAACTCAGAAAAAAGAAGTTGCCGTAACTATCTCATGACCAAGAACACCGATATCAGCATTTCTTTCCTAAGAAGACACTTTTACAGTGATTAAAGATGGCCTACATGACCAATCAAAACTTAAGACATCATGAAGGAGTTAAGAAAAACAAAAGAGATTCAGAGTACCCTTTGCAACTGAGAATGAGAACAGAAGTATGAAAGATCCAATAATCTGAGACAAAATGCATTCAGCAAAGAACAGGCCAAAACATTCTTGAACCATGGAAGGACCTATACACCTTTTTAGCCATGGGATTTCCATTTAGGTACTTAAGAAAAACATGCTATAAAACTTTATCACTGGACTAGAAGCCTGTTCCTGGTAAACATAGATAAGGGGGACACCTGTCCCAAAAGATAAGTTAATCCCATCTCATAACCACTGCTCTGTCATATGAATCTTCACACATTTCAACTGGCCAGGTCTTACACCTATTTGCTGTAAACTTAAAGTAAATCTTTAAGTTTAAAGCCTCCTTAAAATTCAATGCTTCCCAACAGCTCAATTTTCTGAGACTGTCTTGTATAATGTTTTTCAGATAAAAGACATCAAATAATCAGAATCTGATCGCATTACTCTAAGAGAAAACATTACTTTTTCTGCAATGGTTCCTAATTTATCTGACCTACTGTTTGTCTGCCACAAAAAGCACCTTTATGGTCAGAGAGATCTGTATGAAACCCTGTCTATTAAATTGGCCTTAGAAGCTTTGGACTCAGCCACATATCCCATAGATACTCAAATCTCACCTTACCAGCTATTCACCTGTCTCCCAATGACTCAAGACTCCAAGTTTTACATCAAGCAAAATGTTCCAATTTCAATGAGTTTTCCATATACCAAAATGTGTTGGTACACATACACAATACAGTGTATTGGTACTCTGTCACTGAACAAAAATGACTTTTCATTTAATTGAACTTGAGCTACACAGCCATGTTGCAATTCCCTCACAGGAACATATGCATCAGCTGCAGAGACCGTCAGGATACACCGTTTGTCTATTTAGAATCACAGAATCATAGAATGCTTTGGGTTGGAAGGGACCTTGAGAGATCATCGAGCCCAACCCCCCTGCAGTAAGCAGGGATTGAACCTGTGAACTTGGCGTTATTAGCACCATGCTCTAACCAACTGAGCTAACCCGGCTGGTCCTGCCTGAGGAGAAATGCATCTGAAAGTCCAAATGACATAAGGGATCTCCCTGCCTTTTGTGAGTGCTCTACTTCCACAGATATTTATGGAATCCATCTCGTAGCCAAAAAGAGATGGAGAACAACTGCCCTTCAGCATTACAGTGCTAAGAAAGCGCTCTCTCAGCAGAAAAGGTAATGGACAGTCACAGCAAGCCACATGAGGCCTCAGTCCAAGGATCCATGGGAAAGGAAGTGAGAGATTCCAGCGGTGAATGGGAAAACAGCCTTAAATATCAAACGCAAAAAGCCCTTTCTGCCTAGAAGGAGGTCTTGGAGACATGCTCTAGGGTTCTGGAAGCTTGCTGCCCACAACAAAACAAAGTGGCTAAACAGCCCATGGCTCAGGTGCATCCCCTGAGACTCTTCTATAGTCATACTAGAAATCCAGATAACCTCACTCCCTCACCTGCTATCCTCCTCAGCTCTTGGCTTGTTGAAGTCACTCACCTGTAGCTTCTGGTATGGATTTCTCCTGACAGATTCAGATGAATGATGAATGGCCCGGCTTGACCGCTGGCCTGGATCCTGGCACACAAAGCCTATGGGCATCAGAAGCCACATGAGAACTTTTAAGACAGGCAAACCCTGAAACATAAACCTAGCATTCCTGTTAATGATCTCAGTCTATACATGACCTTCCTGTCCCTCCCCAACGACCAAAAAGGATGCTTTTCTTTTTTATATCTTGCTTTGTTTAATCCCAAACTGTACATTGCATTACAGTTTTTGAATAAAACTGGAACTTGCTTCAAATCCAAGTACTTAAATCAGTAACGTGTTACTGAATAGCAGCATAGAGATAGGCTCCTTTTCTTAAATAGCTGAGCAGGCTACCTGAAGCCATTCTGCCTCTTTTAGTATTAGGGGAAAGCTGTATCAAGTAACTGAACCAAGATGTATTAGGGATGTCTAAAAGGTGCTAAGCATTAGAAAGTCATGCAGCTCACAAGCATGACTCCGCTTCTAACACAGCCTAACTAGAACCCACAAATTCAACCTAAAAAAAAAAATGCATGAATACTGATTCTGAGGGCTAAACAGAAGTCATCTGCTGAAGAGAAAGAGTAGTGTCTTCAAACACCAAATTAGGGACTCTTAATACCACGTAAGCATCACAAACAGCCAGATAATTCTGAAGCTGAAATGTCCACATATAACTTCCCAGTACTAAATACAGTTGCTCCTGTTAACTAGAGTTCTCCTCTATTATACTCATCTAATAACATGCAGCTCATAAACCTACTTTTTATTGGTTTTAAATGAAGAGAAGATTGAAGGAGTTTTTTGTTACACTCACCTACAAGAGTGAACATATCTGAAAGCATGCTAGCTTTGATCTTCAGGTCCAAAGGAGCATCACTATACCCACATACAAAAGAGGACAAGAGGAATTATTTGTCTGGCATTAAATGAGAGGAATGCATCAATATCCAAGATATCTTCCAATATAGTTTCTTTGTATTGGTCCTTAACACAGACATAATCAACATGGGCAGAAAACTAGGTGATTTTCACACACATAGGTAAACACAAAAGAGCAACAGATTAATCTGTTTGTTTGTCCTTTTTCACAGCTCTAGTCTTCTAATGCAATAATGTACAGCCTTGTTTTAGCTCTGCTTAGCTAGAAACATTTTCTTTGAATGTATCTATGCTACATTCCATGAAGTGGAGTTTGCTCTCACAGATTTCTTAAAAACCACAATTACCTACACCTCTTCCACATAAAATCATAAAATCAGATGGGTTAGTTCTAATGGATGGGAAAAAATGATTAGGGAATGTGATAGCTATGAAGAGATCAGACAGTGGGGACAGATGGGAAGCATCCATAATTTTATCCAGTGGGAAAAATCAGTGCATACAGTTCAAATCAGACAGGCAAAGTTTGATTCCTTGGGAGCGGAGAAATCAGCTATGTTCTACAGCACAGTGATAGATGCCAACAGCTTGGACAAAGAAAATGGTAATCATAACAAAGCAGAGCAAAGGATGCAGATGTGAGAGTTTTATGTAGTAAAGGACACAAATAATTCAGTGTGTATGCATATGAGCACAAACCACCAAACCAGGAAATTAAATATTGTGGAAACATTCTAGTTGCACCTGAAAACAAAATAGATACTATGGAAGCTAGGGTTATGAACAGTGTGTGAAAAAAATTCTATGCAGGATGGGGGCAGGGAAGAAATCTAGAAGAAGGTCAGATATGGCTATTCCAGGAACATAAAGCTTATTTATACCATCATAATTGAAATATTACTCACAATACTACAAAAGTGTTTTATGTATCTGTGCTCCTGTGAAGTTAAACAGTAGTTCAGAAAACACACATAGTTGGAGATCTACAAAAATAAATCCTCAAGTTTCATTAGAGCATGATGGTCAGCAAAAGGGCCAAGACAACACTAACTCTTTAGATTTTAGCTAAAGAGAGTACCAGACCAAAAATTTGAGCCCAAGCATGCAACTACTTACTCAAGTCAAGCATAATGCCTGAACTCTGCTTGGACTCCAAAATCTTAAAGTTTCTATTCAGCCAAGCAGATTGAAACCCCACACAATAGTCTGGAGAGTTTCAAAATTCATCTATGATGGGAGATTATGAAGTGTTAACAATGATGACGGACTGTGGAGGAGGAATAATTAAAAAGAAAATGGAATCCCAACCGGGTTCTTTCAAAACCTACGGCTGCAATAAGTTTGTTTATGCAAAGGGAAAATCAAAGGACTATCCTCTGTCAACTCTTAGCAGTGGAACAAATACTCTGCAGGCATCATGAAATCGTGCCCTCCCCTAGGACCACAAGTTTCAAGGACAACCATCTCTAGCAACAGCCCCAGCCTCATATTAAACTGGGAATCACTTACCAGGCCAATGATGGGGATAAATTCACTTCCAGCAGCCAAGGTTTGAGAGTGTCATCAATAAGGACATCAAAACCATACAGCTCTGAAAACACAGCAGACACTGGTAAGTTTACCTTACTGCACCTTTAAACATTCAGGTAAGGTCCAACATTAGTCTCAGGCCATTTCTATCTATACCATTTACATTAAATCCAGTGAACTCTCTAGGGCTGAACAAATAACAAACAACATTCCACAAGTGGGAAATTTCACTTCTTCAGAATCAAGATTAAATATATTCTGTTTGCGGGGGAAAGAGGGAAGCAGAAAATGAGTCTTAGGAAAGTAGTATATAGAAAAATAAACTCTTTGCTGTCCACAAACTGTAGTTCATGCAGAACTCTACTACTTGTTTTCACATAGAATTGATGCAGGCACAGCAGGTCCAATCTACTTCTTCCAGTGGATCCTGGAAACCACAGAACTTCATTCTCCTTTTCACTTTTTAAATCCTACATTCATTGTTCCAGTCAGCTATAGAAAATCTTGCTTCTTTCAAGCATCAGCTTCTTTTCAGTTATTCCTACATGTTTTTCTGCAGTATCCCCACAGGAGTACAAGAGTCTGCCCCTCAGCAGCTCTACCTACATGGACAACCTGCCATAACTCTTTATCTTATTGACAGCTTGCCACTTTGCAGCAAACCACTATAGAAATATTTTTTCCTTAGTTTCTAAAACATTCATAACATATCACATCTGCTAGATGTGTTCTGCTCTACACAGGTCAGATTGAAGCCAGCTTCCCATTCCAAGACCGATTTTACTATTTCACTCTATACACACATTCTCTCTAGTTTGGAAAGAGTTGCAAGAAGGATGCTACACAAAGACGACTGTAAATCAGAAGTTGGCGTTAATGCAATTCCCTCTTCCAGCATTAAGAAATACTGTTAATGATCATCAGGGCAACTTAGGCACATTTTTTCCAAAATGCTGCAGAACAGGGTATTGGCAGAGAAGAAGGATTTCCATGGAATTAACCAGTTCTCTAGTGCCTGGAGTGAAAGCAGGAGAATTTCTTTGCCATGCCGCTTTCCTTGAATTCTGGCCTTGGCCTTTTGTCGCCTGCCTGACGTTGATGCTGGCTCCAGGGAGCTGGACTGCTTGACAAGACCTTACTATGCAGACAGCTGTGTGAGAGCTCATGTAGCTTATAATGTGAAGTTAATGAGCTGTGGGGGGGACTTGGAAGGGGAGGAAATGGCAGCAGAGTGAGTATTGCCTGCTCACTTTTCTAGACTGTGTAGCCAGACATTGAGTGGGAAGCAAAACAGCAGAGAGTTAAGGAGTTGGTTCACTCCAAAGAAATGAGTCTGAATCTACATTTGGCTCTCTTGCTCCCCAGACGGGAAAGGCTGCAGCAGAGGGAAAAGGAGGTGGGGATTATAAGTGTAAACATTAGCAAAGCATTTTGACAAGGAGAAACTTCTGGTGATTTTAATACATTATTTCAAAATACAATCTCAGGTTTGGTGAAGACCTCTTAATGGCATAGCAAACTCCAGTGGACAGGCAGCTCATGCCTGAGGCAGAGAAGCAATGAGTGGGCTTGTGGCAGCTGCTGGTCTGCAACCTCCCAACCCCAGTCAGGAAGCAGAGCATTTTGTTTTGACTAGTTGCTGCTTCTTTTGTTGCTGTCCATTCCCTCCCTCTGCCCCTCAAAGGACCTTTGCTAGTATTTTGGCTCCTCTGACTTTGCCCTCCTCTCCCACACTTTTCTCCCTTCCAAACCACTTGCTCTTTAAACCTCCCTCTTTCCCACCCAGTCACTCACTCTGTCCACTTTTACAAATACATATGGGAAACTTCTTGACCTTAGCTAGCCCTGACCATACTGCTGGTGCTTTACACTCCTTTCCCTTATGTCTGCCTTGTTTATTATGACAGTAAGCTCTTTGGGGTATCCCTGTTGACTCAATTCCATTGTTAAACACGGACATCTAATGCCATCTGCAACGTCTTAGGGTCTCCTAGGAAGACTCCACTGCTGTTCCATACCGGCCCAAGTCTTATGTATTCTAGGTCATATCTACAACCCCTAGACAGATGTCTCTACTACCTCAGGGCATCAGGAGTTACGCAATATCCATGTTCTGGCAACAGAAGCCTCACAGGTTCCCACACAGGGCTTAGCACAAAGGGATTCTCAAGTCTGCCAGGGATACTAGGGCACAAACAGAAGATAAACTACCTGTGGTTTCAACTATCCTAGAAATACCTCCTTGGCCCTCTTCCACATTTGGAAAATGCACTATCTAAACTAAACACAGAAGTATCCTTTCTACTGTGAAACTCCATTATCATTTGTCAAAATAAATACATAGGCAGCACAAAGATGTAGAGTCACATGAGCATAGCAAGATCAGAAGTATATCCTCTGCAATTACCAACTTCAGGAAGACTGCCATTTCCCTCTGTAGAGAATGTAAAGAAAACAGAATGACTGAAAAAAACACACACCTCAGGCTGTGGCAACAGTAGGTTTATGACAACCCACCTTGCACCACTACTGTTATTAAGGGAATAGAAGAAACTAAGATGTCAAGTTTCCACAGTGCCTTCCCTTGCTCCTCTTCTCTTGCTACTACAATCCACAAAAACATGCTTCACCCTTCCAGTTTGCTACAGAGATTGGAATTATATCAGGAGGTACCAACTGTTGCCAAGACCCAGCAGGAACAGCCTGCCTCTTCTCTCTGACCCCACAGAGAAGTCATTGCTGACCAAGCTTCCCAATCCTCTCAAGAGAAGGGCTAGCTTCAGACTAAAGTCTAACAGCAACAGCTCAGCCAGAGATTTTTTTTTGCCAATGTCATTATTTAAGACTAAGAGAAAGACTAGAGACATGGTCTCAAGCTTTTTGATTCTGGTAAACTACCATGTATTCCAAGTTTGGCTTATAATCCTGCCAAAGACTGCACTGGTACTCTTTTTTAGAAGATATCTCCAAATAATTTGCTATTCTCTGTAAGTCTAGAAACTAAGTTGCAAGCGATAGCCTGGTAGTGCAAGCAATGTTTTCATGATTTTGCGTAGAATGAATAAGCTCAATTCCTAGAGTGTTGCTGTAATTCCGGTGTTTGTTTTCAGCTTGTTCACTGGGGAAAAAAGAAGGTGGTTTACTGCAAAGTACATGTTCTGCATTTGAACAGAGGTAACCCGAGATTATGAAGGGACACACATACACTGGAAAAAGTTGCATAGTATGCAACTCTTCTGCTTTTGCAATAAAAACAGATAATCTAATTTTAAGCAGGAGCATATTTATAGACATTCCTAATGGAAGGAACTACACCTGTGCCACTGAAATTCAAGCCTTCCCTTTTCCCTTCCTACTCTTTCTGTGCTTTATATAAAGGTATCCTTCAGACCATGCTTATAGACAACACGTATCAAGGAGCTTCAGTTAGAAAACTTAACTGTGCTACAATTTCATTCAAAGCAGCAACCAGCCAGTGCAAGGGAGATAAACTTCTAAGAATATAGTCATGGATATACTGCTTTGTTGAACATATTGCCAAACTTGAGGCTTCAGAGACTACATAGTATTTTGTAAAGGAACTCCATCACTTTATCTAGCGATGGTACAGTACCTGCTTCAACTCTGGTAGAGCACATCTTAACAGCTATGGGGACATGAACAAATCTACATCCTGGGGGCTATCACAGTCAGGTCCCAAATCATTCCTGTTACTCTACAAAAGGCCAGCATAACAGTTTAGGCTTTGATAAGCAAAAGGCCACACTGTGTTATATCAAGTAATGGAGTAGAAGCCTCTACTCTGGACACCAAAGGCTTTGGGGAAAGTACTGGTGCTGTAGTCTTGTGCAGGAATTTGCCTTGCACTCCAAATGATACAGCTTAACTCCCTTTTTTAAGAGAACTTTATTTTAACAAAGAAAGTCTTTATCTCTCAGTGTTATTACAGGAAAGGACCCAACAAGAGGGGACAGAATTATTCCACATGTTGGTGTTCTTGCCTACTTCACAAGATACAGCTTGCACCTGCCAGAGTTTATCATACTAGCTTGGCCAAATGTGTAATTACCTCACTTAGAGGCACTTTATCCACAACAGGTAAACAGAGAAAGTCCATCACTTATGACTTCTCAACCTTTTCTTCCTTCTACTGAAGCCTGAAGGATACTTAGTCACATTCGCAACAGAAGTCTTCAGAAGTGGATCAATTTCAGGGTGCCTATGTAGAATCATAGGGTATCTTGAGTTGGAAGGGACCCATAAGGATCATACTGTCCAACTCCCTGCTCCTCACAGGACTACCTAAAACTAAATCATATAACTAAGAGCATCATCCAGATGCTCCTTGAATTCTGACAGGGTTGATGCCATGACCACTTCCTTGAGGAGCCTGTCCCAGTGACCGACCACCCTCACAGTAAAGAACCTTTTCCTACGTCCAGTCTGAACTTCCCCTGACACAGCTTCATTCCACTTCCTTGTGTCCTATCACTGCTTACCAGAGAGAGGAGATCAGCATCTCCCCCTCTGCTGCCCCCCTTTAGGAAGTTGTAGACTGCCATGAGGTCACCCCTCACCCTTCTCTTCTCCAAGCTGAACAAACCCAGTGACCTCAGCCCCTTCTCGTGAGTCCTGCCCTCCAGACCTTTCACCATCTTGGTTGCCCTACTCCTACACAAACCACTACTTTCTTTGGTGAAGAGATTACAGTTGGGCTCATCACCTATACCAAAATCAAACTCAGAATCCTCCTTCTACTCTAAAGTCAGAAAAGCTAATAAAGCCATCTTCAAGGCTAACATCAAAGAACAGGAGTCTTGGTGCAAATTGGGCTGCCTTTATAATCCTAATCTTACACGGTAAATAATTTATCACCCATGAAGGGGAAAGTTTTTCAACCCAGCATGTGAGATCATAGTGAGCAAAGAGGTTAACATCCCAATAACCACTGTCGGACATAGTAGCAGGTAGATCAAAATAAAAGCCAGCTGACTCTGTAAGATACATGAGTACATGAAGCGAAGGAGAAAGCATGTTTCCTGACTTCATTAGCCCAAGTTCTTCTCATTTCAAGCTCCTAAACTCCAACAGCCATGAATGGGGCCTCTTCCCTTAAATCCAGAAAACAAGTATATTACATAAAAAAAAACATTTATGTGGGAAAGGAATGAAGAACCACAGCAGTGCTAAACTGTTAGAGAAATAAAGTGGACAACCTAATCTAGACACATAAGCACCTGTGATTTATTTTTTAGCAAGAAGGTGGCAATTGTGCTGGAGTCCTATTCCCTAGAATAGCATTACAAAGACTAGAGTAGAATACACATTAAGTTAGTCATATTTTTCTATGACTAGTCCTACCTCTGTATCCGAATCTCAGATACAGGTTTCTGAACTCTGAAATATTTTTCAAATCATCAGTCTTTCTCAGGACACACATGCAGTTTCATTGTTCACAGCCCAGAATGCAGGGGGGGCGGGGGGAGAAAGGCTCTTGGGAACCTCTGCATGCTGCCTTGAAATCTTCATTCCCCATTTTCTCCCTCATGTTAATAGCTATAAACTCAGCCATTCTGAACATCTCCAGCTAGAAAAACTGCCTTTTTTACAACAGGGTTAAAAGTGGCACAACCAAAGTGTGTCAGAACAAGGCACACAGATGAAGAATGAGCCATACAGCATGACAAGGGCAGTTCAAATCCTTGGGACAAGGACCACCACTTAATTGTGGGGGAAGGTGGCAGAAAGTACAGAGCTCTGGAAATGCCTCAGGCTCCCTAGGGAAGCAGTATGGCTCCTACTTAAGCTCTCTTTCCTGGGAAGCTCTTAATTTATGTTTACAGTGAAATAAATGGAACAAAACAGTTTATTTGTGGGGGAGCATCTGAGAGGGTGGTTAGTGCAGCCCTGGGGAGGCAGCAGGAAGTGGGATAACCTCAGAGCCAGGCCCAGCAGAAAGTACATGAGGAACATTAGTTTCCACATACACAGCTCAGAGGAATCTAGAAACACAACTGAGGGAGGAAAAGGGAGAAGCACAAAAAGAGGCAGTTAAAGTTTTTTGGTGTGCTTTTTTTTAATCCAGTTGTTGATATTTCTGGAGTAGCTGATAAACTGCTACTTCACTAAAACTATTATCTAACTCATAAATCCACATGTATGCCAAGGTTCTCCAGCTTTGAACAAAGGCATCAGAGTAAGTCAGGAGGAGCTAAGGCCAGAGAGGTAACTAGTTTGGCAGGTAACTAAACAACATATCAGCCATGGCTCCTCCTTGATTCTTGACTGTCTCATCACCCCCAAATATCCAAAGATGACAGCATTTATGTGTTGAAAGCTGCAGAATTGTCAATACCCAAGTACAATGCAAGGACCACACAAATGGATTTACCTGTTACAGCTAGTTTAAATATAAGTCCCATTACCTAAACACAGGATAGCTTAAGCCAAGCTTGGTCTTTGGTTTAAGCACTAACTGAGACTAATTCTAGACTCATTTTCCTTGCCCTGAGAATCCATCTTCATGCATGTACCCACATGAGCAAAGGGCGGCTAAGAGCAGGAGGAGGCCTCTTTAGGGAAGGTTGGGAAGCAGCCACTGGAAAGCAGGAGAAGGCACACTGTGGTACCAGCCGCTGCTTTCTGGGCCTCATCCCAGCATCTGCTGCCAGCGAGTTCTCAAATTCCTTTGCCAGCACATAGTTCTGCATCCAAATTCTGCCAGAAATAGGCTTTGATGCCACCACGCGGTACTCTCACACAAGCACAAGCCCAGACGCATTACCACCGTCATTCCAGGCACTGCATTACACATTCCTCCCTAGTCCTCAGATGCATGTAGGACAATAATTCAGAACTACATTGGGCTACATGGCTCATTAGAAAATATTAAATGCTCTAAAGGGATGTTTAATCATCCACAGCCATCCTTTTCAAGGGCACTAGTGGATCAGCAACTTCAACTTTCCAGCACTTCCCCAGTTCCCTTTCAAGTCCCTTTTCATCATCCCATTTTCTAGCACGAGATTCTGATGAACAACACTGGCACAGGGGCAACTGTGCCCTCACAGAGGCCTATAGTGAGAAAAAAAAAAACCTTTATCCAGCTTCCTCGCAATAGGGAATACAATTCCTCTGCAGCATCAGAAAGCTGGAAGTTTCAAACACTCAAGAGCCAATCAACAAAGATGCCCCCAGTGCCTTACCAAAGCAGCTGCCACGATGTGAAAGAAAAGTTTTACAAGCTGTGGCAATGGCCAGCTCAGCAGAAACTACAGTCTTGATAATCAGGTCCTCCACGTTGGCCATCAGTGCTGCAAGAAGGGGAGGAGGAAAAAAAAAGGAAAATAGTAGACTGTGAAGTAGTACACAATATCTAGAAAAGCATGAAAATATGCATGTGGACAGATACCTTTGTGAATTAAAGCACGTGAGAGCCTATGGATGACAAAGCAATGGTGTTTGGAAATCCATGCAAGCATAAGTATATAGACACATGCGTAAGTATCCTAGTGCAAAAATACTCACAAATGAGAATGATAGAAGTGAGTATATGTACAGTGCAAGTAAGCAGAAACATGTGGCAAGCACATCAACACAAGTCAGCTGGAGTCTGATCACTGCCCACTCAGAGTATTAGGAAGGATTAAACAAGAGTGGGTTAGTGAGATAAGCCCTTAAACTACAGAGAACAAGCTGTGGCCATTGAGACACAGAAATTTTTCTGGTGGACTTATAACTGTTCTGTGATGTTGCACCTTTCTCTAAAGCAGCTGTTCCCATACCATGATTCACAAATCATTTCAAAGTGATATGACTGGTGACAGCTCCCAGTCCTGCTGACCTATAGATCATCTGAAGTTTCAGTAAGGAAGCTCTCTCCAGCTCCTGTACAAGCCTGTAAACAGAGCTCAGATTCCTGTTCCTGAGCTGACAGAGGGAGCAAAAGGCAAGAAGAGATGCATGTTAGATGTAGACCTGGATTCTACACTGGGCATGGGATGAGTCATGCTATAGAAAGAACACCACACATAGCTTCTGTTTTCAAGGACAAGCAATAGAGAAGCGAGAGGAGGAGGGAATGAACAAACACTGGAGTCCTCGTCTGAGAAGTTAGTAGGGATGATAGAACAGCCTTCCCCAAACCTCAAAGGGAGCACAAGTAAACACACAAGACCTCCAGCAAACCCACACATGCATTGGTAATCCCTGTCCCGAAGAACATCTAGTACAAACTACTTGACTGGAGATTTCGATTTAGGCCTACAATTACTATTTCTCACATTCAGATGATGACATGCAGGGACCTGAGTAATTAGAGGAGCATGCAAGCAAATTCGTATGTGAACTTCTGTGTCAGAAGACAACTAAGCTGAAGCAACACAGCATGGGAATGTCTAAGTGCACATAAACATCCCAGAGCACAAAAATGTTGCCAGCCCAGACAACGCCAGCACTTTCCAGCCAGCATTCTGCCTCCCTATGACCAGAACCAGATGCATTAGAGAAAGGTGCAAGAAGCTTTGTAATAGATAGAGAAACCTGCTTGCATTGCTCAGCAGTTCACTTAATAATTAAGAGTGCATGTTTTATACTTTAGGTTGGGGTGGGGTGTGGAAATGTATCAATATAAATAACTATGCAGACACAGCTTACTGAAAACATGGTGCGAGCGATTGGACAGCCATGTATGCATATGATGGGGAAAAAGTCTACTTCCATCTGAAAGCCAGATTCAAACCCCTTCCTCCAACATCTAAGCGTTCCCTGGCAATATTTGCAATAGGGCATAGCTGCTATCAGTAGTGTTACTGATGCCTCAGTATCACAGGTAATTTATCCCTTAAAGGATATACCTGGATTCTGCTCTGCAAATGCATTTACTCCCAGCAGACCTGGCAAAGGTGTGGAAGAGGGAGCTATTTTATATGAAACACAGACTGAAATGAAAACACCCAGCAAAAACCTGAGCCATGGAAAGATGACACCACATCCAAGAGTCATTCAAACTGGCACAGTTCTCCAGAGGTTGGTCACTCATCAGACTGAACAGGCCATGGGAGCAGTAGAGGGAGGGAAGCTTTTAGAAGGAATGGAATGACCTTAAGAAACGGGAAATGTAGGTAAAATATTAAGAAACACACCCTGAGAAAGTCTCAGAATATTATTTGCAAAAGGGAAGGGGTAGGCCTCATCTCTGGGGATGGGACTTATCTCTGGGGATAGAGAATAAGTGCTCAGCTCTAGTGAGTAAGCTGTAAAGAACAATGCTTCCCTCCACCCTGCTCTGGTGCTAAATGGGACTCACTGGGGCTCTACCCTGACTTCTTAGTATTCGCACTACTGAGATGACTAAGATCCAACAAAGGCATAAAAGAACAAAGATCTGTACTGACCTGCGGTGTCTCTCCCCTCTTGTTTTAAGTACCTCAGCATTGCACTCATGCTCCACTTGTTTCCATAATCCTCCACTTCAGGATCATCACAGCTAAAAATAAACGAAAGAAGCAAGCTGACACCACTGGCCTACCTCTATGGACTTGCACCAGCCTTAGACTGATTTAGGTAAATTGACCCAGCCTCTAGATATCAAGTTCCATTTTCCAGCCAAGTACCTGACATAATCTCCACTCTTCTTGTTGACACTGTAGTTGGTCAGATGCATGAACTGGTTTTTAATGTTCTTGGATGCCTGGTCATACCTCACTGTTGCAAACCTGTAAAGAGGGATAAAGATTCACAGTATTTCTTGACCAAGAAACATGTTTGCTAAATACAACCTACTACACAGACCACTCAACAACGACAGCTAGGAAGAGAATGCATGCAATGAGACTTCACCAAAGGCAACCTCTCCTGACAAAAAATACAGTTTATTCTCAAGGGCCACATCCAGGTATATTTTGTCTCTTTTTTAGTGTCTTAAAGCAGGGAACTCTATTTGTTCTCCTAGGAGTTTTCACAGCCTAACAGTGTACACATCATGCTAGGCACATTTTTTTCTCAACTGCTTTCAATCAGATGCAGGTACACCCTCTTTCACACATAACAAAGGACAGTGTTAGGATGCAGAGTCAGGACAGAAAGAGGGCAGTGCCTCCATTTTAGGAGCAGGCCACAAAACAACTTTTAAAAATAAATTAAAAAAAAAAAATCAAACATTAAGCAGAGGATAATACTATTTATGGAGACATTTGCAAAATCCTACATACAGACAAGGACATGCTATCAAGTTAAATATAATGTAATAGAATAGTTCCAGTTGGAAGGAACCTACAATGATCATCTAGTCCAACTGCAATAATTTTCTGCCTGTAATCAATTTCTGTTTCTATATATATTTTAGGTCTCAGACTTTGGAGAAAAATAGATTAAGGAAAAAAAGACTGAGGGCAGAAACCAGGGCATCTGGTTGGCAGAATGACTAGTATGAGCTACTGCTAGCCACCACAGCTCGTAACAGCAAGTATGTTCTAGTTAAAAAAAAAAAAAAAAAAAAAAACACCACCTTCTTCACTCTGACCATCCCCCTATACCACAATAGCTTAAGACGCCAATGTCTTGAAATAGATAAAGGGGAGTAAGAAAGCGTAAAGGGGAAGTCACACATATGCTATCCTAAGAAGCCCTGGCAAAAGGGAAAGAAAGCACCAACAAGAGCAGGGTTAGTTGCAAGAAAAGGAGAGTAGATTTGGGTGAAGCCTCAAAGCAGGAAAAGGGAGGCAGTGCTCAAGAAAAATGGAAGAGGGAGAAAGGGAGGGGAATTTGGATCATCCAGCTGTGCAATGAAGTTAGTGTCCAGAGAAGAATGCATCCCCAAATTACTTTATTAGTCATCTCTCTTCATCCTTCCCCTATCACTTTCTGTAGTTCAGAGAAGCTGAACTGTACAAGGACCTCTAACAAGTTACACACACACACACAAAAAATTCCTTCCTTTAGAAAGAACCACCAAAAAAAAAAAATCTAATTTCTCAGTGAAAACGAAGCCACTACTGCCCTCACTTGGTAGCCATTTTGAGAAATATCTCTCTCTTTCCACAAGAACTATACCAGCAAATCCATGAAGATGCTCATCAGATTAAATCTACCCTTAAATACACAGGTGGGAGCAGGAAAAAACACAAAAAAACCTCCATGATGGAACTAACGCTAAGCAGCAAGGTTAAAAAAAAAAAGCAAAAATTATTTTCCACTATATTTTTCTGAGCTTTAACTACATATGAAGTCAGAGCAGCTGGCAACAGAAAAGAGATTGGAAGTTTGGATCCCCTTTCCACATATTTCCACAGCTTAAAGTATTTTAATTTCTTTTCAGTTTAACTGTAAGTTTCCTGGATTTAGCACTTCTGTTTTGAAAATAGTGACAACAGCCCTATAATATATTTAGTTCTTAATTATGATTTCATCATCTCCACCTTAACAATCATTTATTGGCAGCATACTGAAAGCATTTGTTGATAATATGCTTTCAGCCAGATCCTGGAAGATACTGAGTATAAGCAGCAAGCCATTTCACAAAGTCATGGCTCCCTTGATACTTTGAAGCAGAGGGCAATTAGGTTCACCATGCTTATCAGCTTCTTATTTTTTTAATTAGGCACATAATCAGAAATATGAGGATATGAACCCCTGGCAGACATAGACAATAATTTTAAACAACAGTATTTCTTTACCTTGTAAATGCTTGCATTAGCTTCCTTCTACAGAGACCATCCTCAAATATTAGGTGATCTGAGCTCCATGCCCATAGAATTTACACTTCCATGGGCAGGAAATCCCCCAGAAGGGATTTCAATGTGTTCTAGAGCTCTCAGCACAAAAACTATCTCTTCGACTAGCATGCTGTCATCTTAAGGGATATCATAGGACAGTTCAGCAATGCATCAAAAAAAAAAATTCAAAACGTTCAATGACTCAAATCTATTATCAAAAAAACGCCAAGCTTTAAACAACAGAATCAAATGCCAGCTTAATACATTCTCTAAGAGCTGGTTTGACAGCCTTACTAGCCTCATGCTAAGTGCAAGTCTGCAAATGGAAAATCCAGGTTATTTCTAGAGCCTCTATCAATAGCCTCTGGATGTTAAAATGGTGACAGAACACAAGTACAATGCTGGCAATAGCCCACACCCCTTCCATCCCAAGAAAGTGCAAAACACAGTGTAAGACCATTATTACCACTGAAATACCAGTTACGATTACCTTCAGTACCCTATAGTACCACAGCTTTTCACACTATACTTCACTGTATCTTTCTTCCACTGTGGTAACAAGGCTACTCATCCACCACACTTGTTCTCTCCAGGAAAGACAAGAGACTTGCATGCTACAGAATGTCTTGCTTCAACAGAATTTTACAGGTTACTTTTAGAGACACTAAGGTCATAGGACCAGGCCTTACAGTAAGTGTGGAAAGTAGGAAAACTTCAATGCTTCTAAAATCTTCTAGGTGTTAACCCGAGATTAGAAATAAACTATTGAGAAATCTTACAGTCTTTTAAAGGATGATTTCATTTTGAGGCCCCACTCTTTTCCAACTTCATTTTGGGGCCCTTCTAAGAATAGAATATTTGTCACCTAAGAGATAAGGGCCAAGATCCTAAAAGCAATTTAGAAACTATATGGTAAGGTGGCACAGAAAATAAAGGGCTAGCCTGATGTTTTCCCAGTAACACAATTTACCACAAGCACATGCTGCAACATTCTGCACAAGCTATTTTCCTAAGCACCAAAGGCTTCATGCCCAGGTATCTCATGTTGCTATAATCCAGCCAAAAAGTGATGAAGGCACAAATAACTGAGGCCAGGTCATCATCTGCCAGGATAAGACTGTTTCCTAGCCAAAGCATTACTCGTGGATGCTGCTATGTGGGAAGCTGCAATCAGCCAGGAATCCAAAAGTACTCCTAAACTGGAGGCAGGGCTGTCCACATGCAGAGGTGCATCTTCAGCCAAAGGAGACTATTTTATCAGGTGAAACTCTTCAAAACACTATCTTCTGCTCACTAACACCACCTCTTTCTTGCTCTGCTTCAAGCAACTCCTACTTTCCCCCTCTGTGATTTGATCCTGTCCAAGTTCTGGACTACTCCATAGGCTTTGCAATGCAGAGACCCAACACACTTAACACTGTTGTGTATCACTGGTAGTTAAGTTTGTGTCTGAATGGTCCAACAGCTGGATCCACACTGCTTTGAATTCTTACAAAGAATTTTCCTGTATGACTTGTCAAGTGAAAAAAAAAATAATCTAGAAACAGGTGAAATTTTCCACTATTAGTCAGACAGGAAGGTTTCCTGCTACTTCAGTGTATTCTTCTGATCCCACCTCATCTAAACCAGCAGTTCTTCTTAACAATGTGAAATATTATAGAGGTAACCAAGAAAGGAATTGGATGTCTGTTCTGTATCCACCATCAGAAGGATATCAACTCTGTTTTGGCTTGCTTTCTCCATAATGCAGGTTCTAACCACAAGTTTTCAAAGTTGGATTTCTCCTGTGTTGACTGAAATCTCTTTAACCTGCCAATGGACTTGGGGGGGGGGGGGGGGGGGCGGCAGGGAAGACAGGCAGAGGATGCAAGAGAATGCTCCCCTATCACAGCATTAACCTGGGTCACCTCTGTGATACGAATTACACAGAGATAATACAGCTCACAGCAGCAAGGACAGAAGAAGCACCTTCCCCTGTCTTGATGTTATGTACTGCTTGTATTCACTAAATTGAACAAGTGGTATCAAAGATATTAACTTGCATTAACTTGTTTCCCTGGCCTTACTGTACTCCCATTCTCTCAAAGATTGTCCCCTTCTAATGATCTTGTCCTTTTAAAATCTGAGGAAAGTGTAAGTTAAGAAAATTAAGGACACCTGCTAACATGATATACAAGAGATTAGATTCCAAAAGCCTCTAAACAGAAGGAAGAAGACCAGCAAAACCACTACCATGGACTTCCGGAAGGCAGACTTTGGGCTGTTCAGGACACTAGTTGGGAAAGCCCCTTGGGAGGCAGTCCTGATGGGCAAAGGGGTCCAGGAAGGCTGGGCATTCTTCAAGAAGGAAGTCTTAAAGGTGCAGGAGCAGGCTGTCCCCACGTGCGGTAAGACGAACCAGCGGGGAAGACGACTGGCCTGGCTGAACAGGGAGCTTTTGCTGGGACTCAGGAAAAAAAAGGAGAGTTTACCACCTTTGGAAGAAGGGGCAGGCAACTCAGGAATAGTACAGGGATCTCGTTAGGTCATGCAGAGAGGAAATTAGAAAGGCAAAAGCCCAGCTAGAACTCAATCTGGCCACTGTTGTAAGAGATAATAAAAAACATTTCTACAAATACTTTAACAACAAAAGGAGAGCCAAGGAGAATCTCCATCCTTTATTGGATGGAGGAGGAAGCATTGCCACCAAGGATGAGGAAAAGGCTGAGGTTCTTAATGCCTTCTTTGCCTCAGTCTTTAATAGCCAGACCAGTTATCCCCAGGGTATTCAGCCCCCTGAGCTGGAAGACAGGCACAGAGAGCAGAATGAAGCCCCCATAATCCACGAGGAAGCAGTTAACAGCCTGCTACGCCACCTGAACACTCACAAGTCTATGGAGCCGGATGAGATCCACCCGAGAGTGCTGAGAGAGCTGGCAGAGGAGTTTACCAAGCCACTTTCCATCATCTATCAGCAGTCCTGGTTAACAGGGGAGGTCCCAGACGACTGGAGGCTTGACAATGTGACACCCATCTACAAGAAGGGCCAGAAGGAGGACCCGGGAAATACAGGCCTGTCAACCTGACCTCAGTGCCAGGGAACATTATGGAGTGGTTTGTCTTGAGTACGCTTAACAGGCATGCGCAGGTCAACCAGGGGATCAGGCCCAGCCAACATGGGTTCATGAAAGGCAGGTCCTGCTTCACCAACCTGATCTCCTTCTATGACAAGGTGACCCGCCTGGTGGAGGAGGGAAAGGCTGTGGATGTCATATCTACCTGGACTTTAGTAAACCCTTTGACACTGTCTCCCACAGTATTCTCCTAAGGAAGCTGGTGGCTCATGGCCTGGGCAGGTGTACTCTTTGCTGGGTAAAAAAACTGGCTGGATGGCCAAGCCCAGATAGTTGTGGTAAATGGAGTTAAATCCCGTTGGCGACCAGTCACAAGTGGTGTTCCCTAGGGCTCAGTTTTGGGGCCAGTCTTGTTTAATATCTTCATCAGTGATCTGGATGAGGGGATTGAGTGCACCCTCAATCAGTTTGCAGATGACACCAAAGTGGGTGGGAGTGCCAATCTGCTCGAGGGGAGGATGGCCCTGCATAGGGATCAGGACAGGCTGGATCTATGGGCCGAGGCCAACTGTATGATGTTCAACAAGGCCAAGTGCCGGGTCCTGCACTTCGGTCACAACAACCCCATGCAATGCTACAGGCTTGGGGAAGAGTGGCTAGAAAGCTGCCTGGCAGAAAAGGACCTGGGGGTGCTGGTTGACAGCCGGCTGAACATGAGCCAGCAGTGTGCCCAGGTGGCCAAGAAGGCCAACAGCATCCTGGCTTGTATCAGAAATAGTGTGGCCAGCAGGAGCAGGGAAGTGATTGTCCCCCTGTACTTAGCACTGGTGAGGACACACCTCGAATACTGCGTCCAGTTTTGGGCCCCTCAGTACAAGAAAGACATTGAATTGCTGGAGCATGTCCAGAGAAGGGCAAGGAAGCTGGTGAAGGGTCTGGAGCACAAGTCTTATGAGGAGAGGCTGAGGGAACTGGGATTGTTTAGTCTGGAGAAGAGGAGGCTGAGGGGAGACCTTATCACTCTCTACAACTACCTGAAAGGAGGCTGTAGTGAGGTGGGTGTTGGTCTCTTCTCTCAAGTAGTTAGCGATAGGACAAGAGGAAATGGGCTCAAGTTGCGCCAGGGAAGGTTTAGATTGGGTATTAGGAAAAATTTCTTCACGGAAAGAGTGGTCAAGCATTGGAACAGACTGCCCAGAGAGGTGGTGGAATCACCATCCCTGGAGGTGTTCAAAAAAACATGTAGACATGGCACTTTGGGACATGGTTTAGTAGGCATGGTGGTGTTGGGTTGATGGTTGGACTGATGATCTTAGAGGTCCTTTCCAACCTTAATGATTCCTAGTTTTACTTTCATTAAAAAATAATCCAGCCACCAATCCAGGAAACATGAAATTAATTATTACTCTACCCTTAATTGGTTTAGTGGTGGACTTGGTAGTGTTAGGTTAATGGTTGGACTGGATGATCTTAAAGGTCTTTTCCAACCTAAACAATTTATGATAAACAGAAATATTGTGGGAGAGCTTCTACCGCAAACTACAGCTGGAAATAGGAAAGGTTAAACTGAGGTTGACTGTGCACTGTTCAGTTTCCACACAAACTGCTGCCACCAATACAGCCTCCCAGGCAGAAGTAGGAGCAATCATATTGTGAACAGCCCTGGCAGCCTCCCTCTCTTTCATTGCAGCTTCTCTTTCCTCAGCAGGACAGAGGAGATGCCCTTTATTTCTGAATTTGAAACTTAGAATAGAGAAGTGACACTCATACATTCAATCATTCTGACACACCTGCCCATGTCTCAGCTGGTCACAGCCAAGTCACACAGGCACATGCCAGCTCGGATGAAGGCAACAACCAGTTCCCTTTACCAGCAACTACACGCTGCTATCAGAGCTTACCTTCAACAACAGCACGTTTGCTTTCCCTTGGCTGCACTTTCTCTTGGATCAGAGAGGGGGAAAGAGCAATTGAATGCAAGCAGTAGGGTGGCAGTAGTGGCAGCAGGTGGCCTGGGCAGCAGGAACAGAAAATCAAGGGAGAAGTCCTTACTAATTCCTTCAGACTCCCAAAGTACTCTCAACCTCCAGACTAACAGTACATCACCTAGAGGCATCTCAGTTCTCCGCCTCCCTGTCATGCTTTAAACTTCCCCTGTTAAAAGTCACCTTTGGCATTCAGATACTGACAGATTACTGCCCTCACTCCCCATCTTGTAAGACTTCACTACAAGCCTAATAAGCAAGCTTAAGCTCCACCTTCAATAGGCCACCTACTCTACAAGTGACATGCAGCACTTTTCCCTGTTGACCTAGCAATCTACAAAACATGTCACAGAGCCCACACTTATCTCTAGAAATCCCCAAATCCACCACACCAAACTTTGATTGGCCCCTAACCCACACCCCTACACTGCCTTAACCCAAACAACCTACCCTTTTACTGTCACGCATTCAGGCGGGACACTACCCGAGGGGTGGTACACCACTCTTTGCCTTATCCCCAGCATTACTTCAGGAAATGAATTGACCACAAGGTAAAGCTTGTCATATGCAAGTCATTTTGGAAATACGTAAACTGGATCATTAAATATTTACATAAGATGTTGGATGGTTTTGCCTGAAACTTGGCAGCTCTGGAATGCTTATTTGAGACATCTAACCAGGGCCTAGGAAAGGAAGAGGAGAAGAGAAAAGACCCTGGAATGGGAAGAAGGAAAGAATAGTTAATCCCTTTTCTCTCAAACAAGTGCTACAGAAAAAGCACACATTATGATAGTCTTTTCCATGACTGCACACAGTTCCTGCATAAATGTCCTGGAAATAACCAGTGTAGTGTTTCTCTAAGTACGCTCCTCACATTTTATGCTTAGAGTCGCTTTCTCAGTCCCTCTTCCCTCCCCTCCCCATACATTAGACTGGCTTCCCTGTTAGTCTATTAGCTGCCACTTTGTTTAGGGAACTAAGGCCACATTGAAAGTTGTTTGCACCATTCAATTCTCTTTATGGTTCCCATCCCTGTTAAAATCAGGATGAAAAGAAAAGAAACAAGACACCCTAAGAGAATTGTGCAATGGACTAGAACTGGTAGAGGAGAACTACAGATATTTCCATTTTTAACACTATCAAGGTCTGGACTGCAAAATGACACCTGGGACCAAGTTCCCTTGCAGTACAGGACAGAAAACAGAAGTCTAGAGACCATCACAATCCCCCTATCTCCAACATGAATATTTTCCATGACATCCACCTGATATGTCAGTTAGCAACTGAGTATGAATAGGAGCCAAAGCTTGTAAGGGAATTACTAAACATAAAAAGGAGTTTTGGTGACATCTCTATGATGGAAGAGTTTCTCTAACCAAAGCTGGATAAAATTATTTAAACAGTTCTATGTTAAATAACAAGATCCAGGAGCAGTTTTACCAGATGTCTGCAGGGACAGGAAGAAAAGACTTATTTTCCTTTTTTTATCTTTTCATAAGAAATTCGCAAGTTTTCAACTTACGCACTGCCATTAACAGGCTTTTGAACCTACGGAGCATAAGAAAACATCATGAGGGTGACCGAGCACTGGCGCTGGTTGCCCAAAGAAGTTGTAAAGTCTCTCTCCTTGGAGATACTCAAAAGCCATCTGGAAATAGTCCTGGGCAACCAGCTCTAGGTGGCCCTGTTTGAGCAGGGGGGGTTGGACCAGATGACCTCCAGAGGTGCCTTCCAACCTCAGCCACTCTGTGATTTGGTGAACCTCTTCCATTCTGTTTCTCACATTCTGTAGTTTCTCATTGTGCAGACTGTCACCAAGAGTTGCCCAGCCTCTCTGATTCTTTAGTACATGACCCTGTCTGTTAAGCGCAACAGGATGGTCATGTAGTTATACACAGAGACCCACTATGTCTGGGTAGACCACCCTCTGCTATCCAGAGACAGACTCAAAGGCCTGGGGTGGGAGGCAGGGGAAAAGTAATTTGAGGAACATGAAAGATGAGGAGGGGGTCTATAGAAGAGATCAAAAATGAATTTGCTAGTTAGTATTTAGCTACCTTTTCTTCAGAATTTCCTAGAACATGCCATCAAGAAGACAGGCTGCTGAAGCTAGCAAGACACACTTCTTTTTACCAGAGAATGGTGATATGCTATGTTAATATTATAATTATATCACTACAAGATATACAAATATTGCTCAGGGAGCCATTTTTCCACTTCTTTTTTTAAAAGAACTCTTTCAACCAAAAGAGCAGTTTTAACGAAGCTCAATGAGAGCAGGTTGTTCAAAACTAAACCCTTGTCCAAGCACCCTAACTAAGGGCCACATCTTATACCACAGACAAGTGTTTAGCTACCTGCCATGGGAACCAGATTTTACAAAGGGCATCACAAGGCCATGACTAATATATATAGTAAAAAAATATAAAAAATATTTATATTACATATATTAAATATATATATAGTAGGCTTCCTTGCAACTCTCAAACAGCAGCAGCCTGAGGCCCAACTACCCCCTTTTACAGAAGAAAATTCAAGGTATAGAACACATAGCCTAAAATCAGGTAACAGGTGTCTGTATAGGTAATAAATTTCTATTAAAAGACATATATAGATAGACAGATCTTTCCCCTCAGTGATTCAAACCCTGCTTATCTTAATTAAAAAGCAAGGAAGCAGCAGAAAGTCTCCTGGCTTGATGCACTATCCACTGGTCCAAAGTCCAGTGGGGACATCCAGTGAAAAACACTGCTCCACAGCTTCTGTGAGAGGTGATGTCTACTAAAGTGGTTGTAGTCTGATCCCAGGTGTCCATGCAGAAGTGAGTTACGCTGCCTAAGCAGCGGAGGCCTGCCAGGCAGGGGTTACTGCCAGCTCTGGCCTAAGTGCAGCCTGTGAGGTAATGGAATTCCTTGGCTCAAAGGGAACACCTGAATTCTTTGGAAACCACAGGAATCCGGCACAGAAAAAAAAAGGTAAAAATCCCAGCAGAGCTAGTGCTAATTAGGAAGCCAGGCTACCAAAGGAGGGGGCGCTGCGGGGCTGAGGCGGGTAAGCTCAGGCAGCAGGATGGCAGCCAGTGGCAGCCTCTGTGAGGCCTGGCTGGCTACCCCGCCATTATGGCAACTCTCCTGTTCCTCTGGAAAGTCTCCCCCAGATGCTGCTTCTTGGGCCCTTGGCAAGAACATTTGGATTTCAGCTCAGTTCCCCACCCCCCCCCCCTTTTTTTTTTTTTTAACCCAAATCTATTTTTCAAATTCAGTGTAAATCTGACTAAGAAGCTCCTGCTGGGCTAGGACCCTTCCAGCTATTCAGGCTCAGAAATAAGGCTGTCTAAACCTGGTAGTTTAGGCGAAAAAGTAGGCTGCAGAGAATTCTCCCCAGAACAAGGAGCCATTTCACTAGGAACTCCCCACACCATGTGTCAAGTCCCCATTATGTCTGCAGGCACCAAGCAAGACAGGTCCACCAGGCTCCTTCCTGTCCCACAAGGCGGCACACAGAAGGAGGAAAAGTCAGACAGGAGAGAGGCAGGCATCCCTACTTGGCAAAACAGGGAAGGTTCACAAACAGCACAAGCTATTCCTGGCCCCATGTCCTCCTCAGCTGTACTTTAGACAGAAGTCAGGCTTGTTATTCTCTCCTTACATGGATGCCCCTCCAAAAACCAGTATAATCCACTAACTCAACAGTGGGCTGTAAGAGCAGCCTTGGGACTTCCACTTAACTGGGCTTGGTGAGTCACCTTCAAAAGCATGTCAAAGTTTGTAATTAAGACTGTAGTTTATTAACAGTGCACCTCTTATTCATACTAGGATATAAAAGGTATATCAATAATCATATTCCATCACCTAGTTTGGAAGCCTCAGATAAATAAAACTATCTAGATTTTTAACATATGATCAGATGACTGAGTTACACCCTCAGGCAACCACTCTTGGCAAAACCAAGCTTGCCAACACCATTTCATTCTCCAAACCTATACTTTCGATGCAAAGGTCCCACCTACAGTTCTCCAGGCTGTGAATCAGAGGTGGCTAATCTAGATGATAATTTTCCTTTCCAGCACCAAGTTACTAAATATCTGCCAATGTAACAGGATGCATGGCAGCATGCTTTGTCTACTTTTTTTTTTTAAATATGTACTAGAAAAGTGCTTGACACCACATTTTTCAATCCAACAGACAAGGATCTTAAAGTCACCCTGTGCTGCTTTATGCCTTAAGCACAGCTTCAGTCTTGTTTCAAGCCTCAAAAAAGGCAGAAAACACCCCATCCCACTCCCTCTAAACAGATCACTGAATATCCCCACAAAAATCTAGTAGCAGTGTTTTTTCTAGAGGTGGACCAGGCCCAAAATATGCAACGGGAGGTTTGACAGAATCTGGGGGAGGCAAGACCAGAAACGTAGTAACAAAAGATGAAAACATAGAGCACATTCACTGATTCCATTCTTAGTAACTCTCCAGAAGTCTGATACCTGACTCTGCTGACCTAAGGCTTTGTCCCTACTAAATACAGATTATTCCACAGGAAATGGGGTGGAAATAGCTACAAAAGGAACCTACTCAACATCAGCACCTGCTAAGTTCTACTCACTATTCTTTTAGGGGATAAACAAAAAAAAAAAAAAAAGCTTTGAGGTCAGTATCTTCCCAAAAAATTGCAGGGGGGGTGGAGAGAGAACTTCAGCCAGGGCAAACCAAACAGTTATTCAGTATTTCCAGCACAAATCAAGCAACAATAGCTGAAGGCTTTGTTATGCACCTCTGGGTACATACCCTTCACATCTCCTTCAAAATAAAAACTTTTTCTTCATTCTTCCACATGGAAAGTGAAACAAGTTACACATGCTGGATCTATAATCCCTTTCTTCTCCTCAGCAATGAAGCCTCAAATACCACTCTACATCATGTCCTGACAAGTCTAGCTGTGCCAAGAGAAACCAGGCCTAAGGAAGTATCTACTCAAACATCACTAATGTGTATTATACCAAGTCTGTTCCTTTTAAAGATCATTACATCTTATGGTTTCCTGATAGCACTCCTTTTCTGGTAGAGGTCACCAGCCTTACTGAAACAATTGGGTTCCTCTTCTACTTGGAATATGCAAAGCATAACACCAGAGGGGAACATTACCTTTCAGACAGACTAAGAAAAAGGGAAAAAGAAAATTAAGAGAATAACCCAGAAGAGGTCATCCTGACTACACTTCAGAGACTACCTACCTTCAGAAAGCAAACTCAAAACATGAAAATCACCATAGTGCACCACAAGCACCTGTAGAGGTCCCAAAGCCAGATTCCTTTGTTCTGCTGGTGTGTTTCCCCTTAGATTGCTTCAATACCACCTTTGATTCCAGGTCCTGATCTTACCTCCCAGTTCTCTGCTACAAATTTCTTCCACTCTTAAGCAGTGTGGGGTTTTTTTTTCTTAAGTAAAGAATAAAAAACAGCTTCCACTCGCAAAGGTTAAAGCATCCCCCCTCCCCACACAGCTAAAGTTTTGTCCCAGCTTTAAACCACAGCATTACACTGTGTGAGGCAATAAAAGGGTCTCTCCCAACACTTAACTGGCACTGTTAAATGGAAGGCAAAAAAAGCCAAATAGGAAGCCAGAACCCAGTAGCTCCAGGTTTCTTACCTCTCACCAACGGAATTTGCAAATCCAGGGTATGGGAAAAACCAAAGCGCTAACGCTAAAGACCACTAGTGCCATCTGGAGGCCATACAGAACAGCCCACCTGAAGTTTTCTGTCAACCTCTGCTCACACTTGAGTGTTGTCCTCCAAAGTGAGCCTGCCAGCACTTGCTGCACAAACATACCAACTCCACAGCCATAGAAGGAGGGAAAAGTTTAACAGTAACTAAAAATATTGGTTGCAATAACTTTATACCTGCCATTTGAAAGCATTGAACTACAAGCCCTGCTACAAGCCTACAGCTGAAGTTGCTAAGCGGGCAGTTGAAGTTCAGTAACTGAACTAGAGTTACCCTCCAGAGTCAGGACTGTCCTTAGACCAGAGATAACATCTCATTATTCATATACACCAGTCCCACAGTTGTACTGGTACAGCTGACCGGATCACAGAGCTTGTGATACCTAGTGCCACAGTTAGTCTCCATACACTAGCTAACTCTCACAGAGAGCTGTAAGATGGGATGCAATTTGAAGGAAAGGATAACTACCATTAGTAATACTGTGGTGTCCTGTACATATATATTCCACTTGTCATGTATGTAGACACCATGTGCTCTAGATTTACTTACAGTTTAAACAAATGGAATTTAAACATGTATAAGACTGTTAAGGATTTCAGAATACTGAAAAGTGATTTGCAAGTATTACTGCCACATGGGATCTTACCAAGATGGAGGGTCCAGAATTGTTGAGACTGATGCTTCTGGATGGATACCCAGAAAGAAAACTTAAGCTATTTGCTCAGGGTTGACTACAACACTGTTTCAAGCTCTAGAGGTGAATATTCTGAATGTCAAAAGAACAAAGAAATCCAGCCAGCCAGCATCCAGGTTATCAAGTAGGGACACTGGCTCACATACTCAAAGAAATCAGATCATCGTTTCAAGAGACCTTTTACCTAGGATAGCCCAGGTGATCTACAGTCTTGCTACCAGTAGGAGCTCCTGGACTATTATCTTCCAGGAAGGTATTTCCAGGCTCATAAAGGATAAAACCATTAGTTGGGAACAGCAAGCACAAATTCTCCAAAAAAGCAAATCACATTTGATGCCTCCTGATTGCCTGCTAGGATGACATGAATGGTTCTGGGGACAAAGGGAGAGCAGTGGATGGCACGGCTCAAGACCTGAGCACTCAAATGGCCCCTGTAAAGCTAGAGGAATGGGCTAACATAACCCTCATGAACTTTAGCAAAAGCAAATGCAAAAGTCTTGCACCTGGGAGGAATAACCCTGTTCAGCAGTACAGGCTGGGTGGATAGAAAGCAGCTCTGCAGAACAGACAAGCAGTCCCAGTGGGTAACAAGCTGATGATGAATTAGAAGTTTGCCTTTGCAACAATGAAGGCTAACTACATGCTGGGCTGTATCAACAAGAGCGTAGCCAGTAGGCTGACGGAAGTGATTAGTACCTCTTATTTGCAAGTGCTTAGGAAGCACTGGACACACATCTGGAATGTCATGTCCAGTTGTGAGCCTCCCAGTACAAGTAGAAGCATTGACTAAGTGGTGCAAGTCTAGCAGAGAGCTATTAAAATGGGCTAAAAAACATGATGTATGAGGAGAAAAGGATTGTTTAGCCTGTAGATAAGAAGGCTAAGAACAGATCTAACTGCTGTATTCAACTCCTTAATGCATGGCTATAAAGACAGAGCCAGACTTTTTTCAAAGGTGCCTAGCAGAAGGATAAGAGGCAACAGTCAAACTGCAACAAGGGAAATTCTGATTAGATATAAAAAACACACACACATTCAAAGTGACAATGGTCAAATGTTGGAACAGGTTGCCAGGAAAGACACTGGAACCTCCATTCTGGAAAGATATTCAAAACTTCATAGTATAAGGCCACAGAGCACCTGCCCAAATTTTGAAGAAGGTCTTGTCTTGAGAAGGAGGTTGGACTAAAAACCTCCAGACTTCCCTTTGGACCTAAATAATTTGATGATTCTATCTTAAGGGATTCACTAGAACTGTCTGGCCAGTATATTTCAGTCAAAAGAATACATTTGTTTCCTTCCCCATTTCCTTCCCCAGACCTCTAACACAACTATAATTGTTAAAAGGGAAAAAAAAAAAAAAAAGCATACACATCCCCACATACAATTCCCCCCTAAGCAAAACATGTTACTCTACTGTCAGAGACAAAAATGCTGTCTATCATGGAATTGGCACACTTGCCCCCAGTCTTACATAGATGGATTTTTCCAGAAGTAAACTCCTTCGTTACAACAAGATCAGCAGAACTACCTTTAAAACATTAATGATGGTGCAAATCCTATTTTGGAGGCCTGCTATGCACTGCCCATTTTCAGAACATCCTAGTAATTTACTCATATATTCACAATCAGTGATCTCATTTCCCTCTTCACTTTCCAATAACATGCAATATTAGCAACTAACAATTTAATTGATGATCCCCCAGAGAGGTCTTGCATGCCAGGCATGTTTAAGGCTCCTTTTCTAAAGTGAATACAGTTGTCAAGTTTTCCACCAACCAAGATGAGCTACCCCTTCCTGCCCCTCTTTAGGGAAACAATCTGTTCACATTATCTTTGCATGCAGAGGCACATCACAACACACCTGAAGGGGATCTGTTCATCAATTTAAAGGAAGATATTTTTTGTGGGATCATTATTAATATATCCCTTTGGATTCAGTATCTGCTTTGGATAAAGATAAATTGGATTCAGTATCTGCCTAAGTCAGAGCCATGCAAGCTTGAACCCTAGAGATACTCTTTCTGGGTACATCAGATGTGCTTATACAACAGATTCATCATTGCTTAAAACTGTTGCAGAAAACAGTCCTATGATGCTCTCTTCTCAAACACCATTACAGTTAAGTTTCTGGTCTGTTGGAAATTCAGAGGGGTGATTATTTCAAATTTATTAGTTACTATAGACAGGTATTTAGCTAAACTTCTGTGATGAAGAGAAACAGGTATTTCTGGCAGATAAGTGTTCCTCCTGGGTATCTTAAGTATCTTTCATGACTTACATGCAAAAGAAAATTGACATCTTGCAGGGTAAGAACAGTGAACTAGTCTAAACCCACTTACTTGATACTGTAGAAAATACAAATACTGACCTAAAATTTAGAAGAGCAGTTGAAAGTATTAAAACAAAGGCCAACACAGCCAACAGGTCTCCAACTGCTTTTGTCTTTAGGATTAAACAGAAATTGAGAAAGTTTAGATTCCCCTCACCTTGGAGGATGGAGAAGGGGCACAAAGGCACCAAGAGTCCAAAGAGGTTTCAAGAAGAACCAGACCTTGAGAATGAACATGCCAATGATGGTATGTGTGGCCATTCAACCCTTAAGAGTTGAAAACTTACTTTATTTATTACATATGTAATAATTTATTACATATTTATTACATAATGTAATACATAATATCCCTTACTAAAGATCCTAAAATCTATATAAAGAAAACTGATGGGACACAGCATGATGAAGTATCATATATTTAAACTCTGCAGAACTCCCTAACTGGCACTTCCCTCATCTACTGTTGTGTCAGGAGTACAGAGGCAAGCCAAGACATCTCTGGATCACCAAGTGCAGGTACACTGAGAAAGAAGCAGCCTTCCCTACCTGGCCAATCCTTCCTCGTAGAGATAGATGACAAGTGGATCATAGGATGTAACCAGAACATAGAGGCGCACATCGAATTTGAAATCTGAAATACAGTTGTCAAGAGTCAGTGACTGCAAATATCAGTCAGACATCATATCCAGTTGAGGAATTTCAGACCCTGAGAGCCATAAACCTTCATCTGCTGCTGACATAGGTGCTTGAAGCTTTCCTAGTTGAAAAGCTTCCAGATTTTAAGGAATTCTCTAGTTACATTTTTCCAGTACTAGAGGAAGATAGACCACTCAATTATTCAACTAAATTCCTGCAAAGGTTGCAGAGATCCTCAGGGGGGGGGTTGGGGGAAGAGAGAAAAGCAATTCCTAAGCACACTCACCATCTATGAGCAGGGGGTTGCTGATGTAACGAGAAACCAGGATGTTGTCTTCCAGGACAATCTGGTTCGGCTACAGAAGAACAGAGAATCCAACAGTGAAAAAACAGGAGGCTTAAGGAATAAGATGATGACTAGATCAAACCCACCATTTTTTCCAGCCTTTCCTTCCTAAAGCCACTCTGTACCAACCACTATGTCTGGGGAGGGAGGAAGCAAAAACAAAATAAAAAACCATCACTGTCAGTCACAACATACTTAAGGTAATTAGATCCTAACCAGAAGCCTGGGAATGATTACATTGCCAAAAAAACTGCCCAACAAGTCTTCCAGTTAAGTGCTCCTAAGAGTAGAATACAGATTTAACAGCCACATGGCAATGATGTAATATGCAGGAAAAATACACATCTAAGAAGTGACTGTCATTCTGTTTGTTTCTCAAGTGTTTAACCAAACACATGAAGGAGGGGTTTAGAAGACACTGGAAGGGATATGTAACTACAGTTGGTGAGGGTGTCACAAGTGAAAAAAATGACTCCTCAACTTGTGATCTTTACAGCTAGATCCTGGGCTGGTATCCAGCCTTTTTGCCTAAATGACTAAATACCTTCTACTGAGGTTCAGTTCACAGCAGGGGCTACTGTACCAAGAACATGCTACCCTTGTAGATAGAGCTTTCTGTTCTGATCTATGACAAATATACATAGCAAAGTCATGGGATCTGTTGAAAAAGCTTTTACTTTTTGCTGTATGCAAGCCTCTCTCTTGTAACCAGTTTTAACTACTCATACAAACAGTTTCTTGCAAAACATTTTATTGCCTTCAGTTTGCAAAAGAGCCAAGAGAACCCCGTCATCCTGCCTTTATTCAGTTTTGCATGTATTCAGCTACATCCCCAGCATCATAAGCAGGAAGCCTAGACATACAGAGTACACATACACAACATGAGGGAACAAGCTCAACTTCCCCGAGCACATCACACAAAAGTGACAGCCTGTTTCATTATGGATCAAAGAAACTCAAAGGTTTGTTGTTCTGTTGGGGTTTTTTTGTTGTTGTTTTTCAACACTTTTGTGATGACATTCTAGAAGACACTCCCTTAATGGCATCACACTGAAGGAAACTGAAGTCTTTGGGCCAAACTAGCTGAAGTGTTTCTGGAACAGATATACACAAAGGGAGATTGGTCCCAGAAGGGTCTTTTCACCAGTTCATGGCCAACTGCCATATAAGCCTGAGCTCGTTCCTCTCTTTCAAGCAAAGAAAAAGCTGAGTGCAGCTCTGGAAATACTTACCTCATACACTTGGCGAATTGCTCCCTTATTTTATGGGAAATGATCCAAGTAGAGAACAGATGAGGCAGCATGACCCCTTCAGTGCAGAGGAGGCTAAAGGGGTTTGTATGAGTGAAAATAAAATGACTTACCAGTCAGTTTTGCTGCTGAGAATATTTATTGGAATACCCTCACGTGTTTTGCTCCTGCCCAGATATATTTGTTACTTATTACAACCTAACTCCCTGCAAAGCCCCAAAAGGGCAAAAGACACTATAATGAGCACACTGAATTCAAAGAACCATCCCCATTACATCTCAGTAAGAGCACACTGGCATTTAGATAACACGGCTCTAAGATTGATACACATCCTACTGTATCACACATCCTACTGTATCACATAAGGTTTCATTTTAACTGGTCTTTTCCAGGGGGAAGAGGGAGACAAGGGCACTCTTTAAGGACTGTTTAGGCCGCACAGGGAAACAACTAAGGAGAGTTCTGGGAATCCTGCCAAGGCCAGCCTACTGTCAGCCACAAGGAGAGCATGAAGCAGCACAGCTTCCCAAACTGTCTCAGGGAGCATGAACTTGCTTCTAATAAGCTAAGACTTGAAAGCAGGTTGCAAGATAAGAACAGCATACAAAGAAATAGATTGCTTTTGGTTAAGCAGCATAGGCCCGGGCAGGTTTTGCCAGCTGCTCAGGACTGCTGAACTGCTCACCAATGTCTGTTTAGATGTTTCCATGCCCCTTGCCTGGAAGCTGGCATAGTTTTGCAGACAGTGTTACTGAAGAGCAGTCCTTTTGATGAACACTTACATTGTTTATCAGGTAGACACCTCGACCCCTGGAAGAGGCCACGGGCTTCACGATCCATGGCCCTCTGTCCTTAGAATAGGTATCTGGTTAAAAGAAAACAGCACAAGTCTGAAACATCTTCCATTTTGCTTATTTACAGAGGAGCAAGAATCAAGAACGTTGCCTACAGTAAAAGCTTTAGCGAACTCCATGAGGAGATCAAGTCCACTTTTTTAGTGTCCTATTTTACCCCTTCGGACTAACTGCAATTTTTACCGTCCCTCCCTGAAGCCCCTCCTGCTGCTCCGATAGATTCATTTCTCTGCCCTATGACTCCTTTTGGCACTTCTCTCTTCAGTTCTCCCAGATATTAGTCAGGGATATTATGAAGCTGATCATCAACAACACTGTGCACAAAAAAAAAACCAAAACCCAACCTCAATTCCGGAGCCTTAAGCCCACATCAGCTTCTTGAGGACTTATGCATGGAATAAACAGCAGAGTAGAAATTACATAAAGAAATCATGTGGGCCTTTTCCACCGTCTTTCCAGCTTCCTCTAATTTTGATGCCTTAACCACTGGCATGATCAACAGGCTGGGATATTAAAAATAATTCCCTTCCCCCCACCCAGTTATTTTGCTTTAGGTCTGGGCATCATCAGCCATTCACTTACTGCAGAAGTCCTGGTACTCTGTCGGGAGGATAAAGGTCTGAGGTAAGATATTGAACGTCTTGAATCCATGGGCCAACTGCATACGACTGACGTTCTTGTATAGTCTGTCCTTTCGTGTCAGTTCATATGACCTGAAGTCCCAAAATAAGAGACTATATTTTCCCCACGTAAAAAAAAAACCCACATTACAGCAACCCTTTGTCCTAGTTACTAAAGCACCTGTAGCCCTGTCAGATGTCTAAACCCTAACCTGCGACTACTCTTCAGTTTTACTGTCTCCGTCCTATGGCTGTATTAATATCCGTCCTCATTTGTAGCACCTCTTCGAATTCACAAGACAGACTGAAGCACAGCAAGCTGTTATAATGGTGTTTGTAAACTTTAGCAGGTGACATATGACTATCTCTGTAACTAAGAACCCAAAACCCCAAATACATTACTTATACCGTCAAATAAAGAAAAAAAAATTAAAAATCCAGTATTTGGGCTATGGACAAGCACTTCAACTCACATACTATCTCCCCAAAACCCCAAAGACCATTTAGAACTAAGACAACTTGTGGCACAAGCCTAGTGCAGTGGGACTTTACAGTATCATGTATCCTCTATTTTTTTTTTAGAGCTATCTATGTTCAGATTTTTGCAAACCGTCACAAATATGTTCAGCAAAACATGATATCAAGGCCTTACCTAGGGAAATGATTAACTTTCTGAATATCTGTAAGGGAACGCAGCAAGTAGGGTTTCAAGTGCGATCCTGTCCACATGAGATTATAATCACTGCTATTAGGGTGCACCTAAAAAGCAACATAAAAACACCACACACATAAAAACAAAGAACTCATGAAAAGCACCACCACTTGTCCTACAGACTCTGACCTTATGTCTATGAGACAGAAGCAATTCTAGTTTAAGACAATCTCTACCCATCTCCAATATGAGGGCAACTCGAGCCAGACTCCTGTCCTAAGCTACCATACAGCGGTGCTGTGAAATAACCACATCACATTTTTCTGAACTTCTGGTTTTGTTTTTTTTATAGACTGTTTAAACCCAATTTGTAAAGCATTTCAGATTTCTTCAGGAAATTTGTGATACCAATTCCTTAACTTGGTGTATTGAGAAGAAAATCCACCATACACACACACATCTAAACTGCCATTAGCTGCATATAGGACATTCTTTAGAGCAAGACAGGTGCTGGAAGAGAAATGTGAAACACTACATCAATGCTTCTGTGAGCTTGCAAAGGCAGAAAGAGTAAATCCTTCAGATCTTCCCAAAGGTGTGAGATGACGCTTTAAAAGCAAGAAGAGAAAAAACATATAACCCAACTTCATCATCCCTTCTTCTCTAATTTTGCAGGCTTAGGCTTAAGGCTAAAGGGTACTCCTTTGAGTAAAATCACAACATATTTCCTGTCTGACTGCCAGAGTATGTTAAAAAAAAACCTCTGGGGGTCCACAGCAACTTCCTGGTTTTAATCCTGCAGAGAAAAAAACCAAAACCAAACAAACAAACCACAAAACAAAACACATACACAAAAAAAAAAAATCAAACACATCATCATCATCACCACCACCTCCCAGCCCAGCACATAATCAGATCTGAAGTTTGTTGCACTTACCTCATGGAATCCATGGGCAGTCAGAATACTTCGAACCAGACGGCTGTCTGTTCGCACAATCTTATAGGACAAGTGGTAGCGCTCTGTTAAGAGGGCAAGAGACACAATATTAGTCTGCACCTAGAATAATAAACCAAAGTTACCTACGCTACCAAAGAAGAGACAAGAGCATCATAGGACTCAGCACAGTACAGCTGCACTTAATCCACAGTGGAACATCCACACAGCAGCAGCACATAACAGGCAAAGGGTGATAGGAAATGCCTGTCCATCTCTTGGGGCATTAACTCCAGTGATGGCATTGAATTGACTTACATCAATCCTGAGGTATAATATTGCTGCATCACTGAACCCTATTGTATCAAAACACAGGACATCCTAACAAATGCCCAGGTTTTGGGTTTTTTTTTTTTAAAACAGCTCTTTATATAGACTACTTTATAACACTCCAAACGTGATTTCAGCTCTTTCTTCTCTATTCAATATTGGTATTCCTAGCTAAAAGTAATCATGCCATATGCCCCTCATTGACATGGCTAGCTTATATGATCACTTTTTAGATCTTGAAAACCCAAAATAAAACAGCGAATTTTTGTTCACATCTCGTTCACCTGTACTGATCTTCCAATAAATAACTGCAAAAGATAGTAGGAAATAAAGTAAATAGGACAAGGAAAGAAAAAGAGAAAATCACCATCCAAGTAGAAGGTCATAAAAACAAAAGCAGTGAGCAGCACTGGAGGTATGAGATAAACAGAAAGCAAGCAGCAAGACTAGAAGCCAGCTGTCATACAAAAGTATGTGGCAATCCATAAAACAGTTCAAAGAAAGTAGAGGCAGAAATTGCAACGCTAGAATACAGAATCACTTGGAAAAGGCACTTGACAAATTGGTTCAAACTGAGAATAGAAAGATGAAGATTAGATTAAGCCTCAGGAAATATGTTCTACCAATAAAAATAAGTCTAAAGAAAAGAGTAAGAAGTATCATAATCTGGGACCGGAGAAAGCTCAAGGAAATTTAACAAGTTGCACTATTCAGCAGTAGACTTGTTAAACCACGAAAAGCCTCTACCTCCTGAGAAAAAGCAGAAGGGACACCACACTCCAGTTAGGATACAAGTTAAAATTACCATCAGTTTCTGCCACCATTCAAATATGTTTTTAACTCACATGAAAAGGATCAGGAGTTTCCACACACAAATCACCTTCTCCACCCCTTACCCCAATGAGCCAGAAGCATTTCTGCTTGGATAGGATATTAGAAATGAGGGCACCAATTACCTAAGAAAGGGAGAAGCAAGAGAAGAAAGAAGTGTCAGCAACTTCACAAAAAGAAGCTGTGCAGATTTTAGCTTTTCTCCAACTCAGCACATCCAGAATGAGCTCCCAGCTGTACACACCCACAAGTACTAACTCTCGTAACCCAGAATAACTGTTTGTAACAACTCTGCCTCTTATTTAGAGGCTCTTCCCTGTTTGACACTAGACAGGTTTGGTCTCCTGACTCAAGGCCTGCCAGAGCAGCAATCACAGTTGTGAGGCTGTAGATGCAGAGATTTGTTACTACAGCTTACTACTGTTCTTACCACTGTGGGGCTGGCTGCTTTATTTCCCAGTGAAACCCTCTCAAAACTCACTGTAATGATTGGTTTTAAGTTCTTGGCTAGAGAGTAGTGAATTCATATTCTAGTCATAAGTGCTAGCATGGCCTCCAAGTTCAATTTGCAAGCAGGCAATTCCAACTCAAAACACATCAGGACCCAATGAAGGGACAAATATACACACTTGTCACAACCCAAAGATGTGATAAACATTCACCAAGTGATCAAGCATTTCCAAACATCTCAGTGCTCAGAGACAAGAGAGGGCTGTAATTTCCTTCCTACCATGTCCTCTTCCCCACCACAAAGAGAAGGGAACATCCAGGTAAGAGACTTCCACCCCATGCCTTCAGGCCAAAAGCTCGCACATAGCTGCACCCACCTCCAATTAGGCGGAGGTAGCTGTCGTTGGTCAGAATGGCTTCAGCATGAAACACCAAGACGGGGATCCGCCTGCAGCCGCCACCAGTCCACTTGATACATGGATGATCCCTAAAATGGCAAGATGGTATAAGTAACTGCTGAGCCTCACACACACAGCAGTTCCTTACAATGAGGACACAGCAATTCTCCATACTTGCCCATGCTTGCCCACCCAGCCTGTGGGCAGGAGAGAGGCAAACACGCTGTGGGAAAATAACGGAAGATTGGCAAGGAGGATTGTAAACACACTCAAGTGACTTGCAGCTGGGGTGTAGAAAAATACATACATCCTTCTAACTGTTGTCTATCCTTGTGTGTGTCACAAGTAGAACATCTGTGTTCAGATAACACAGACCTGTGACAAACTCAGAGGCACCCTATCAAACATGTTTGAGATTCCGGCCTTGCTGTGGGAAAGATGAAAGCACAGTGGTAGACTACGCCTGCGCGAATCCCTGAAAAATAGGCGCAAACAGCAGGTTTGCCGATCCTTTAGCATGGACAGAGCTCCACAGTGCCTGCGTCCCCACCTGCATGCCTCTGCCCGGGTGCTGCTTTGGGGATCCCCCGCCTAGTGAGGTAATGAAAAATAAATTTACTCTTTGCATTTCAGCCGCGGTCTTGTGGTTATTCCTGCGCCCTGCCTGTGCTGACTCACACACACACATGCTAGGCACCCTCAGTATGCAGCTATAAAGGGAATCTTCCAGATCATCCTCTCTTTGGGTTGGTCTTGCCAGTCTAAGTCAGAGTTCTGTTTAATTTGTATTTATTTTACTGAGCATAATTTGGGAGAAACCCCATGAGTGTTCACAGCTACAGTTCTCTGGATTTGTAGCCTGAAAACAGGATCTATAATTCAGGATAAACCATAATTGCTGGTGTCCATACAACCAGACCTTACAATGCAGGTTCCAGTCTCCAATTTAAGAACTGCAAATCAGTGCATACTGCCTGGTTGTAATCCTGGGCTCTGAAATATACAGAAAGGCAGTCATGCAGAGCTTAGAGACTAGAACAGGCTTGACTCAACACAACAGATAAACTTGTGTGTTCTTCCTTTTTAATTTCTGCCACATGCAGTGAAATGCAAGCCCAGAAGTCAACAATGATGCCCCCAGCCAGCCACTCAAGCTACAGGTTCTGAGATACCATGATCAGTTCGGTCCAAAACAGCAAGACTACATTGGGAACTATCATCTGCTCAGCGGAATTAAGGACACACACAAAAATTAAGATCTGTTATATAAAATCCTAAGACCACAGAAAGAAAACCTGTCAACCACCCTAAGCAAATAAAACTCTGACTGCTTATTACTCACTGTGCAAGGAAATGAAACCGTGAAAAAGTTAACAGAAAACAGAGACTGATGGGTTAGAGAGACACATCTCTATCTACACAGACAAGAAGAAATATAAAGACTGGCAGAGATACACAGAAGCATTTGTCTATAGAATAGGCAAGATCACTGCCAAAGGTTTGGATAAACTACAGAAGACAAAACAGTTCCTACACTTAGAACACAGGAACAGAGATAAAAGGGCAACTTTCTGATGCTAGGACAAGTAAGTACTCTGAAGTGCATCCTTGGTGCTCTTAACCAAGTTATTATCATTATCACCCAGACACATTAACTTCACAGCACTCCCATCTGCTTCCACCACCTCTAAAGAAAATAAATAAACAAATAAATAAATAAAAGTATCAACTACTGGGGTGTAATTAGCTGTTCAGACTGTAAGGGACCCAAGGAGCTTCCAGAATTTACACTACAGGCCAGAGCCTTATATAAGCAGGAAATGAGCTGAGGCAACAGGAGGGGAGTTTATGTTAAGCCTGTCCTGAGGATTTGCAGTAAGGCTCAATCCTCCAGGTGACAGTTGTTCATTCCTAGCATGACCCTTTGTCACTTGATGCAGACACACTGTTACAATTACATTATAGGTGAAGGCAGTTCTGAACCTTTCTGTCCATGAGCGTCTGGCAAGTCTGAGCCAACTACTTAGTATGAAGCAATGTTCCTCTGAATGCCGTAAGTCACTGCAGTTTGCAACTGGGCAGTCAGTCACAATATGCGCCCAAATGAAAACAAACAGGACATATTAAAGTAAGTCCAGCTGAAACAGAAAAGGGATTCCACTCTGGGAAAGAATAAGGGCGTGACTCCATCACAAGCAGATAAAAGAAGTTACTGAACAAAGTTAGAACAAACATACGCTAGTATGTAATAAGAACTCTAGGAGTCAAGTTCTCACAAGACAGTTTTTAAAAAAGGACATAAACCATTGCATATCAGTCTACTACACAGTACATTTCCATTCTCTGCAGCAAACTAAAAACTAACACAAAACAGAAAACAAACAAAAAGGACGGACATTTGTTTCCTTCATTTTCTTAAACATCATCGAGAAAGTTCCCAGCTTAGGAACATGACAGGAAGAGATCAATGGAGCTATGGACTTTAGAGTAGCCAAGGAAGAGCTGCACTTCCAACCCTGGTGGTCTTTTAGGCTACCAGGTAGCTTTTAGGTAGGTAGCCTGCCCACGAGCTTGAGGCCCAAATCAACCATCTTCCACTTTATAGGTGGAGAAGGGTAAGGAATGCAACTGTCTTTTCAGATTAGTACAAATCCTGCAGGAAGCACAGGGAGATAGAAATAGTTAAGAGGTTTTTTCCTACTTACTCCAGCCCATCTACAACATCTTCCTCCTCCTCTGAGGATGAGCCAGTTTCCTCCAGATCTCGAGCCATCCCAGCTGGCATTTCCTCTAGGAGTTTTCATACAGCCCAGTCTCAGTAGCCTCTGTGACTCCTTCCTGCAGATTCAACAGATCTTGCAAGAGCAGTTACCTGCAAGAAATATAAAAAGCATGAATGCATAGTTGAACAGGACAGCAAGAGAAATGAAGTAACTTAACTCCCACCTCCTGTCAATACATCTTTCTCAGGGACTACCAACAAGCTTGTTAGAGGCTGCAAATCACCTCCTAGCCAGGGGAGTGTAAGAAGAAGCACCACCTTCCAGCAGATTATTCCCCACCTAACCATGAGAGTCATTCAGGCGCGTACCGCTGAAGCTGCCCTGCCCTGCCTCCGGCCGCAGAGCCGCACCAGGCTAGCCAAACCCGGCCCAGCGGGAAACGCCTGCTTCCCCCGCCGCCGAGACTCCCCTGCTACCCGGGGTCAGCCGGACACTGTAACGCCTCCACCGGCCTGGGAACAGCCCTCCGGCCCGGCCGCGCCCGGAGGGGCGGCTGGGACCCGGCCTACCCCGCGGCAGCCGGGGCCAGCGGCCTGCGGCGGCCCCAGGAGAAGCAAGAGAGGCGGGGAGCGCCCGAGGGGCAGCGACTCCCACCCCGGGGGCCGCCGGCCAACCACCCCTCACCCTGAGACAGCAGCTCCCCCAGCCCTATGCTGCCTATACCTGCTCCCGCATCAGCCCCGGCCGGCGGGGCGGGCGGGCGGCCACGGCGGCCCGGCAGCCGCAGCCCCCCCCCTGCCGCTTCCCCGTTACTACAACAACCGACGGGCGATGGCCCCGCCCCGTCTCCACTGCGCAGGCGCCCCCCGCCCGCCCCACCGCGCAGGCGCAGCAGTCCGGCTGCGCGCCCGGTCTTTTCTCTGCACACCGCCGCCGCTGCCACCCCCTCCCGCATGGTGGGCGGGGCCAAGGAGGGGCGGGACCGCCTCCCGAGCGGCGAGGGATTTGATTGGCGGTGAGGGTTCACGTCGGTGTGGTGCGTGAATGGAGCGGCGTGCCCGCGGCCAATCGGAGTGCTAGGCGGCGGCGTGCGCTGCGGTAGCGGGAGGGGCCCCGGTGAGAGCGCGGCCGGTAACGGGCGACGCCGGGCGGTGACCGCGGCCCGGTCCTTGCGGGCAGGTTTCGTGCCGGCCGGGAGGATGAGCCGGTTCCTGAACGTGCTGCGCAGCTGGCTGGTGATGGTGTCGGTCATCGCCGCCGGGAACACCCTGCAGAGCTTCCGCGACCACAGCTTCCTCTCGGAGAAGCTCTACACCGCCAGCCCCGGCCTCGGTAAGGGCCGCGCCGGCCGCCCCGAGGCCTGGAAGTCGCCTTCCAGCCGTGGGCCTTGGGCCCTGCTCGGGGCCCTGCCTCGGCGGTTGCTCTCGGGCCCGGGAGCCGCCTGCTGCCCCGGCGTGCGCCTCCCCGGCGGGGATGGGGGGTGGCAAGCGGGCTGTACGTGGTCTCCATGTGCTCCCCCCTTCTTTGCGCAGTGAACGGGCTCCAGGCTCGGACCTTTGGCGTCTGGACCCTGCTGTCATCAGTGATCCGCTGTCTCTGCGCCATCGACATCCGCAATAGGACGTATGTAAAGGAGCACCGGAGAAATCCTTCGGTTTACTTGCTAGTCACAACCTGAGCAGCTAGCTTAGAGGGCAGCGTGGAGGAGGTGGGGAATCAAAAGCTGTTCCTGAACTTTCTGTAGGGTTGAAAGCGTTCCCCTGAACAAGCTTAAATAGCAGTGCGGGATTTGTGCGTTAACTGCTGCTCCCTTCTGCCTCTGTGGGGAGAGCCTGCACATTTGAGTTGTGTTTCTTAGCTCAGGCAGAAATTGGCAGATCTGAGAACTTCTTATGTCACAAATTTCTGAGCTGCAGCTTGCAAAGCATCTTCTGGTGGTGTTGCTGCTCTGTTGACGTTAAACAATTGCTAATGCTGTGGTCTGACTGATGCTCGGTACTTCTTTTGCTGTGACAGCTCAGCTAAAGACTGTGGCAGGTTGACAGGCCCCTTGCAGTGGTCTTAGCCCGCTGCCTTCTTCATACACTCTTATCTGGGGCTGAGGACAAGGCCCCAGGTGCAGCCTGATGCTGTGGTGGGAGGCAGGCCATTTCTCCCTGCGGTAACAGAACTATTTCTGAGAGGGATTTCCAAGCAGGCTGACTCTGGGTCTGTGCAAGACAAAGCATGTGTTGGAGGTTGCTAGAACTCACTCTTTTGTCACCACCTCCCCCAGCCCTGTAGCAGAAGTCACTGTTCACCTGACAGCGTGTCCTTGGATTCCCTAGGCATGTCTGTGGTAGGGGGGTGCAGGGACTCAATTATCTGGTTTTGGAGGGTGGTGGCAATGCCAATTACTATGAAGCCAGTTGTTTCTTAGAAGGATTTTTTATCTTGCATCTTTTGGACCTGCTGCTTTTCCACAGCTGCGTCCCCTAGAGGGTAGCAGAGCACAGGCGGGAAGATGTGTTGGGTGGTGCAGCCTGCAGTCAGCCAAGTCCTGTTGCCCTAGTTCTCGGTGCATCCAGTTCTCGCCCTCTTTTTGTGTGCACACATGCTTCTCACTTCACTGGTGCCCTAGCCTTGCTCTCCCCTCTTCATCTGCCTTCAGGCCAGATAATGCTGTGGCTTTCAGTACACCATTGAACATGCTGCCCTGTTCTTGCAGCTGTTGCCCATGGAGCTTTTGCACCTCACTAGGCAAGGGCCCAAGAGCCCTCTGTGCTGCCACAGTGAGAACAGATGGGGCAGCATGCAGGTTTGCCTCTTTTCCACTCAGCCATGCTCGAGCCCATACTGTGGGCTATATGATAACCTGCTTCTTTCTGCTCTCCAACAGCCTCTATTACATCACACTCTTCACCTTCTTTTTGGCCCTTGTTCACTTCCTCTCCGAGGTCTTCATTTACCACACTGCAGCCTTGACAATTGGAGTTATGGCCCCCCTCATGGTAGCAAGTAAGTAGAGCTCTGCATCCTCCCCCCACAAACTCTCCCTGGAGCTATGACCCCCCCTGAAAAACTCTCCATGGGGCTATAAGCTAAGGGCAGGGAGGGAATGGTGGGAGGGAATGTCTCATCTCCTGTCCAGCATTTTCTATACAACTCATCCTGTGTCTCCATCACAGGTTTCTCTATCTTGGGGATGTTGATTGGGCTGCAGTACCTGGAGGTAGAAGCACTGTCAAAAAACAAGAAGAAAAACTGAGGCTGAGGGCCCTGTGTAGGTCACCGTTGTCTCCTGTCTTCACTGCCAAACTTCCACTAAAGCTCGGCTGAACTTCTCCAGGACACCAGTCCCACTGGTGGATCAATGTTGGACTCTGTCCATCATTCTTCATTACCAAGTGTTTTTTCTTGTCCAGGCAACATTTTAACTGACTGATGACAAAGACCAAGTCCCAGAGGAGTTTGTGTCAAAGCTTGCGGGGGCAGTTGGTGACTGCCTCCCTGGAGGATAGCAGGGAATGTCTCAGGCATGCCCAGTGCACTAAGGACTTCTCTCCCAGTGTACCTGTGGGGAGGAGGTGTAGAGCTACCCAGAATGCACTGAACACTTTGGACCAGAGAGAGAGAATGTGTGCTGCCCCTGGCACTGCTGTGTAACTTGCATGTGTGTGTTCCTCAGGGGCCATTTCTAATAAATTACAGAAAACTGCAGGACACTATGTCTGTCTGTCTGCTACACAGCAATGGGTAGAGGATGTGCAACCTCAGAGCAAACAGCAGTTTCTACTGTATGTTGCAGGATAAATCATCTTTCTTTACAGCAAACCCACCTTTCACTGACTCCTTCCTACAAACTTCCAGGTCTGACTGCTCACATCATGCACACACATGAAGAGAGTTGTCACAGCTCTTGTTTACGCAGCATACTGGTGACAGGAAACCATGCATCCATGAGCAAGGACTAAGCTACCTTTGCAGTGAGCTGTAACTACAGAAGACAGCGAAAACAGGAACAGGTTGCTTAGACCTAGATGCAATAATGCCTAAAGCAGATGGGCAGTGCACAGAAGGTAGGAAGGACCCAGCAGGATCTCCTAGCTGGGAAGACAGTGCATGCACAGAAGAAAGCGAGGAAAAACACAGAAGGGAAGAGCACAACAGTAATACCGGGCAGAAAGATTTTTTCCTTTCTGCCAAACATTTCAGGCTATTAAAAGAGCCAGAGGTAGACTGTTTCAGCCATTTAATATGAATGTGTAAGGTTTCATTGTACACTTCAAATGTTTTTATTTTATATAAAAACATCTATTGAAAAGCCATTTTAGATCCCCCTCCTCAATCCCAAACTATCAAAGATAAGACTTGAATTTTTTAATGTGTCAAAGGACTGTATAATTTCACCCAAAAGATGTTTTGTCAAAAATGGTATGACAGAGAGGACTATTTTTATCTATTTCACCTGCTTGTGGGTTTTGTGTGTTGTATTCCCCCCCCCCCCCCCCCAAAAATGATGTATGCATAACTGCATGATTTAAGCAGTATAAGGACACTTGATGTCTCCACCAGTGGAGGGATGCTGGAAAGGAAGGAGAAGGGATATAAGGATCTACAGCTGTTTAGAAGATAAACAGCAGCATACAGAGGGGCAGCGTCTATGAGACACAAATGCTGGTAAGAGGGCAGCTTCTCCTGTTCTCTATTATAAAGTGGGAAGCTTCCACACTGGAGCAAATCTGGATTCCCATCATACTCAAAACCCTGTCTGTGGCTGTGTAGAGCAACACAGCCTTGGCTGGTTATCTCAATATAACACTTCACAAAAGTTTTATGTAGTGTTGAAACATGCAAAAGGCACTTTATCATTAAGGAGAAAGACACAGTCCTCAGCCCAGGGAGCTTGTGGTTTGACTCACTTCTGTTGCTAGTGTAGTGATGAGCTGGGCTTAGGCTGCAGCTTCAACATAAGCTGTAGAACTAGTCCTTGCCTCCAGGTAGAAGGAGGCATATTGGTATCTCTCAATTACTCCTAATATATAGGAACATCAGGGCAAACTCAGTGAATTCTGAGCAGGGGTTTATCCACAGAGTGCTTCATCTGGGACAGCTGCATAATAAAACCAGCGCCAGCAGTGGCAGATGCACTGCTCTGCACTTGCTGGTGATGTGCTGATGCCTCTACCATCTACCAGAGCATCACAGGCACCAAGGCAGAGCAATCCCTCTTCCTGAGAGCCAGCTGAAAGCATTTCCAGGGCTGCTCACAGAGTAAGCATGATCCAGCTTCTGCATTTCATGTCACAGCTTGCCTGTGAGAGGAGACAGCCACGTGCAGGGTGCCACCCTCATGTGCTCAGGGCTAGCCTGGAACTACGGCTTTTCTCAGTATGTGTACTTTTTCTTTTCCAAGCATACATGGTGCAATGGGGGAAGCAGTAGGTTTTTCCCCAACTTTTCCTCCCAAGCAGCAGTGTCTCCAAAACAGCAGGATGCAGAGGTATAACTGAAGAGAACAACTCCCTTCTTGTTTTGTTCTTTCACACTCTCCACAAGCAGTTCACTGGGCTCCTGTCCTGAGGCTGCTCCTCCCTGCCATGGTGTGCATGTAACAGGAGGACTGTAGGTAGCAAAGATGGGAATGAGGGGGGCTGCATCTCCCAGCTCTGCCACCCCTCCATTTCACAGCTTTGATTCCTCAAGGACTATGGGATCAGTGCAGGCTTCTGGCATCACCTTCTGCAAGTCGGACAGAGAAAAACAATATGGTTAGGCTCCTGTGTGGCCAGACGCAGGCTTCAGAGAGACCAGCTGGCCAGAGGCTAGCTAATTCACAGCTCCCTGCTAGTATGCAGAAATCCCCAAAGAAAAATCACCATCCTCAGAGAGTGCACCTGGTTCCCTTCTCCTTCTCCAGACCCTTCTACTGCCCAAAGGGCACTGGGGCAGCAGGGCAGAGCAAGGGTCTCACTTCCCTTAAGCTACTTGCTGTAGTCCTCAGACCACAGTTAATTCACAGAAGCTGTACAGGCCCAAGTATCAGCCCCACAGCCCACTCATTGAAGATATTTCGCTGTGACATAAGATCAGCCTCAAAGTGATGAAGCTGCAGGGCCAGTTCCCTGGGCAAGGGAAGGAACTGGGAATTCCCCCTTCATGCCATGGGGCAGCGCAGTATCTGTGCAAGCACCGGAGAGAACCTGCATCCTGTGTACCCTCAAGAGGCTCAGCACAGCAACTAGCTCCCATCTGTCCTTACTCTGGCATGTCTGAGGGCCCCTTCAACTCCCAGACAGATTGCTGGTTCTGCTTGTCTTCAAGTCTTTTCATCCCCACCCCCCATTCAGGGCTGGCACCATCTGCCCCGCCTCTTCCCTGTCCCCAGCTTGGACTTATAGCTGGGATATTTCCACAGAGTGGTACAGATAAGGCCTTCTTCAAAGTTCATTACTCATACCTTAAAGAGCCATAAGAAATAAGAGGCAAACATACACAAGGTTTTTTCTGCATAAATCCTATAGAAGAATTAGGCTAATTATTTGAACCCTCCGACAATTTCTTCCCTTAAGATGGAGGGAGCTGTAGATTCATTTCCCAGAGGAAAAGCAAGGACAACTGAGACTGCTGCCCAATTACCACACTACCCTGGGCTGCATGAAACAGCCAAACTTTTGCAATTCCAGTTCAGCTTTCCTGGGTGGAGCTTGATGAGCTCCTCTGCTGAGCCTTTCCAGGGTGTGTTAGGATTAGACCCAAGACATCTCCTTCCCGCAGGGGATTTCAGATACCTCTCCAAGTTCAGACTCTGCTTACAGTGAGACACACCAGTTATCACGGATTCAGAAGACAACATGCAGACTTGTAAGGGTAAATGTGGAGCCTCCCACAGCCTGGGCTCTGAGTTAACTCACTGTGGGGCAAGACTGACATCTGAAGCAGGAGTCAGAGGTGCACGGGAAAGAGGTTCACATCCCCAGTGCAGTTCAAAAGAAGTCCAGGCAGCATGGAAGCAAGAGATACGAAACAGTTTCATTTTGAGTAGCCTCTTACACAAACTGCAGGTGAAAAGGTTTTATAGAGGTTGGCAGCAATATCCTAAAGCAGAGGAGTGAGATCAGGAAAGCTTCGAAGAGATGCCTGGAAGCAAAAGCCAGGAAGTGCAAAGAGGGAACTCCTACCAGTAGTTACAGAGATAGGAGTAAGGGGAAAGCTGCATTTAGGCTTGGGAAACCCCACCAGAATGCATCATGGAAGCAGTCTGGCAACTCTGAACAGGCTCCCCAAGCACCTCTGGGGTCTGAACACCACTCACCTGCTGTGGAGCTACAGGAACAGAGGTTTAGGAGATCAGCTAGCCCGCAGGGCTGCACCGCCTTGGGAAAGGAAGGCTGCTCTCACAGCTGGGAGCCACAGTACCAGAGAAGGGCACGCAGACGGCCTGCCCATGGCTTTGGGATAGGAGGAGAAGGCTGCTTGCCACACAGTAAGCACAGAAAGGGAGCAGTGAAGTTTGGGAAGCAGGGGATGGGGTACACACTGTTTGTGCCTATTATGCAAAATGCCAGCAGGTTTTTTTTATTGGCAGTATTTCACTAGAGAGTAAGCATGCTACAGCTTGCAAGGGACTCCACAGTAAGCTACTGAGAGTGGATGCTCACCCTATTGCCCTAAGCCAGCCTCTAAGTCACACTGGCCTTAGGAGGAAAAAGCAACATGCTTTTGGGTATTCCACTGAGATCCATCAGATGCAGCTTTTCATCCAGGCAAACATACAACCAGCGAAAAAATGTACTTGGCCCTGATCGGGTCCTGACTTATCCAGGACATGGTTTAAGGACACAGAACTTCAGTCCTGTTTTAAACAAATCCCTTGCTGTGGCTGTACACCTAGAGCAGGTCATCCAAAATCATCCACTGATCAGTGCTCAGCTGGTAGCGTAACACTCCAGACAAAAGTTTGTCATTTTATTACAATTCAAAAACCAGGACAAAGTCTGAAACCACTTTACTCCCTACTCTCTGCTATCAAGGATAGGTTCTTCACACACATACACAAAAAAAATTCAATTTATCTACCACTACATAAGACTGGCACAAAGTAGTCTCAAGTGCCCTCAACACATGCTAATCAAATCTAGCAAAGCCCAGTTTGAACAAAAAGACAGTCCTGCCATTTTGGAATCCTGCACTCTGTATGATAGCTGCTTTCTTAAAAACCCACACAGCTTAAAAGTATTTCCAAAGAAATGTTGCCTAAGACTTTTCTTGAACAATTCACTCCTGAGCCAAAACAAACCATGGAAAAATCAGCAAAGATGCTTATTTCATAATGCAAAGAAACAATGCAGGAAGGTTTGCATGGATGCTGGAAACCAGGAGCAGATGAGCACCAGCTGTACATAGCATATACATGAGTATAAAGTGTATGCTGAATCAACTGACACTATTATGAAACCTTAAGGCACAATGTTGGAATAGCTTCAGATGGACTTACAAAGGCAGCCCACAGAGAGACTCATGATCATGTAAAATGGGCGTCTGATCCAAGTGTCCTGAGATACAGAAAGGTAACCCTGCTGGCACTCTGGGAACTGAGGCAGACAGAAGTGGGAGGAGTGTTGGAACCACGCTACAGCTTTATTAATAGAGAACAAGGCATCCACAGTGCCATTAGGCTAATTTAGTTCCCACTACAAGTTCTACTAATTGCAACATCTGTTTAATTATAACCATAAGCAGATAAGGGCACCAATAGAAGACAAACTGCTTGTGAACACCAGGCGGGTCCTGCAGGAAGAAGTGAAAACATCCTGCAGTGTGGACACAGTGGCCAAAAGTTCTGACAGGTAGCTGCTGAGAGGCTGTGATTCCAGGGCAGAGTCAAGGCTGATAAACACTGACTCTTGTCACTGAAGCTATGGCTTTATACATTGCCCTGCAAAGTCAACAGCTCAGCCAGATTCTAGGCTTTCCATTTCACCACCAGAAGCCACTACTAGGTGAAAATGGAAGATCTTTCCCTGTGAAAATATGGGGTTTTCCCTTCTGCATCCCTTAATACACTGGGAAATCAGGCTGTTCCACAGTCCTACTCTGTACCAGAGCCACTCAACAGCTGAACATCCAGCTAAAGGTTTTGACAGTTTTCCATCAGATCATTTCTATTTCTTCACCAGGAAGAATTAACCTTGTTAGGCCAATACTCTGGATGATGGGCCCTCAGAGAAAACAATAAGCCAGCTGCCTACTTCCACTGTGGGACTGCACCTCGATTGGGTCAAGACAGGGGAGGACCCTCTGCCATCAAAAGGGCTGCACAGCCAATGGTATGGAGTTTCAGTGGGAAGTGCGAGGCCTGCACAAACTCCACAGCTCTGCATCCTCTGGAAGCTCACATCTAACTCTGAGTGTCAGTCTTCTCCTTCCAACAGCCATAGAATCATAGAATTGTTTAGATTGGAAAAAACCTTTAAGATCATTGAGTCCAACTGTTAATCTAACACTGCCAAATCCACCACAAAACCATGTCCCGAAGTGCCACATCTACACATCTTTTAAATACCTCCAGGGATGGGGACTCCACCACTTCCCTGGGCAGCCCATTCCAATGCTTGACAACCCTTTTGGTAAAGAAATTTTTCCTAATATCCAACCTAAACCTCCCCTGGCGCAACTTGAGGCTATTTCCTCTTGTCCTATCACTAGTTACTTGAGACCAACACCCACCTCACTACAACCTCCTTTCAGGTAGTTGTAGAGAGCGATAAGGTCTCCCCTCAGCCTCCTCTTCTCCAGGCTAAACAACCCCAGTTCCCTCAGCCTCTCCTCATAAGACTTGTGCTCCAGACCCTTCACCAGCTTCCTTGCCCTTCTCTGGACACGCTCCAGCACCTCAATGTCTTTCTCGTACTGAGGGGCCCAAAACTGCACACAGTATTCGAGGTGCAGCCTCACCAGTGCCAAGTACAGGGGGACAATCACTTCCCTGCTCCTGCTGGCCGCACTATTTCTGATACAAGCCAGGATGCTGTTGGCCTTCTTGGCCACCTGGGCACACTCATATTCAGCTGGCTGTCAACTGACACCCCCAGGTCCTTTTCGGCCAGGCAGCTTTCCAGCCACTCTTCCCCAAGCCTGTAGTATTGCATGGGGTTGTTGTGACCCAAGTGCAGGACCCAGCACTTGGCCTTGTTAAACCTCATAAAATTGGCCTCGGCCCATCGGTCCAGCCTGTCCAGATCCCTCTGTAGAGCCTTCCCACCCTCAAGCAGACTCCTGCCCAACTGGGTGTCATCTGCAAACTGACTGAGGGTGCACTCGATTCCCTCGTCCAGATCGTTGATAAAGATATTAAACAGAACTGGCCCCAATACTGAGCCCTGGGGAACACCACCTGGGACCAGCCGCTAACTGGATTTAACTCCATTTACCACAACTCTTTGGGCCCAGCCATCCAGCCAGTTTTTTTACCCAGCAAAGAGCACACCCATCCAAGCCATGAGCAGCCAGTTTCTCCAGGAGAATACTGTGCGAGATGGTGCCAAAGGCTTTACTAAAGTCCAGGTAGATGACACCCACAGCCTTTCCCTCGTCCACTAAACAGGTCACCTTGTCATAGAAGGAGATCAGGTCAGTCAAGCAGGACCTGTCTTTCATAAACCCATGCTGACTGGGCCTGGTCACGTGGTTCTCCTATACGTGCTGCATAATGGCACTCAAGGTGATCTGCTTCATAACCTTCCCCAGCATGGAGGTCAGGCTGACAGGCCTGTAGTTCCCTAGATCCTCCTTACGGCCCTTCTTGTAGATGGGCATCACATTTGCTAACCTCCAGTCAACTGGGACCTCCCTGGTTAGCCAGGACTGCTGATAAAAGATTGAAAGTGGCTTGGTGAGCACTTCCACCAGCTTCCTCAGTACCCTTGGGTGGATCCCATCCGGCCCCATAGACTTGTGTCTTAAGTGGTGTAGCAGGTCACTAACCATTTCTCCTTAGATTATGGGGGCTCCATTCTGCTCCCCATCCTGTCTTCCAGCTCAGGGGGCTGGGTACCCCAAGAACAACTGGTCTTACTATTAAAGACTGAGGCAAAGAAGGCATTAAGTACCTCACCCTTTTCCTCATCCTTTGTCACCGTTTCCCCCCGCATCCAATAAAGGGTGGAGATTTTCTTTAGCCCCCCTTTTGTTGCTAATGTATTTATAGAAACATTTTTTATTTTCTTTTATGGCAGTAGCCAGATTAAGTTCTAGTTGGGCTTTGGCCCTTCTAATTTTCTCCCTGCATAACCTCACAACATCCTTGTAGTCCTTCTGAGTTGCCTTCCCCTTCTTCCAAAGGCCATAAACTCTCTTTTTTTTCCTGAGTTCCAGCCAAAGCTCTCTGTTCAGCCAGGCCACTCGTCTCCCCCACCAGCTCATCTTTCCGCACATGGGGACGGCCTGCTCCTGATCTTTAAGATTTCCTTCTTGAAGAATGTCCAGCCTTCCTGAACTCCTTTGCCCTTCAGGACTGCCTCCCAAGGAACTCTGTTGACCAGACCCTTAAACAGCCCAAAGTCTGCCCTCTGGAAGTCCAAGGTGGCTGTTCTGCTGACCCCCCTCCTTACTTCTCCAAGAATTGAAAACTCTATCATTTCATGATCGCTATGCCCAAGACAGCCTCCAACCATCACATCACCCACAAGTCCTTCTTTGTTCACAAACAACAGGTCCAGCAGGGTGCCTTCCCTAGCTGCTCACTCACCAGCTGTGTCAGGAAGTTATCTTCCACACACTCCCGGAACCTCCTAGACTGTTTCCTCTCTGCTGTATTATATTTCCAGCAGACATCTGGTAAGTTGTAGTCCCCCACAAGAACAAGAGCTAGCGATTGTGAGACTTCCCCCAGCCACTTACAGAACATTTTGTCTGCCTCTTCATCCTGGCTGGGTGATCTATAACAGACTCCCACCATATCTGCCTTGTTGGGCTTCCCCCTGATTCTCACCCATAAATACTCAACCCTATCATCAAGCCCTAGACAGTCAAAACACTCCCTAACATACAGGGCTACCCCACTGCCTCTCCTTTCTTTCCTGTCCTTTCTGAAGAGTTTATAGCCATCCATTGCAGCACTCCAGTTGTGTGAGTCATCCCACCATGTTTCCGTGATTGCAACTATATCACAGTTTTCCTGCTGTACAATGGCTTCCAGCTTCTCCTGCTTGTTGCCCATGCTGTGTGCATTGGTGTAGATACACTTCAGTTGGGCTATTGATCCCACCACCTTTGGGGAGGGGGGGGGGGGGGAGGAAGGGGGGGGCGGAGAGGGCCCGATTCCTACATGACCATTCTCAGGCGCTTCCATGGTTTCTAACACATCAATAACCCTTGCATCTTTGCTGCTGCATGGATCTCCATCCTCCACCTCCATTGAGATGGCAGACCAAAGGACCTCACTAGCACACCATCCCTCAAACATTGATGTGCTGCCTTCAGGCTTATCTCTAGCAAGTCTGGTTTTATCCCTTTCCCCCTTCAAATCTAGTTTAAAGCTCTTTCAATGAGCCCTGCTAACTCCTGTGCAAAGATCCTTTTCCTCCTTTGAGACATGTGTACCCCAGCAGGCCTGGTGTCATGTAAGCCGACCCATGATCAAAAAACCCAAAATTCTGCTGGTGACACCAGGCTCGGAGCCAGACATTGATCTGCTGGCTCTTCCTGTTTCTTCCCTCATCATTCCCTGCAACTGAAAGGATAGAGGAGAACAGCACTTGTGCTCCTGATCCCTTAACCAGTCATCCCAAGGCCCTGAAGTCTCTCTTCATTGCCCTCAGACTTCTTGTTGCAACTTCATCGCTGCCTACCTGAAAAAAAAATCAATAATGGACAGAAATCCAAGGGCCGTACCAGGGTAGGAAGCTTTCTCTTCACATCTTTAACCTGGGCCCCAGGGAGGCAGCAGAATTCCCTAACAAGCGGGTCCGGTCTGCATATTTGGCCTTCTGTTCCCTTCAGAAGGGAGTCTCCTATGACCATGACCTGTCTTTTTTCCGTTATGGAAGCAGTTTTGATGCAGGGAATATACAGAAACATGCCTGAGCCTCACAGTGTCTGTTCTGCAACTAGGATGTCAGTGGTAACACTGGCAATTGTACCAGGCTAGGTCTGCTAACAAAGGCAATGACATAAACTTCAGTCATCAAAAAAGTACCAGTATACCCCAAGCAGGCTTGCCCAGCTCATGCAGCTACAGCTTCTCAACTACTTGGTCCCAAATCAACACCACACGTGTACCCTGCTAAAACTGCCACAGACATGGAGACAGTATGGAGACAGCTTCAGAAGCACTCAGCTTGGAGTCAAATCTTTCCCTGCCCATGGGACTCTTACTCACGCTTGCATCAAAGTGTGGCAGCTTCACATTCCCTGTAGCACACGCTCTAGTCTTAGCAGGATTAAGGCTGTCTTTCCAAACAGACTCACTCTGCTCTTTTGCCTGTTAGTCCTGTTGGCTGTGGCGCTAAGATCACTTAATACACACACTCAATGAACACCTTAAAAAGCAAAGGGTACCGTCGTTAACTTGGCAGATCAGCCAGTCAGTGTGAAGCAGAGGACAATGAGTAATAAAGCGTTACATCCCAAGCAACAGCTGCGAAAATGCCAAGTGCCATTGAGATTCACAGATCAGCAAGCACAGAGCTTTACAATTTTCAGGCATTCTTATACCAAAAGGCACCAACCCAATGACTCTATTACTGCTAGATGTTTTTAAACTTCCTTCTTGAAGTTGGCCATGCACTCTGGCTGTGATCAAAGCCAACTCTTCTACAGGACTCCTGGTGTCACTTCCAGCCAAGAATCTGGACTGTAAAAGCAACCTCAGAGAAGAGTCTCCAAATGCCTGCACCTCTTCTCCCCAGTAACTTACTGATAATTCAGTTCTCCATCTGCTCCAGCACCAGGCTTTGCCTTGCTGCACCTAGTTGAATCCGTATGCCCCTATCTGATGTGAGTCTGGTGGGATCTCCACTCTGTTCTTGAAAGCTGTCTTGTCTTTCATTTCAGGTGGGTACCCAAGGCGGCCAGAAAGGTTCTCGGTACTCTACGGCCAGAAGTGCCATTGGCTTGGTGCCTGTGCCACCCATGAGTGTTCAGAGAAGCAGATTAGTGCGATTCTCCTACCTTTGTGTATGAGCTAGTGAGCAGCAATGGGAATTGATGGGGTTAGGGTTACAAGCTACAGTCCCGTAATCCATGATCTGATTGCTGCCTTGGAGTCTCTGTAACAACAGCCATGAGTCACCATCCCAGAAAAGACAGAGGCAAGTAGAGAGGGAAATGAAAGGGGGGGAAATAAAAAAGAGGAACAGGCAAAAGGAAAAAACCCAGTAAAATCACCCAAGCATGTGTAAGGCAGCTGTGCCATGTAGAAAAGCTCCAGTACTTGACTCTGTCAGAGCCCTCCACAAATGCAGCACATGATGCCCAAGCCCAGCTGGCTGCTCCCCTGACTGAGTGTAGAACACTGGGTTCAGCCCACCTTCAGTTGGTCAAGCACCTGGGGTTGTTTGTTAAGCTTGAGAAGTACCCAGGTGAGCTCAGCCATGTGGAGGCTACATTTGGGGGTATGGTGGGGTGTCCATCATGACTTCCTCAGAACATGACTCCTCAGGGGGAAGGAGATGCCAGTAAGGTTTTTGACTGACTGAGACCTGTTACCTCACACACATCCCCCTGGTTCTCACTGCAGTGAGTTCTGGAGGCTTTCAGGATTATAGAAATGATACCTGTACCACCTTTGCTCTGGTCTCAACACCCTCCCCCCTCCAGAAGCAAGCTCTTACAATTGTACTTATACTAAAAAATTTATACTAAAAATGGCTTAAGCAAAAGTGTACAATTTGGTGAGAGAAGTGTCCGACAAAGGGAAAGGACCTTACTACTACATGGCATCATGTTCGTTGCCAAAGGACCTCGATATTTCCTGGACCTTCCACGTATGTGTTATGAATTAACTCACAGTGCCAACAGCACCTCTCATTACAACCCTGCTGCCTCAGGGCTTGCGGAGGATGATTTGGCCTTACAATGCATCTTCTGCATTTGATGGTGTATATCAAAACAGACTGACCTTTACCCCAGCTCAGATTAGCTAAGTGTGTTCCAGTTAGCCCCATTCATGCCAGGATTGTGGGAGACCGGGTGTCTTCTACCTTGGTCCTGTAGACCATGATGCTCACCACTGCTAAAATCAGCCAAAGTTGTAAGCCTCAGAGCAGAAAAAAAGCAGGAATTCTTTTTAAGTTACGACAATGGGGGAGGACTCCTTTATCCAAACTAGATAAACTGTACAGCCTTTCCCCCCCACACCTAGTCTAGAATTACATGTGCCAGAACTACTCAAGGCAGCATCAATTCCCTTTACTTAACCTACCCTCTGCATTTGTGCTCAGATAGTTCAGTAAAAAGAAATAAAAAATAAAAATAAAATTAAAATAAAAATAAAAAAGCATATATTTTGTAATTGAAAAGCCACCTTCCTGAGCAGCTGGTTGGAGCAGAGCTGCTTCTTGGACCTTCTGATCTCTCTCCAGATCGGACTGGTTAGATTATCTGGAGGAAGGCAGCATTGTCTTCTGAAAAGAGCTGACTCGAGCCAGCAGAGAACTGAGCTTATGCACTTTGCTAGTCATGGTTGCTGATGGCTTCATGAACGTCGAATGGATGTCTCTGCTAATGTCCTAGAAGAGGAGCCCAGAGCAGTAAGGAAAAGACCTTCGAACACCCAGCAGTCCCCTCCCTTTCCCTGCAGGGAGAGCTTCTAAAAGTATCCACTGCAATTAGTTCACCAGAGGCCCTCTCCCACATGCAAACAGCTGCATTTATCACACAGCATGCCACAGGGACATCATACCCCAAGCTCTGGTGCTCACATATGAACTAGCAGCCTTGTCTGCAGCACTGTGCAAAGTGTGGGGAGCCAGGCTGCTCAAGCCCTCATTTGGCCTTTGCCACCTAGCTTCCTCCAGTCCCATACACTGAACCCCACTTGGTGGCTGAGGACAGGGAATAAAGGGAATAACCTGCCTCCCTAGGAGCCGGGAATAATAGTTACCCAGCTCTAAACAAGGGCAAAGCACTAGAGGGCTCAGTGCACTGTCAGGGGAGAGAAGCAAGCACAGTGCTGCCCTGCATCTGTCCCTAGCCAGTATGAACACGTGTAAAGCCCTGCAGACTCCCAGAGGACCAGAGCCTGACATTTCTGTGTGACATTAACAGTAAGCAAACAGAGGCCCCAGCGGCTGGCAGAGCTGGGATTACAGCCACCTGTCTGAAAATGCCAACAAGAAGCTATCCCACAAGCTGGTCAAGAAGTGGTGGGATAAGAGAAGAGAATCGCAGCTGCAATTGTAACTCAGGAAGGGCCAGCCCCATTCCTAGAAAGGAGAGAGGTTGGGTGTTGTCCTGAGCTAATAGCAGGGGCACAGCAGGGATTGAAGGGGGGTTTACTCACTGTCTGTTCATTATCCAAATTGGCCTGCTGTCTTCGGAGATCAGCCTTAATGAATGCTGGGACAGAGGAAGGAAGAGAGATGTGAAGGCAGTTAAGTCACCGTGCAGAGCTCAAATCAATTTCCCCAAGACTCAAAGGGGCAGCAGAGGCCCCAGAGAAAACAGGAATGCGTTACGGTGCGCAAGGGAAACCACTCTCCTGGATGAGGCAGAGAGCACTTCTGAAACAGGCAGGATAGAAACTCCTTATTGCAGCACACAGAAGGTGCATCTCTGAGACCCCAACCAGCAGCCAGGGCAAAAAGCCTTGGACCTTCTTTGTAACACAGACCAGATGCTTAAAGAAGCACAGCAGCATTGCTATGGGACTGCTGTGTGGGTCCTGCCCTTTCCTGCAGGCACCACTGCACACAAAAGCCCTTCAATTCATATGCCAAGCCCAAGGGGAAGAGTCACAGCAGAGGAACACTGAAAAATTTAGTTACCGGTCATAATGGTCCCCAGGAGCAGGAAGGAACAAAGAAAGAGGTTTCCTGCCTTCGTCCCAAAGTGATCCATGATTTGCCCTTGGCTGATGGTGAAGGCAATACCAAAAATCTACAAACAAACAAAGGCAGTGTCAAGCTGTACTGTTATTATAAAGCAGCCTGAACAGCTTCCCAGCTTTAACGAAGTATCAGAGCATACAGGCCAGCCAAGCTGTTGGCCTAGCAAGGCTAAACTTTGGTTATAAACACATCCAGAAGCACCTCCTTGCAGCTGATGGGAAGACAGGTGACCCATAAGGCTGGAATCCCAACTCTCACTGGAGAAGAGCCAGGTCCTAGGTTGTTAGGAGCAATGTTGGAAAAGGCAAGGATGACTGGCATCCTGATGGATTTTCCTAAGCAGAAACAGAATGGGTGCCACTAGAGAAATGTCATGAGGAACATCATTCAAAAAGCCAGGTCCCAGGGTGCTTAGATCTCCAGTACATTACAATAATCATGGACAAGGAATAGGAGTCAAGGCTGGGAACTACAACTTAATCTCTCTGCCTATAAAGAGGCAAGCAAAGGGAAAACAGCACACCTACCTGTGCTGAGACATTAAGGAGCCCTGATGATGTTCCTTCTGATTCTGGGTACGTCAACTCTGCAGCAAACTCAAAGCCCATGGGAAGGTATCCTGTCATGAAAAACCTGTAAAGAAACACACAGAAAGGAAAACTCAGCAACTGCCAGAAGGAAGACTGAAGCAGCACAGTGTAGCCCATATCCCTTTTGGGATGCTTCACTGACTGCACAGGATGTTTCCCCTAGGATTGTCACAGTCCAAGCAGCTGTCTGACTCCCTCACCATGGCACAGGTCTTCCACCCAGAAATACCTTTGCCCACAGCCTCAAGGCACAGAACCAGGCCAGCAGGGAGCTACTGGTTGCTACAAGAACAAGGCATTAAAAGCAGCATCTCCCACAAGTAACTCTAAGGGGCATCGTCCCCAGCATGGTCAAACAGCCACCCAGGCCCACATGCTTTTCATTCCAGCCCACTGGTCATCTATGGGGCTGTGGTACCACTTGCTTCCCAAATGCTTTCACTTGGTTACCTGGAACATTTAAGACAGCTGCAACTGAGCAGGGCCATGCTAATGTCCCTGACTCTAATGAAAAACATACAAGAGAGATGGGAAGAGCAGATCATTTTGTCCTTAAACCACACAGGAGCCACACACAGGCTATGGCTCTCCCCAGTCCCACCTGCACCATGAGCTCTGCCTCCCTGCTCATCCCCTAGCAGCTCACATGTAGAAGAAAGCAGCCTGCACATGAACTTACCCGAGTATGCCTGCAGTCACAAAGACCACCCAGAGGTGGCCTAGGCTCAGAGTGAAAGTGTAGGTTATCATTCCCACCAGAGACATGATATAGATGGCTAGTGTTGTCTGTCTGCAAGGTAAAGCAGAATCAGGGTTTTATTTAATCCAGTCCTCCTATTCTTTTCACCCACAGATCCTTTCACCTACAGTTTGCAGCACATGGTTAAAAAACAAATTAAACACTTGCACAGCTCTCTAATACCCTTACTCCAGACAGAGAAACTGGACTGACAGAGAGCACAGAAGGGCCTGCACACACAGCAGGGCAGCAGGAGAAGCAAGAACAGGACCTAGGAGTTTTCACATCCCTACCTCATGACTGGGGGCTTTGCTCCCTGTGGGGTTGGGACATCATATCTATGAGGCACCTATGAGGCAGCCAAGAAGCTCAGATCCTACCATGGGCTGACAGGTCCCTGGTCATGTACCGTACATTCCTCTTGAGGGAGAGAACAAGAGCCAAATATAGAGATCATTAGTCTTTCCTGGGCACCCTCTGTACTGCAACCAGTTGGACACACTTACTTATAAGCAGGAGCTAAGGTGAATAAGCACTCCCAAGCAGGAAAGCAAAGAGAAGAGGTGACACAACACTGCTAACAGTGTTATGGGCCTGTATTTTTCAGTGCTATCCGAAACACCTTTCAGTGCTGCTCCTTTCTCTGTTTGAACTGCCTACTGTAGCTGGAAAGGTGATGTGCAAGCCAGGTTGCCCTCACAGCCTCCACCCTCAAGCCATGGCAGCATTTAGCGGGACTAGTGCCAGCTCCCCAGCCAACGGCGGCTGAACCGCAAGCTCTCATCTCTCGGCAGAGGGGACAAAGAGACCCCGTACCCAGCAAGCATGCCAGGCAGATCCTGGGAACAGCCGTATCTGCAGCCTGGCCACGCTGAAGAACATCAGTGGGCTCAGTACTGCGAGACACACGCAGCAGCCCAGGCCAGCTTTACCAGAACTGAAACGTTAGCAGTTGTCATCCCTGACTAGACACCAAGGAAACTCTTCCCACATCCAAAAAAAAGTGTCTCTTTCCAGTACAGGAGGTAGCAAGTAGCCCTTTGCAGTACGTAATTTTGGGAAGGAAGGAAGGAAAGGCAAATCCTTTACCTGACTGAAATTGTACCAAGCTCTTGAAAGCAGAACAGTTACCAGAGTTGACAAAAGATTAACTTTTTGGGCATTGTCTTTTAGGAAGAAGTTAAATGTATAGCCATGAGCTACTTGTATACTTTCTACAAATTTTAGTCTTAATCCATTAAAGAATGTATTTGGTATCACTTCCTCGAATGCTACTAAAGAAACTAAACCTCAAACTGTTTGCACTTTTTTTTTTTCCTTTTTAATGCAAATGACCACCATCAAAAATCCAACCCCAAACGGGCAGCCAGTATTTATATTGCTTGATAAAATATTTCCAGTACACTGAATTACTACAGATAAAACAAGAATGTTCCAGCTAAGGTTCTGTCCTCCCTCTCTGCTGGCAGTGATTGAAGTCAGTGGGTTTCACAGTCCTATGTCAGGTCTTTATCCAAATGGTCCTTATCCAAATACAGGCTTGAGAAGCTAATTTCAGATTTCAACTATCGAGCCATGCTTACAAAGGTTCACCAGACACAATTAATGCACTGAGAGTCTAAACAACATTTTGCTGTGACAAGTAATTTTGTTTTATATCAAAGGGGTAGGCAAATCCCTTAACCTCCAATGCTATATCATTTCTAGAATATGTTCTTTCCAATGCTTTCATGGAGGAAAAACGTCACCTGTGAAGGCAGCATAAAGGGGCTGCTTACTTCTGCTATAACCTGTTATAGAAAGCTGCTACATGTCCAGCACACAGCCTGGAGGCTGCAGAAGGAGAAGAGATGAAGGACTGACAGAGGAGTTAGAGAGCAGCCTCAGGAAAGTGAAAGAGAATCATAGAATGGTTTGGGTTGGAAGGGACCTTGAAGATCATCTTGTTTGAGAAGGTAAAAGCCTTTCTCTGCTGAATACAGGGTTCCTCAGATATCTCCTGCGACTTCTTATGCCTCCCATCTCTTGACAAGCATCCATGGACTGCGCTGACTAGGAAAAGGGGTTTAAGGCTAGAATTACAGCTCCCTGGGCTGAATGGACCAGGTCTGAAATGGGTGCTCCTTCCATAAACAGGAGTCTCCAAACTAAACAGTAGTCAGTGCTAAAATACAGTGCAGGCCTCCAAGAAGTGGCTGTGACCCCAAGAAGCTTAGTCTCAACCAGCAGAGACACTTGGCACATGGGGTTTTCTTTGTTTTTTCTTCCCACAGCCAGTTTTGGTCTCAGTGCAGAGCTCTCAGGATAGTCCCACAAAATCTCACCCAGTTTCCTAGGCTTATGGTTCAAGTATTCTAAGTAGTTTGTATCTGATTCACTCTGTCGTGACAGTTGCCCTCAGTTGTGCTTTACTCTTCATCTCCAGGCAAAGATGATGGACAAGTTAGTGACCTGCTGCAGTCAGGACTTTGTTTCACATTGATGCTATGTCATTAGCCAAGCTGCAAGAAAGAAGTTCCCAGAACATGCAGCCCTTCACTGAGAACTAGAGCAGGCAGGCTCAGAGAAGCAGCCAGCTCTTGCAGGTTAAAGCCGGAGGTGTTCTCCATTGGAACTGCAGAAGTAAGTGGGGGACTGTCCTGGTTTCGGCTGGGATAGAGTTAATTTTCTTCCTAGTAGCTGGCATAGTGCTGTGTTTCGGATTTAGTAAGAGAAGAATGTTGATAACACACTGAGGTTTTCAGTTGTTGCTAAGTACTGCTTATGCTAGTCAAGGACTTTTCAGCTTCCCATGCTCTGCCAGGTACACAAGAAACTGGGAGGGGGCACAGTCAGAATAGGAGATCCAAACTGACCAAAGGGCTATTCCATACCATATGACGTCGTGCTCAGAATATAAACTGAGGGGGGTTGGCTGGGGATCAGCGATTGCTGCTTGGGAGCTGTCTGGGTATCGGTCGGCGGGTGGTGAGCAATTGCATTGTGCATCACTTGCTTTGTAGATTGTCATTATTATTATTATCATTATTATATTGTTATCATTATCATTACTATTTTACTTTATTTCAATTATTAAACTGTTTTATCTCAACCCAGGAGTTTTTCTCACTCTTATTCCTCCAATTCTCTCCCCCATCCCATCAGGGTAGGGGGAGTGAGCGAGCAGCTGTGTGGTGCTTAGTTGCTGGCTGGGGCTAAACCACGACAGGGACAAAATGGAGAAAACTGTTCCATCTTGCCATGGGTACCATACCTACTGCACATTAGCTGGCTCAAGGATACGATGAGCTTTCCTCACTGACCTGCCTCCCTGAATTGTTAGGCGCCAGCAGGACAAAATGAATCGACAGACCCTTGTGAAAGAACAAGACTCCAGGCTTGCACCCTGTGGAAATCACACACCAGGAAGCAGCCTGAAGCCATGCACTGAGCAGCTGTCTGCCCAACACAGTCCCTAACTTGGACTTGAGCAGACAGCCCTGAATACAACTCCTACTGCAGGAAACAGCCTCAAGCACACAGGCAGACTTCTACTAAAGGAGACTTTAGCATGACCCTGCTCCCCTAAGCATACCACTGATGACAAAAAAGGAGATTTAGTGCCCAGCAGTCCAAGCAAGACCCAAAAATTTGCAAACAAAGGGTTTACTTGAGACATAGGTAGATACTGGTGCATTGTGAAGCAGAAACCCCTGGGGAAAGACCCCAAGGCAGGGCTTTTCTCAAGAAGTGGCCTTTGTCACTATGTTCACTAGAGGACAAGAAAAATGCTCTGTGGCCCTAGGGGCACCAGGGCATGGAATAATGTCTGGTTTTGCTTGATAAGCCTCTCCTCATAGCCATAAATATCTTATGGGAAAGATAAAAACCCAAAGGAGAAGCAGATTCACAGAGGACATTTGCACAGCATCCTGGTGTTTTTAGCAACTGGTTTCCATGATGGCCCTACATGGACTGACAATTATTGTCTGGAACAGGTACAGTCTCCTTGAAAGTCTGTCGAGTACAACGAGTGCAGGCTGGAAGTTACACATCCTGCTACATCACCTTAGAAGAACCGGGGTTAACGTATTTCTGCACTCAGGGGCGTGGGAAGGAAGCCCAGTGCATCGATGTGGAAGCAGCACTACGAAGGCACCAGCAGCCAAGTCTCTGCAGCAGAGCCAGAGGGAGATCTGTGAAGGAGCTGACACACTTGTCACTTAGGTGAACCTAAGCTGCCCTGACATTCATCTGCCCTCCCAGCCATATTGCCTACCCTTTTGAAGATGCAGATTAAAGAGCTTACACAAGGGACTGTGAGGAAAGAAAGACCTCGGGGGAAAAAAGCCAGCCAGGGCCAGCACCAGCAGGAAACAGGACCAAAATGGAGAGCACAACTCCTGCCGTTCAGCCAACTGCAGAGAAAGCTCTAGAGCAAGGAACCGGCATGGCCCAGCCCAGCCGTGTCTCACAAGGTCACTTGGGCGAGGAAAGCCAAAGGGATGGGACCAGACTCACAGGGGACCAGAAGTGCAAAAACACTAGTCAAGCAACAGCTGAAGCAACAATTGAACAAGGGGCTGGGGGAGGCCACAGCCACGGCTTTAGCTGCTCACTGGGATGTTGTGTGGAGCTCCAGAGTGCTCTGCTGTACAGACTGGGGTAACAGATGACCTCCACAAGCTTTGCCATGAGGACAGCACATTCCAGGCTGCACAAGACCCTGAACAAAGACCTTGTCCCTACAGAATCACAGAATCATTTATGTTGGAAAAGACCTTTAAGATCATCCAGTCCAACCATTAACTACCAAGTCCACCACTAAACCAGTTAAGGGTAGAGTAATCATTAATTTCATGTTTCCTGGATTGGTGGCTGGATTATTTTTTAATGAAAGTAAAACTAGGAATCATTAAGGTTGGAAAGGACCTCTAAGATCATCAGTCCAACCATCAACCCAACACCACCATGCCTACTAAACCATGTCCCAAAGTGCCACGTCTACATGGGGGATGGTGATTCCACCACCTCTCTGGGCAGCCAGTTCCAATGCTTGACCACTCTTTCTGTGAAGAAATTTTTCCTAATACCCAATCTAAACCTCCCCTGGCGCAACTTGAGGCTATTTCCTCTCGTCCTATCACTAACTACTTGAGAGAAGAGACCAACACCCACCTCACTACAGCCTCCTTTCAGGTAGTTGTAGAGAGTGATAAGGTCTCCCCTCAGCCTCCTCTCTTCTCCAGGCTAAACAACCCCAGTTCCCTCAGCCTCTCCTCATAAGACTTGTGCTCCAGACCCTTCACCAGCTTCCTTGCCCTCCTCTGGACATGCTCCAGCAATTCAATGTCTTTCTTGTACTGAGGGGCCCAAAACTGCACACAGTATTCGAGGTGTGTCCTCACCAGTGCCAAGTACAGGGGGACAATCACTTCCCTGCTCCTGCTGGCCACACTATTCCTGATACAAGCCAGGATGCTGTTGGCCTTCTTGGCCACCTGGGCACACTGCTGGCTCATGTTCAGCCGGCTGTTGACCAGGACCCCCAGGTCCTTTTCTGCCAGGCAGCTTTCCAGCCACTCTTCCCCAAGCCTGTAGCATTGCATGGGGTTGTTGTGACCCAAGTGCAGGACCCGGCACTTGGCCTTGTTAAACATCATACAGTTGGCCTCAGCCCATCGGTCCAGCCTGTCCTGATCCCTATGCAGGGCCATCCTACCCTCGAGCAGATCGGCACTCCCACCCACTTTGGTGTCATCTGCAAACTTACTGAGGGTGCACTCAATCCCCTCATCCAGATCACTGATGAAGATATTAAACAAGACTGGCCCCAAAACTGAGCCCTAGGGAACACCCCTTGTGACTGGTCGCCAACAGGATTTAACTCCATTTACCACAGCTCTCTGGGCTCCAGAAGGACCTCACTGCTGAAGACACCGAGGTGTCAGATTCTGGAGAAGTGAAGAATTGGAGAGGGCTGGTTTTGTTTTCACCACCCCCTCATACTTCGGCACTCAGTTTTATGCCACTTTCTTCCTGTATAAAGGTCACAAAAAAGGACAGCCTTGGTAAATTATTTATATAGCAGATATGGCAAGATAGGGTGAAGGCATATCCACTATACAAGGACTAATATGGAAAAGGGCTACGACAAGAAGACCGAAATTGCAGGCCAGGCTAGGCAGAGAGAGCATTCACCTTTCATTGGAAGAGACCCAAGCGCCCCATTCTCCAATATCCAAGTCTTTCCTCCCTCCCCCAAATTTTAATACCTTTAGGCCTGTACAGACCTAAGTTTAAAACACCACTTGGGGTCCTCTGCATAGTCAGTGGAGAGAGATGGATATTTCTGACATCTTGCCTTACAGAGATGCAGCAATGACAGCAGAGCGCGCTGTCTGGAACCAGCTGGACCCAAGGCCATGCGAACACTGCCCTTACAAGCAAAGCATGGCCAAAGAGAAGTGCTGATTAATCCAGTCCCCAAACCCCTGATTCTGATGCAGACTCCCCTACAAATACCAATATACCCAGCAGTATCCAGGTGTCACAACCCCATCTCTCCTCTGAGCCAGGAACCTGAAGGATGTACACAGGGCCCCATTTAACTTGATGTCAAAAGGTGTTCTTTCAAAGAGGTGGGCTGTTCTCAACAAGCCATCCCACCAGAGGCAGCCCCAGTTCTGGGACTGCTCGCTTGTCACAACGTAACTTGCGTATTTGTATGGGCCAAATCTGTGCCTGTTAATTCCAAAAATAAGAACAGCGCAGGGGCTGCTGCAGGCACTTGCCTGCCAAATAAAAGCAAGAATGCAAGGCCATTTGGTGCCTGAGCACGACAGATGGGGAAAGCCTGACTTAGCACAGCCTCACCCTTTCAAGGAACTGCTGATGGGACAGTACAGATCAAACACGCATGTAGAGCTCTGCAATTCCTTCTGTTATTAACCTCCCCCTGCTCCCCTCAATCACAGCTGGATCCCATTCATTTGCTTCCCTCTCTCTCCAAGCTGACTAAAAAAAGGACTTGACATCTTTCCTTCCTGATTTTCATGTGCTTACCATTTTGTTCCTGAGACTATGTGAGCAGTGGAGAGAAGGGGGAGGGTACCTACCTAGAACATCTGGCATCTTGACAGTTTTTTTAAATAGACTTTTAAATGGGGCTAAATAAAGACTCTGCAGCACTCAGAAAAATTTTGCTAGGTCCACAGAAATCCACTTTGTGGGCTGCAAGGGAGAACAAATTCTTAGCAGTGTTTTTCCTCACCTAAGGCTAAATCTATCCGCAGAGAGTCCCTGGAGTCTGCAGGATAAATTCCATGGGTGGCACAGCCCTATTTTTCTGCACTCTCAGCCAGCTGTGCCCACCTACATGGTCCCTCCAAGCAAGCAGGGGCTGTGGAACAAATCCAGGATTTTTTTTTTTTTTTCCCCTCTCCCATTCTGCCAAATTTCAAGTCCCAGCTCTGCCAGGCGAGCCACAAAGCTCTTCAGCCTTTGTGCTGCAACCTAGCTCCACTTAGGGAGAATCAGGAAGACCATCCACCCTAGCAGTGCCAGTTGAGGTGACCTTACCACTAGCCCTGGGCTGGAAAGAGACACAAGTTACATTGCACAGTTAGCTAGTGCAGTTCATAACAGCTGTTTCTGTTTCCCAGGTCTGCCAAATAAGAACTACTCAGTGGCACACAATGATCTAGAAACAGCAACAAGAGACCTGCCAGTCTCTGTATTAGTCATCTGCTCCTCTTTCCAGCACCCCCAGGAGTCCTCAACTACCATCCTTTCCTGTTAGAGAAGCCCACTTCGTCTCCATCTTTGATCCCTGTACTTGACAGCTAGCGCCAGAGGCCACTTCAGAAGCTGCAAACCCACAGCTAGCCAGATTCAGAGCTGCTCACGATGAGAACATGCTTTTCTGGCCCAAGGTACCAGGCAGGATAATGGCAGTGGGACTCCCCCAGGTGAAAAGCTGCTGCAAGGAAAAGAACTCTGAAGTTGCCTTCAGCTCATCACCAGCACATCACCAGTAAAGCCCCCTCTCACGCAACCTGCTCAGACAACAGGTTACAGCACAGTTCTCACAGCCAGCAGGGAAACTGAAAAGCTGATTACATGGACCCCAACATAAGACAGGAGAAGCACTCTCCATCCCCCCAGACACCCTACAGAGATCTCTCCGTGAGGTCTGAGTTCCTGAGGACTGGGAGCTGCAGGACACCCAAAGACTCTTAGCTGTCCCATTACCTGGCAGGGTATGCTGGCGAGATCTGCCTTTCCAACCCACCAGGCAGCAAACCCAGAATCATCCACCCACAAACCCCAGTACCTCTTATGCCTGCCCTAAATACAGCAACACACCCTCACACAATGCCTCTGGGCACTGGATTCAGCATGCCTTTCATTAAGCCAGACAAATCTTCACAGAAGCTGATTTGTAAGAGCTGAGAAATGGTCTGGTATAGTCTTGATTCTGCTTGTGCCAAGACCCCTCTCATCCCTGACAAAGCAGCTGCTGGGCCATCTCATCCTCTCCCTATGCCTCCCTAGGGACCACTAGAACCAAACCTTGTATGGGCCCAGTGCAGACTAACACACAGCTCCAAATGGATTTTGAAGAACCATATTTTTTTCCTAAAAACCCTCCCAATGATTCAGTCCCTGGACTGCCGAGTTGTAACTGCACAGGGTTGCTCCTTGCACAGTATGGGGGAAGAGCACAGTCACTAGGGACACAGAGGCAAACAAGGGACTTACTTGTAGGTCTTGGTTCTGTCCAACCAGATGCCGGAGACCAGAGCTCCAACCATCCCTGACAGTATAATGGTGAGTCCAATCCTGCCAGCATTCACCTCCTCCCCCTGTGGTGAGACACACACACGCTCACACAAATGAAGGAGCCAAGTCATAGCCAACAAGAAGCAAAGTGCAGAGAACCCAGACAGGAAGAGACACCAAAGTTAGTGTCCCATACATGTCTTCTGCTGGTAGCACACTAACCAGAACTAGCCTTTGCAAGAACGCTTTTGGGCCCAGTATGAGCCAATGCAGTGCCTTATTCCGGCCCATGAAGAAAAGTGGTTTGGTACATCTCTCTGAGCCAGCCCAGAGAAAAAGGTGAGAACTGGCCAGCGTGAACAGATGCTCTCAGAGGAGTCAGCATAAACCCTATGAAGCTTGCTGCCTGGTGTCAGGATTTGGGCCAGATCGACCAGGAAATACTGGAACCCACTACAAGGCAGCACGGAAAGGAGCTCTCTGGCATGCAGCCCCAGCAGTAAGCTCTACAGTAGCTCAGCTACTGAGGCACCCCACTCTTCTGCCACCACAGCACGAGTGTGGGCAGCCTCCTCGTACAGATGTCCCAGTAGAAGTCACTGCCAGGAACAGGGTGGAGGCAATTGCTGGAAGAATTTCTCAGAAGAAAATGCTGGCATTTAGGGTGTAAAGGAGCTGTCTTTGCTAGAGCTCGCCAGCTTTTGCACAGGGTGGTGTAAAGAACTAAAGGAACCAGTGTTCTCCTGCCAGCCAGCCAACTTATGCCAGAGACAGCCAGAAGTGCTGTGGCATTGCATTTCTCACAGACTCTCCTTTGACAGCCAGCACTGGACAACAGCAAGCATCAGAGGGCCAGGAGGGTTGGATGCACTTACTGGGTAGTGATGGATCACCATGCGGTTCAGCAGAGTGGACAGTGCGTAGAAGCAACCTGTATTCAGACCTGAGAGGGGGGATAAAAATGCAGCACATTTAGAGCCTGCTACTCTCCTGCTGGGTAGTGAAAAGGTAGAAATGTAGAGAGAGAGATGTTTGGGAGCAGCAATCCACACCAAGGCTGCTGAGTCTCAGGAAAGCCAGCCAGGCAGGCTAGATGTAGGTTACTGAAAGAAATGCAGACCAAGGACAGCCAGATCTCAGCATGCAGGAGGAAGCACCCTCCAGTTTCAGGACGGTTCTTACCTTAGCAGCTAGAGGAAGGGCTGTGCACATTTCTGGTACTGAAAGGTCTTGCAAGTCCTTCATAGGGTCTCAACACTACCTCACAGCCAGATCCATTTTTAGCATTGGAGTTTTCTCCTCCCCCCAGCCAAGGTAAAATACTAGAAAAGCAGCTGCCTCAGCACCACACCTTTAACAAGGACCTGGGATTCAATTAACACCAGTGCCATTGACCTGTGTAGTTTCCTTCCAGTGATAGCACCCTCCCTGCTGAGAGCCAGTAAAAAACATCCTCTCCAAGCCAAGAAACACCAGAAGGCAAGTAGGAGCAGAGCTGATGGTGAAGCAAAGACAGCACTTCCCCCAGGCACCTGGTGTGTGTGTCTGCATGGGAAAACTCTTGCATTTTAAAAGATATCACTGAAGCCTGAAAAAAAAAAAAAAAACAAAAAAACAACTGTGAAAGTAATTGTCTTTCTGAAAGGGAAGTTAGATTAACTGTTACAGGCATCAGCCACCTGGTGAAGGTTTCTCAGTATCACCCAAGGTGAGAATGGAAACCGTTGGGGTGATACTGGTCAAGCCCCATTCAGACACTCTGTTCCAGCTTACATACAACTCTGGTTGAGTTAAACACCTTCCCAAAGGGCACAAAAACCAAGAGCTTTGCTTACAGTAGACGAGAACATCCACGTGGGCACTGGACCAGCAGTACCGCAACGGCTACACTCTCACCTTGGGCGATACTGAGAAACCTTACCCAGGTGGATGAGGTCTGTAACAGTCAGCGCAACTTTCTTCTCAGAAAGTCATTTACATTTGCAGTTAGTTTCTCTTCAAGGCTTCAGTGATCCTGATGGGGGGAGGGATGGGCACACAGATTTCACCACTGCAGCTCACAGATCTATGGGCTCCATAAGGAGGCATGGGTTTAAAAACTCTGGCACAGATGCCTGAAGTCCTGACAGAACAGATACATGTCAAGTTCCCACTTCCTACTTTTCCTCTTTCAGCCTCAGCTAAAAGCAGAAACATTGCAATACATGATACAGAAGTGCAGTCTAGCAGGCAAAACTCTCTCTAACAAAGGGAACAAAACCCTGAGCTCCCCTAACCCTGAAGTCCTTCAGCTCCCCTGACCCTGAAGTACTCAGCTATCCTCCGCCTAGCCCAATCCTCCACTGGGACACTGGATACCCATTGTCCTACACAGCTCATGAAGCACTCTGAGGAGCCACACAATTGGCAGCTGAAGGGGACATCACACTTCCTTCACACGCCATCTCTGACAACATTAAGCAGAGCTTGCTCCATGGCTGCATGGCACAGAGAACAGATGAAGAATCTTATGCAAGTGATCCCAAATAAGCCAGCTGCCTGTGACTGCTCCCTGCTCCAAAAACACATGTCAGGACATTACAGGAGAGGCTAGTAAGCTGAGTGACGTGCTCTTTAGGCAGGAGGAATCCACCCAATCCTTTCCAAGAATTACTCAGAAAGGCTGGAAACACCAGCAGAGCCAGCAGCCAGAGAGGGGGTAGAATGACTGGAGAACCCACAGCAAGGAGGCGCCCTCCAGCCTTGAAAGCTGGCTCTTTGCAACACCTGGCTATGGCAATACAGCCCACAAGAGCCTAATTTGGCTTCATCCTATCTCCCCACCTCTGGAGCACCCTGCTCACTAGAAAACACCACAAACGGCAATGCCAGGACATAGGAGTGTGGCACATCAGCACCGTCCCTCTACCCACTACTGCTTCACTTCAAAGCTGGGCATAAACATAGACCAGTCATTTGTGTACCTCTACTTCTTGCCCGTCCAAGAGGACAGCAGCCTTGTGTGGACAGCCAGACGCTGCCCTGCCAGCTGATGCTGTCAGTACGCCAGCTTCATAGCAGCTCTGTGATGCATGTGATTTCTGAGAGAAGGGCCCCTGCTCCCAAGCTGGGCAGAAAGTGATGCAGAGTTGGCAGCAACACTTAGCACCAGAGTCAAGCAAAATATTCTAAGAATCAAGACAATGTGCCAAATTTGCATTTGTGAGGGCTGGCAAAAGTTGTAGGCATTTCACATGTCACAGTTGCTCAGTAAAGTTTCTCTGTGAATTAGAGTTGTTTGAATGCCCATAAAACAGGCAAGGGTTGTGCCTGTTTGACCATGCAGATGAGGAAAACCAGAACTAGTAGCTGGGAGCAGGACATCTGAAGGTCCAGCCCCATCTGATTCATTAGCTAGTTACCATGGTTTGCTTGCAATGTGCTGTAGAAGAAAATTTTTGAGACCTCACGGTGTCTCCTCTATTTTACAGAGGCTAGAAAGGGAAGTTTATTGCCTGCGGCGCCAAAAGGTGCCCTTTTGAAGCCTCAGACTAGAACCCAAGCCTTCTATAGCTAAGCAGCCTACTGCCTACATGACAGACTATTAGTCTCCCTCTTCTTCACCCTCATCATCCTCCAGGACAACGGTTCCTTATGCAGATCTCACTGCCCTGCATCTTCCTCACTGCACCATCACCTTTCCAAATGCTGATTCTTTGGACCTGTCTCATCATCCCCACTCCCCCACTTTACCAGCCTTTCCCAGGCTTTCCCACCCTTTTCCTGCCTACTGCCTCCCAGTAGCAACATGCAGTTGCTCTCCAGTGCAGAGCCCAGCTCAGAGTTTATTAATGCCCCCTCCATGTTATGCCTCAGCTTTACAGAAGGAACGTCAGCCGCCTTTGGGAAAAGGCTGTCAGGGTTTGCTTGAAAAACAGTTCACTAGCACTAACATAGCCACAGTGCAACCAATGTTTCCAGCACTGCAAGTCTTACCACAGGAAAGGAGTTGGCAGCTGCTGGTAATATCAAGACCTTAGAGGTCTGCAGACCTGTTCTGACCTAACATCATGTAAGGCCCCACATTCTTTCTACAGCCAAGGGAGATGATCAAGCAGCAGGTTTCCCCTTCTTTCCTCTGACACAATACTATGTTAATACAAAAGCTAAGAGAGGCTGCAGATACCTTTGTGTTAGCTAGGGAGGATGACTCAGTCGCACTCATGTGGCTGCAGATGTCTTAAATCTTGGCCAACATAACTTTTGACTTGAGTAGGAAAAACTGTCCCCATTTTAAAGACAGACTAGTTTTAAAAAAAAAAAAAGTTTCAGTGCATAGTTCCCTCTCTCAGTAACAGTCACCACCTCAAGTCGAGCTGGAGATTGACATGAGGCTGACACAGAGAGGAACAGAATAAATGCACAGACCAGGAAGAGAGACTGAATTATAAGCCACTGAACAGCCTTTCCACATTGTTTGTGACTGCTAGAAGGGAATTACCCCAGGGAGGTCAGATTCTAAACACACTCTTTGTACTGAGAGCCCTCCTCTCTCCTCTAGGACTTGTTCATACCTATGAGAACAAATACTTTCCCCTTTCTTTTCCCTGAAGGGTAAGTGCGAACTGAGCAGATGACACAATCCAACTTTTAGACACAGTCTGCCTGACAGTTTTTTCTATCTCCACTTTCTGAGAGGACATCATGTACTGTGGAGAGAAAAAAAAAAAAAAAACCCACATCAAACCAGCAGCTGCAATATAAACCAGCAGATCTTAAGGACAATCTGAGAGGGGCATTCTAGAAGACTACTGCATTGAGAAGGGAGAAGAGATTTCAACAACTCCAAAGACCATTAGCACCCTCAGCAGGTACAAAGCCACCATCTCGCTCTCTCCAACCTGGCTAGTCATCCACCAGGTCTTTTAGGCACAACTGCTGGCAGAACAGCAGAACTCCCAGCACTATTTAACTTTCCCCCTGAGGAGCTTCCACAGCAAACTAGTAGGAAGGGAGGACAGAACTCCCTGCAGACTAGCTGGCTACAGTATATCCTATAATGCAGCCAGGCATAGACCACAACAGCCTTTCTGCTAAAGAGAAAAATGCTTTTCCATATGACAATTCAGCATCAGGAACAGATTCAACACATCACACTGCCCTCAAAGAAACAGACCAAGACTGATGAATAGAAGCAAGCAGCAAACCCAGTGTGCAAGGACTGATGGCAAAAGAAGATGTTCTCCAATGCTTCCTTCCATTTGCTTCATAGGGACTGCCAAGGAAGCTGATGCAGTCTGCACATCTGCATGCTCCACATGACGTCCACTGAGAAGCCTGGCAGCCACACCCTTGCCTTAGGAAATGACTTTCACTCAGTGCTGTGACTTGCACTCAGACACAGCTCCATATATTTCTTGGGTAAGCACTTAGGTTAGTTCATTGCAAGTAACTAACTGACTAGGAAAAAAGCCAACAGGATAAGGAAATCCCCTGAACCAAAAACAAAGACTGGGAGAACAGTAGTGGGGGCATATTGTCCTCTGTGTGCTTGTCTTGCTTTTGTTCTTCCCTAGGCATTTGCTTGTAACCACTGCTGGAGATAACTGGGTTAGAAGGACTCCTGGGCTGTGGCAGCACAGCTATCCTTATGCTCTCCCAAAAGAACTCAGGCCAGTTACTGCCCCAGCAGAGCACAGAGAGGGAGGGAGAAGCTAAGCATGTCTAGCAGTGATAACTGCATAGAAGAAAGGCCAGACCTTACCGTAAGTGACCATAAGCAGCAAAAAGTTGGCATTGCGGAGCAGACGGAGGATTGATTGCATGTAGGAATACTCCTCTGTCAGTCTTGACTGGATCAAGGCCTGAGCTCGGCTCGGAGGGTGTGGGGGCTTCTCCTTGAAGACTGAAACCAGACACAAAGTACACCTGTTTGTAACGGTGCAATCAGGGAGCCTGAGCACACACTGTGGGTAGAGTCATTTGAGGGACGGCAGAGGGGCTAGTAAAACCAAGTGTACAAAACACACCATCGTCCTTAAGCTCTGATCTCCATCCATGAACTTATCCAGGAACAGGAGAGAACAGAGTCTTTCCAACAGTAACTCCTGCCACTGGGGAAACAGCTTGCCTTCAATTAACTTTTTATGTAGGCAGTTTCTGGCAGCAACAAAGAGTTCTCAGGACTAATAATGCCTTTGTCTCCAGAAGGACGGCCAGCCAGCTGCAAAAGTGTTGGCATGGAGTTACAAATGCAAAAGTAGAATGGGAAAAGCCAGCTGGCAAAGGCGGCCTGGTGCCCTGCAGTGCCCAGTGCCTAGGGAGCAATGACCTATGCCAGCTTTTATTTCAGGCCTGGCACTTCTTAGGCTGGCCAAGCCATCTGCTGTCCCTAACTAGCATTAAAGTAGCATCCAGAAATCCCAGTTGCAGGTGATACTGCTGTACCAGATGCTAGACAGCCATTTTTGTACCTTGTCTATTCCCTGCCCCAGATTCTTTAGAGTCTACATCTGATTCAGGCAACATGAACAAGCTGGCAAGAAGAGGCTATTAAAAAAAAAAAAATTCATGGAGTTCAGCGGACAAATTCTGCTCTCCAGTGAGCATGCCAATCTTTCATGCTAAAGATCTGGCTTCCACTTCACATGTTAAGCAGGGGAATTGCACCTCTGGTATCCTGCTACTGCCCTTAATGCTTCCTTCTCTCCACTCATAACTGGTTACCTTTTTTTCTCCTGGGAACAGCTTGTTCCTGTGATGCCATATAACCTGCCTCTTTCTCCCTGCCTTTAAGAGATAGTCATATCCAAGACATAACCCAAGACCCAGTACCCTGTTTGCAGGCAAGATGACTGTGAACCTTGGAAGGTATCTGTTAGCTTTTAAAGTACTTACTCGTGCCAGGGTTTTATTACACAGGCAATCAAAGGATGAAATGAACAATTTGGCAGGCACACTCACAACCTCCTGTACTCCCTTCTATATGTGCTTCTATATCCAGTTCATCAACGGCTTGAAGCAGCAAGACATCGTATTGCATGACCCTGTCAGCTATGTGCTAGGACACATCCCCAGATGACCTCCCTGGCCCATTTCCTAGCACACAGGCCCCTCACACACACGGGCTGATCTTCTCAGTCCCACCTGGTTTCATGTACACGCTCCCACCTCCTTACCTATGATGACCAGGATGAATAGGGCTGTTGCTACGCCTGCAGTCATGAAGAACATGATGCTGATGTGGTAGGCCAGCTTCTCCACATCCTCTACATTGGGAACCAGAACTGGAGGGACCAGAAAGCCCACAGCGATGCCAAGCTGAGCAGGAGAGAAAGGGGACACACAGAGGTGTGACATGGAACCACAACACTGCCACCACCCCACAGCTCAGCCCCCTGATGCCCAGTAAGGGCTCAACTGAGCCTAATCCAATTTCACAACCAAGGTGAAAATCTTTAACACCCAACAATCAGAGATAAAAGCCAGCTACCCATTGCAATTAGGCCATAAGAGCGGTCTCCCCACTACACTCACAACTGTCATGATAGTCAAGGCAAGGTTTTACAATAGAATTGAGCAGAATGAATACCTGCCTCCAACAAAGTGGCAGTCTTGCTTCCCCTGTCCTCCCCCATGCATGTATGTTCCTGTCCATACACACATCCCACTCCTTATCTTGCACCTGCTCTGGTGCTGGCCTGATCACCTGGTAATGATTCTATGATTCTAATCCAATTTTGCTCATTAAAAATGGCAGAAAACAAAACTGTCAAAACCCACCACAATTCTTTGCTGGGTTAATGAGTTGAACCAATTTATTTTCCACCCAGACAAGCACAAGGGCAGAGACAGAAACCAACCCACTCCTAACAAGCAAGATATTAATCTGGCTCAGTCACTTTATGACACTGTTTCCTAATGAGCCCCCTCCCAAGACCAGGCTCACCTTGTGACCCCTAGGACAACCTAGAAAAACATCAAGGTTGAGAGCGAAGGAAGTGCTGATGGCACATATCGTAAACATCGACGTTGTGTGATGGGGCTTGGCAACTGCCCCTGGATAAAATGCTTGGCTCTAAAGGGCTGCAAGAAGAAACCCCTGCAGCTCTGGCCTCTGCTTCACCAAGAGCCCCACATGTCCAGCTGAGGAGCTCCTCCAGTGGCAGCACACACTTTAGTGAGGACATCAAGGCTATTTCTCCACGACGGCGACAAGGAGCTGTAGTAGCACTGGCTTTGCCACACTCCTAAGTGGGACTACCAGTGGCACAGACCTTCAGTGCCACCCTTGAATGGGAGAGAGAAGAAACAGCTGTTTTGCTGCTTAGGAGCACACTCTTCATAAAGTGGGAACCAAAGTGCACTCAGCACATTTGTGAGTACTCTAAACACAAGAGGAGCCTACAAAAGCCACTTTTCCCCCTACTTTGTGTTTCACTGTTTGTGGCTGTGTTTCAATCACCATTTGGTTCCCAAGCACTGTGTATTTACCTGTTCCCCCGCCCTTCCCAGCACTTGCAGCCCTCCCAGACACCAGAAAAAGAGCCATGCTCAAGCTCAGCTCTTGCTTGTTCTCAAGGACAAGAAGGACACGGAACTGTTGGAGCGGGTCCAGAGGAGGCCACAAAAGGGATCCGAGGGCTGGAGCACCTCTCCTACGAGGACAGGCTGAGAGAGTTGGGGTTGTTCAGCCTGGAGAAGAGAAGGCTGCGGGGAGACCTTATGGCAGCCTTTCAGTACTTAAAGGGGGCCTATAGGAAGGATGGGGACAATCTTTTTAGCAAGGCCTGTTGTGACAGGAAAAGGAGTAATGGTTTTAAACTAAAGGAGGGTAGATTTAGACTGGCTATAAGGAAGACATTTTTTACAGTGAGGGTGGTGAAGCACTGGCACAGGTTGCCCAGAGAGGTAGTGGAGGCCCCATCCCCAGAAACATCCAAGGTCAGGTTGGATGGGGCTGTGAGCAACCTGATCTAGTTAAAGCTGTCCCTGCTCACTGCAGGGGAGGTGGGCTAGATGATCACTAAAGGTCCCTTCCAACCCAAAGCTTTCTATGATTCTATAAGGCTCTGCACACTCACCCTTGTTTGGGGCAAAAGCAATTTTTTGTTTAGCAACATCCTAGTTTTTGCTATTTCCTGATTTAAGCCTATGTTTGCTGTTGTGGACAGTGACAAGGCACACACAAAAGCCTCCAATAGATGGAAGGACTGAGAAAGCACCCAGGAAAGAGAGATGCCAGGTGGCCATGCAGCCATTCTCATCCTTCCTTGAAACAGTGATTTCCAATCTCTTTTGCAGGCTGTACCATTTGCCTGGAGACAGGAAAGCGCCAACAGTACCAGAACAGTGCTAACTGAATCTCTACAGACTAGCAGCATAAAAAAGTCCCACCCACAGTTGTTATTCCTGCTATGCTGATACAGCCTCTATTAAGCCACTGCCCTTAGCACACTAAGAGAGGAGGTAGGAATATGCAAAACATGGAAATGAGGATATAGTCAAATTAAGCCCACTGCATTTACTGTTTCCTTATAGGAAACATTAGATCTATATGGCACAATTAGCACCACCATGACCCATTGTCCCAGGATAATGGACTGGAGAGGATACTGTTTATGCCTCACTGATGACTGAAGAGCAGCAAGAGAGCACCGCTAGCCAACTGCTGCCCTACAGAAAGATTCTGCAGTGCTCGATGTCTTCATAGCCTCTGGAAAGGGTCTATTACTCTACAAGTATGGAAAGCAAGGACTAACAAAGGCAAGGACTATGCTGCCTATAAACCACATGTAAGCACATCAGTATACAGAGCAGAACGACCCAGGAGCCCTGTAACCCAGGCACAAGCTCAGACATGTTGCCTGGGCTGCCTTCCAGCAAAAACTCCTTGTGCTGTCTGCAATTTCTCTGTCATATCTCTGTGTTACTGGGATGCCAATGGACTCATTTTGGAAGACCCACTCACTGGCCAGGATCAAGACCACAGAACAAATACATTTCAGGTGCCATATCTGGTAGTTGGGATAAAAGTCAGCTTCTGCCATCCAGCCCCAGAAAAATCTCCACAAACTCCCTCCTCCTCCATCCAGCTGGTGGATTTTTGAGACAGGAAGAATGCTTATGTTTCAAACAGAGCTATCTGCTAGACTCAGACACCTTACTTAGCTTACAAACAAGTAACTTTCAACCATGTCTGGCCAAACTTCTGTGTCAAACAGTGCCCTCCACTGGGACCTGGAATAGACTGGGTCAGGATCAGCAACAGGCATGTGTGCCAAGTTCATTCTTGGTGCTGGGACATCACAGGGAGCCAGTGGGAAGAGTCACCAAGAGATTACAGATGTGTCCCACCAGTTCAGGGCACTGTCAGGAATGAGAAGTTGAAGAAGAATGGGAGTTGGGTAAATGGACTGAAGACAGACACAAGTTGTGCTGTCCCAGATAGCAAGTCAAGGACTGAAAGAGCTTAGGAGGAAACTTAAGAGACCATCAGGAAGGTTAAACCTTCCTAACACCCACACGGCACAGGTAGTCTCTGACACTGGACTAAACTTGTCAGAGCTCAACTTTGTTCGGACATGGCCTATCCCAGCCTCTCATCACAGTGAGTCAGTCTGTTCTCCTCCTCTGCACTGACCCCTGAGACTCACTGACTACCAGCAAGCACAAGTGTCAGCTGGCTTAGAGGCTTCAAGCTCTGACCTTCATTAAATTGCATGCCTCCCCCCTCTCTGCACAAATGAAACAAGCGTGCAGCTGCACAGAAAAGGCAACTGCACCAAACACAGACACTCAGAGATCACTTCTAGGGGGAAGAAGCCTGTTTGTCTCTGCAGCACACTTATTTTGCCCTGCTTGTGGCCAAAGTGCAGGCCTGTGGCTCTGGCGTGCCGGCTCAGCCCAGGACACAGCCACACAGGGCTTCACTCCTCTCTCCTTAGCATTCCCAAAGGTTCAAGCTTTGAGGAGAAGACTCTTCACATTGCTCCTTTACATTCAAGGGAAGAGTCCTACTAGCTCTTACATATCAGGTCTCATGTGTGCCCATCCACCCTTTACCAAATAAGGTCTATAACCACCTTTCTGGAAATTGCCCTTTTGTCTTATCACCATGGAAGAACTTCTTATCACTTGGAAGAACTGGGCGAGACTCCTGTGCTAGGTGCGTCTTGGCTTCCTGCTCTCTGCACTCACATGCTAGTCCCAGGAGCTGCTGAACTGCAGCAAAACAGAAACAGGAAAGGAGAGGAAACATCTCTGACATAAGTTTCTCCGGGACCACAGTCAAGATTCACTCTTTTCAGATCTCCCTCTAGCTTCGCCTTCCTGAAAGATGATCTATCTGATGTACCTAGAAGAGAGTGTATTGACAATCTGTTTTGCAAATTGTTCAGAAATCCTTTACTGGAAAGTCCTATAGTCATCACTTACCCAACAGGACACAGACTTGCTCAGCTTTCTTGGACGCTGCTGTTGTCTTTTCAGAAGACCTGAACAATTTTTCTAACCATAAATGGATGTTTTGTCCTCCCTCTTCCCTTGCCAAAAAAAGAACCACTTTTATCCATTAGGAGTTTATTAAACCTTTGAGAAGGACTAGGTGGTAGAAGGGAAAAAAAATCCCAGCAATCATAGCAATAGCATTTCATATTTCAGAGCAAATGATGTTATTAATCCTATGAAGATGAGGCCCCTTGACTTAACTAAAACTGAAAATTTCCTGGAGGATACTCACAGACCCTGGATTATTCATACCATTTTTAGCAATGAAGACAAGCTCTCAACAACATGATGAGTATTATACAGCACATACTTTACCTTTCACATGGAGATTTTTAGTCTGGTTCTCAGCAGGCCAGTGCCCACATCACCATCAGCCCAACAGACAACACTGTAACTGGTCAACCAGAAAATTTAAAGATGCCTTAGCAAGGGAAAAATAACTTTTCTCCCTTCTCCACACCTCTCATGTCAGGGCTGGGAAAATAAAGCAATGCAAAACCAAGGTTGGTTCTGCAACAGTCTGTGCTACCCTCCTTACAGAGGCCATCAGTCATTAGGGCTCATAGCGCAGTCCCTCTCACCAGCATACAAATTAGCATCTCCAACCTTTGTACATGCAGGAAGGTCTCCAAGACCTATACAGATAGGCTGTAGTTCCCAAAATTTGGCATATCATTCAGCATCCCCATACCTAAAACACAAAACACTGTCCTGATCTCCGAGAATCTCTCCTCAGGAACCAGGCGGCTGGCACTTTTAAGAAGGCTTTGGGATAATTTTTAAACAGAATACCAGGGAAGTCAACAACTACAGTGGAGTGCACTGTTCAGATGACTCATTCTTTAAAGGCTAATAAAGGATAGAAGAAATGTATTCCTACCTGAATTTTGTGAAGGACCAGTCCCAACAACATCATATTCAAGATTCAAGCATATAAAAGAACAGGCAACAAAATGAAAAGCAAGTGGATAATAAGATGGTACAGATGTACCCAAAGTCTTGAAATGGAAAATGGGATGTCTAATTTAAGTTTACCTGTTTGTATACTAAGAATCTGCTGAAGGAAGATAATCAGTGTGGCATCAGCATAAAAATTGTAAATGAATGATCGATGGAGGAGTGGGTCTCCACCTTAAAGAAAACGGAGTCAGCAACAGGAATACAGAAGCCCTATAAAATTCTGTAAGTAAGCACAAATATTGACAGAGGAGACCACCAAACCCAGAAGGTCAATTGAAGTGTTAAAAGATAGAAAGAGAGAGATGCTGCAAAGGCAGAAAAAAGCCAACAGTGAGAAATTTCACCAATGCCCTTGCAGGCTAAATAAGTGTCATGACAGGGATGATGCAGAGACTGCATTTTTTGATTCCATAAATACTCTTTTCTGAGGAAAACGTATGAGAGGCAGCACAATTTGTGATTTAGACCTAGAGCAGCACAGTGTGACCATGATCAATATTACAGAATGGTTCTGCACCACACTCAAATTCAGCTTCCTTGCAGCAGTGACAAAAAAAACACCCTCCAAAGCACTATGGCAATATTTAACTCACAGGAGGGAGCTGCCTAAAAGGAAAGAAGCTTGTTACAAGGAAATTAAAAAGAAAAGCCAAAGAAATTAAATGCTTGCAAGTGGCATTAAGAGTGTGTAAAGACACTGCATCAGAGGCTCAGTGTAAGCGTAGAGAACATTAGCAAAAGAGTTTAGAACAGAATGAAGGAACCACAGAACCACAGTTAAGTAAAATAAAAAAAAAAAAAAAAAAAAACCCACACCCAACCACCACCACCACCCAACTCAAAAACTGGACGTTATTCCTTCAAGCAAAGAAAAGAAGACAGCAAGCTGGACCAAGCTAAAGCCAAACCATAATTAGGCCAAAAAAGGCTGCGGAACAACTTTACAAACTAAGTCAAAACTCTTCAAACACAGGAAAATCAGGAAGCCTGCCAGACAGTCTGTAGGGCCAAAAGATGACCACTGTGGAAGGAGAACATTCGAGAAAAGAGGGAGAACTAAATGAAGTCTTGCACCAGCGTTCACGACATGGTATTTATGGGAGTTTTCCACATCAGCAGAACCTCTTCATGCAGCAAAAATCTGAATTGTTATCAGAGGAAGATGTTAATCAATTTATTTCAACTAATTTCTTCTACAAGGCATCAGGACCAAATGGATATATTCATCCAGGAGTTCAATAGAACAAGTCAACAGAAAACCCACACTACTCTCACACAAACACACCTGCTAACTCTGCTCTATTACCAAATACTCAAATCAGGAATAGAGGAAGGGCAAAGTGATGTGAATTCTTAAGAGGCCCAGCACAGGCAGGAGTCCCAGGAAACCCCAGGGCCAGCCACCCATGGGTTTGGCCAAATGGGCAGAAACTGTAGCAATCAAAAGATTGAAGTTTACACGTTGATAAACACCAATACAACAGGCTTTTCAGACAGTATGATTTCAACACAATCTCACCAAGTTCCCAAGCCAAGACTTCAGAGAGTTAGGAGGATACACTCCTTTGTTACTGTCTTTCCCTTAGCACTTACCACTGACTGGCCTGGGGCTGCCTGACAAATTTGGCCTGACCTAGGCCAGATGTTCCTCTGTTCTGATGCATTGTACCTTTCCAAAGGAAAGGCTTTAGGGGAAAAAAAAAAAAATAAAATCAAGGGCTTCACCTGCTTTCAGCAAAGAGAGCTCATTGCATTTGTCAACACACCACTGGAGCTACTCTACCTTTCCACTCCCAGAAGAGTGACTTTTAACAGGACCCACACTCACTTTGATCTGGGAATCAATCTTTCACACACACCACCCACACCACCACCACCCCAGATCAGCCTGGAGAATAGAAATAGGAGAATCTAACTACCCACTGCAGACCTCTCTTTGAGGGACATTTGTGAAACTCTATCAAATTCAATGTTTTAAAGCATGAATAAAACCAGCACTGTGCCAAAGACTTCCCTCCTGGCAGCCCTATACTGAGCCACCCACACAGTGCCACTGCCAGCAGCCTTCTGAGGGTCACACCAACCCAATTCCCTCCAGGGCCACCCCTCTGTTTCTAAAAGAGCTTCCTCCACTGCCTCCAAAAGCAGGGGAGCAGGAAAGATTCGTATAACTGCTGGGGAGATGCAGTACCAGTCTTGAACCATTTACTTACAATGCACATCACTACCTCTAATCCTCAACATCCACGTCAACCAAGAAGATGGAAATGAGGAATTCTCTAGAAAATCAGAGGGACTACCATGCTTTGGAAGAAAATGACTGATATTTCAATTGTTTTAACAAGTCAGTCCTACTGTACACACTGATTTACCTGTTTTCTGACATATGTTTAAGCCTGTAGGGCTTCACATTTTCGAGATGTTCTTCTCCAGACACAATAGTAGAAATGGCTTCGGGTTTTTGGGTTTCGTTTTGGGGTTTTTTAAATTATATTTGATTCTAATACAAGTGGCTTCAGATACCAAGAGCTTAAAAACAAATCCTGTGAGATTCCCCAAATGAATGATGAGAACTGACCCAACAATATTATCACCAGGGAAGCCAAGGTTCTCGGTGAAAAGTCAACAAAGCAAGCCTGCACACTGCAACTGTTGTTCTTCTAGAAACCTCTATCTCAGATAACCACCACAACAATAGGTTGCCTCTCAAAAAAATCTTACAGACAAAACACACAAGCCAAGCACAGCAATATCCATGCTGTTCAGTAACAGACGAGACGAGATCAGGATGTCACATAGCCCACACTAGCTACCCTGTAGTGCAAACCAGTGCGGAGATGCAGAACATAACTGGTAGTGGCAAAAGGACGCATCTGACAGGTGGGAGGAGGGGGAAGTTACGCAGTTTGCTGGATGAACAATACGCCTCTTGTTGCAGTAGAAAAGCCCTTATGAAGGTGAACAGAAGGGCTCTCCTTCTCACTACATTGCTTTTACATGTATGAGAGAGGGGAACTTTGAACCAAGCTCAATACATACAGGACCTGTGCCAGATGCCTCTCCAACAGTTCTGCCAGCATAATTAAATGCATCAGACCCGGCTCCCCATTCATGTAGGGAATCCCTTTGAGGAGGTACCTATTTGAAAGCCCTGGGCAACACAGCCTCTTCCTCTACTCTTGCCTGTGTGTCAAAGCTCTGCCCTGCGGTGCTCCCTCCTTTTCAAACTACAAGTGCCTCCCACACTATAACTATGACATTGCTCAGGGGCAGCTAAACTTTCTGACCCTACAATTCACGTACTGCAATCTGCAGAGAGCAGACAGCCACCCCCTTCTCACACCCTGTGACTTCTACTGCACATCGGCTTCCCAGTCCTTTGCTGTCAGCAGAGGTGGTCCCAGCTGCCTTTCTATACAAAAAGCTACAGCAGAATTGAAAATACCCAACTGAAGAGCTGTGTAAAGCAGAAGCTGCCAGTTCCTACCCAGTATACTTTTGTAGGGATTGCTGTCCAGAATATGCTTCTTCCATACCACTGACAGCAAAACTAAAAGAGCCTGTTGAAATCCAGATAGTCAGGAAGTCGACATATGTAAATGTCTGCAAACCACAACTTAGTCACATTTCGTGCAGTGTTTTAAGAAGCAGAAAGGACCCAAGTTGTGAAAGGAAAAATTGTAATCCAGGCCTTGTGACAAGATAAGATAGGGCTTAGGCTTTTACTCTCCCACTTATGTAGGAAGTAATGTATTTTTTCAAACTGCACTTGCACAACCATAGCTCTTCTGGAAGCAAAGCAAACTGCCTTCCTCATCACACTTCTGCTTCTGTGGCATCATCTCATACTGCTTGATATGATGCAATGCCATATGATGAAGACTGCTTCTCTATGCAAGTCATTCGTGTCCTCTTAGCCTTGAATGCACCTTGCCCCAGTTTACTGGGAAAGAAATGCAACACAGCAAAACAACAACAGTACATAAGAGACAGTAAAGCAGAAGAGGGGTTTCAACTCTGACAGCTACCTCAGCTGCTGCTGGAATCCTCATTTGGGATATAATACTTTGGTCAAGGACCTGCTACAGTCACCTAACATAGCCAGCCCCAGGGTATCCTGCAGGGCAAGTGCTGAGGGTGCTATAGGGCAGCCCCTCCCAGCAAAAACACTGCAGATATTCATTTAACTCCCATGCAACTTCTACAGAACATAACCCTAAAGCCAACTGCTTCTGTGAGGGAGAAGGGGGAGCTGCCTTTGGTGTATGGCTGGGAAGGGAGCACCAGATGAAATGGGTAGAAAAAGTTCATTTCAGGCTCCAGTGTCCATTTATAGAAACTTAGGCATTCCTGGGAAAGCCACGTTGCTATTTGGTCAGCACGCCCTTCCACACTGGGCCATGTCCTGAATCTCAGAGAGCTGACCACATAGCACTCCTTGTGATCCAAGTGCTCTGATCCTCCCTGCCCTTCTTTACAGGGGAAGAAAAGAGCCAGGGCTGGAGAATGTCAACCGTTAACTACTGCCACTACCAGCTCCTCTTGGTTCCTTGCTAAAGTCTTCTCTATTCTGCTAGCTAAAACCCTGGGAGATACAGGGCCAAGCTACAGAGGAATATGAGGCAGACTGCCACCCGCCCCTATTTCTAAGAGGGATCAAATCTCATCTGAAGAGCTGGGGAGCCTCCAGCAGGGACAGAACAACCAAAGAGATTTAGAAGTCCAACCGAAGACAGGAATTCCACAGGACGTGTTCCATTTCCACAACACTTCTTTGACTTTCAGATGCTGCCTTCCCTGAAGGGCAAAAGGTACAGAACAGAGTTAGCAGTGAGGCATCAGACAGCAGCACACGCTCAGCACAAACAGCACTGCAGGCTCACCAGCACAAAAGCAATGGCCATTCAAATGTTGCAGACCCGATTATTCAGCAACACCCACCCCACCCACTACCCCATTTCACCCAATTCAAAACAAGAGGAAAGAACCCATTAGGAGAGAGGGCGCATTTCCCTGAATTTCATTCACAGCTTATCATCCAGTTTGTCCACTTCAAAAGCCATCACCTAATCACTGCTATACTGGCACTCCCAGCAGTCTGCAGATAGCACCTAAAAGCTCTGCCTCAGGCCGTTCCTATTATGGAAGCCCTAAATCTCTGAAGTCACATGCCAGCTGCATCAGAACAAGGACAGACCCCACCTGAAGATCAGTAACATGCTGCATCATTTTTCCCCAGAGGCAGAGATGAATATGAAACTGAAATTTTCTTTCCTCCCAAACCACATCAACACCTTTTATCCACCCCTAGTAAAAAATTAAGAGGCAAAATTACAGCAGAAAGAGAGTCTAACATGCCTGCATCCTTACTCCCAAGCCCATCAGCTGTTTGTCAGAATGGCAAGAGCCAGGAAGAAGGTCTATTTCAATCAAAAAAAGTAACAATACCGGTGGCAAAGCAATACAAAGCCACAAATACAAATGTTCTTTCATTGCCCCTGTGCAACAGCTGTACACTTTTCTGTGCGCTGCCCATGTCCCTTGCCCATCGGGTGACAACAGGGAGATACGCCCAAAACCAACATGGCTGAAGAAGCGTGGCCCGAGCACAGCAGTCTAGCACGCACCATGGCAGCTGAAGCAGAGGGCTGGTACCCAGCCGCCAGGCTCCAGCTTATAAATTTCAAAAAGCCACGAGAATTTAATTCGTTACCTAAACATCGCCACCACTGTGTTAGTTCTGTCACACCACAGCACTGTGTTTCCTCATCCCCAAAAGACAGCAGAGCAAGTATATTAAAGGAAGGGGCAAGGCCTGCTGCTCCAGCAAGCACATACTCCTGAAACTGCTAGTATCTCAGGAGAGCATTTCTTCCCGCTGCAGTCCTGTCACCACAGAAAATGAGAGGACAGTCTCCCTCCCTCGTAGAAATCAGAAGCCCGTTTGCTGCAACCTGTCAGGTCTGAACCACGGCCCCAAACGGGGAACTGGCTGATGAATCAATACACCAAAATGGAAGCTGCACGGCCTTACGCAGACCGCTCTCTCCCACCCACCTCTTGTGCATGGGACTTCACATAGATATCCAGCACTGAGTTCCTCCACAAGTGACGCTGCTGACGATGTGGCAGGCATGCTACTTCTGACAGCTGTATTTCAGAACCATGTCAGATAAATTCCTCCCAATATTGAAACACATCTGAAGGACATTAGTGAACTCTCCAAAACACTTCTGCTTCCTTACCCCAGAACTTCAGCCTGAGGAAAAGTCGCCACATAAGATTTTTTTCCTAGGCTTTTAAGCAATGAGATGCTAGTAATATTTTAATAACACTAATATTTTAATGCCAAAGTATCCAACATGCAAGTAAACCCCATTCTACACCTCCCCATACATGCATGGAAAAACCTATGCATCTCCCTCTTAAAAATGGGGAAAAGTAAAATGTCATGAAAACCAGCAGTGGGTAAACAAGAGAATGTGACTGCCTCCTCCACAGGTGTCCACACTCTTCTAGAAGCTGTCCCGCATTGATTCAAGGGTGCTCAATCTAACCCTTCTTTGCACTTCAGATACCACAGCCAACACATGACCAGAAACAGGCGAGGAGAATCTGATACTCAACTAGGGGTGTTTGTTTTTTAAAAGATATTTAATACCCAGTCTGACCGATTCAATGATTTACTGTTCAGGGCTAACTTTGAACCTGAAGGTTACCATCACCCAGCAAGCAGCAGCGGCGTCCTGAGCAGACATCACCCCGGCAGACCTAGATGAACCAGCAGGCAGGGCTCTCCTCAGGACAGCGCTGCATAAGGCTGAGAGGGTAGGAGCAGAAAGAGGGCAGGTGTATCAAACAGCAGTGACACTGCCCCGGCTCCTCCACGTAGTTGGTTGCAATTCTCGACGGAGAGGTACATCAGTGCTTGGCGGTCAACAATACTCATGATCACAACTCAGTGACAGAGTTTTCCACCTTGAGGATGTGTAACTAAGTGACGTGGCAAGGAAAGGAACACCATACAGTTGTAGAGGAATGAGCATAGGGAATAATTTGCTGTACTGCCATACTGCAATTACAAACCCGCCGTATTTTACCCTTTGCTAACACTCCCTAAAACACAGTCTTTAACTGCAGAGTCAGGAAAAAAGGATGCCTCTATTTCTTGCCCCTGCCCAACATCACCAGTAAACAAAATAGCTACTTTTCATTCACTGTGATTATGCATCTCATGAATGTAGGGGAATGAATACTTGGGAATGAATAGGTCCTTCCTATGGAGCATGCCCTGCCTTTAGTCATTGCCATTTCTGACTTCTCTGATTCTCTAAAAGGAAAGTCTGGGCTTACAAAGCAAAGGCTATGTACTGAAATGAGGTATCATTGCCATGTCAGTTCAACCCCCAGAGCAGTGTGGAGCACCAAAAGTGTAGCCAAAGTTTGCTTTTCACAACTTTTATGCTAACCCGCTCCTTTTAGGACGATGAGGATACCACACACGCATACAGCACAGGCTGAAAACCTCATTGTTTGGATTTCTTATGCACACTGTTGAGTAACTCCACCTGAATAATTAAAAAAAAGTCTGACAACAAAATGCTCAGTTACTTATTTACTCCTAAATCAGCAGAGTGCTCACGCCAAGTTAAATGCCTTCCACTCTAAAGATTCATTTAAAACACATAAAAACCAGCCCACTAGTCTGGGTGATAAGAGCAAAGAGGAAAGCTTAGATTCACTCAGAGAAAGATAAGTATGTTTTCTCTCTCCAAAAGATGTAAACCAGAGTCTCCTTAATTCCCTAGTTCACAAACTTCAGTTCCTCAAATACAATCTCCAAGCATTCACCTCTCTTTGCCTCAGCAGTATCTAAATAAATACAGAAACCCAGGAACGTGGGGAAAGGAGACCTCAAACTCACTGCACACAAAGTTATCTGTGAGGAAGAAATGTGCATTAGAAACTACCTAAATTGCAAACCACTCAAATCTGAGTAACAGCCACCCACAGGCTGAAGCAAAGATGGTCCAGGGTGGTACACAGAGTCATGTGTAGTGGAGTACACTGGGTCTCAAAGCAAGGGGCACCAGTCCAGCCTAGAAGGTTCTGCTTCCCTCTTCTTCATGACAGTGTCACAGAGCCAGATTCGCTTTGCTTACGCCACATTGCATCAGTATTGGCCTATTTGCTTCATGCAACAGGGATGAGTGTTCCAGTGCAAGGGTCAAGAAGCTATTTCCCTGATCCTTTCAAAGCTGTGGAAAAATTTACCTCCTCTGAGCACTAGCTGGCTACAAGAAAAGACCATCACAGCTTGAGCAAGTGCAAGTCACTGGCCTCCCTGACCCACCTTTATCCAAGAATGCTCCAGAACTTACCTCACCCTAGCCTGATGGAAGGTTTGTTTCTTTTCAAAGCAACTGTTTGTGGAAACTCTATACCTACTTTTAAGGGGTATGAAAGCACTAAAGTCCTCTTCCTCCGGGGCTCAGTGACAAGGACTCTTTTCAGTAGACAGCTAATCTCCTTTGTTCCATCTACTTCTCAGCAGGAGGAGGATATTGCAGTGTCAAGTCCAGATGCAACTGCAGATCTCAGGTTTGCAGGACACTCTGCCTAAAGCGTGTTTCTCAGCACCATGCATTCTCCTCCAGCCCATCCACGGTTCTACTGAATCACATCCCTGGACTGGAGATTCGCAGACATGGAGCAGGAGGGCACTGGAGAAGGCTGTGAGTCCAAACACCTCTCAAAGCCAGAATCATACCCAACCCCCATGCTGCCCGCAACTTTGTAGACTTCGGTCCCATTTGCCTCTGCCACCACCATCAGCCCACAGCCTAACCCCAACTGTGTCCCTCCAGGTACCAGCCGCACTTCCCCAGGCGGAATTTTGTGTAAGTGCCTCTTACCCCTGCTGCTGCCCTCCAGGCCCTATGCATCTCTTCCCGCTCCCTGGTGTGCCCCCTTAGCACTCCCAGTCTCTGGCCAGCCAGGTGACAGCCCACCTGGCTGGCCAGCCGGGGGGCAGCGCCCATTACCTGGTTCCCAAAGACAGCGGGCAGCGCCCATTACCTGGTTCCCAAAGACAGCGAGGGAGCAGGCGGTGGAGACCTCGCGGGCGCCAAACCAGACGGAGGCGATGCGCGACGGCATGCCCAGGATGAAGACCTGGGCCAGGGAGCAGATGACCTGCCCCAGGACGGTGATGGGGAAGAGGTGCGGCTTCAGGCTGCCCAGCTTTACCCAGGCGCCCAGGGCGTTGAGGCCCGAGCCGGCCAGGGCGATGAGGCGCAGGCCCTTCTTGTCCAGCAGCCAGGCGACGGGGAAGAGCAGGGGGATGTAGGTGAGCATGTAGCTCATGGAGAGCCAGTCGATGGCGAAGGCGCTCACGCCGTAGAAGCGCACGAAGATGTTGTTGATGCTGCCGTACTCGATCCACTGGAAAGCGTTGCACAGGGAGTAGCTGCTGAAGAGCAGCACCACGGCCCAGCGACGCCGGGACAGCCGCACCTCGGCGGTAGCAACAGCGGCCTCCCCCACGGCCGGCAGCCCCGGCGCCCCGGCAGGCTCCTGCTGCACCATTTCGGCAGAGCCGGCTCGGCTTGGCTCGGCTCGGCTCGGCTCCTCGCCGGCACCCACCTGGCCGGGAAGCCCCGCCCGGCCGCCCCCGCCGAGCTCACTGGCTGCCGCCGCGCGGGGAGGCGCCGCCGCCGCCCCCCGCCCGGCCCGGCCCGGCCCGGCCCTCCCCGCCCTCCGCCCCGCCTCGCCGCGGGGGCGGGAAGGGCGTCGCGCTGCCCGGAGAGCGCACGGCCGGCCGCCGGCCCCGCGGGGCTCCAGCGGGGCGGTAGCCGTGGCGTGGGCCCTGCAGGAGCGCTGCCCGCGCCACAACAGAGGGGCCGCGACCCCCTCCCCACGGCCGCCACCACCCCGGCATTTCCCGGCCACGCCGAGCGGCCGCCCCGGCGTGAGGAAAGCCCGGTGCGGGAGAGACTTCGGTCGTCAGTGTACGCACTGAACCGGAGCGATGAACGGGACCGAGCCGCAGCTCTCTCCTGGGGGGATGCTGTGTGCGTGTGGGCACTGCCTGACCCAGCCGGAGATGCCAGGGTAGATGCCTGGAGGATGAACCAACCGGCTTTGGGTTTCATTTGCGTTGGCTTCTGATGGTTTTTTTCATGATACGGCACACTACAAAGTGAAAACATCCAGTGAAGTCAAAATTAAAACATCTCCGTGTGACTGAAGCAGAAGGGCCAGAAGTGATGTTTGTTTCCATCCTCATGGGGAACTTGAAGTTAATGAGTCAGCTCTTGTTTTCCTTCACTTGAGCAACATGCCACTCTGACAGATTCCTGCGTGGAGATCACTTATGATCTACAGTTCATTTAATTAACATCGTGTTATCTGAATTGCACAAACATTACTCAGCATGAGCTTTAAAACATGGACTTGGTTGCATGCTAGCGTTGTCCAGCTCTCTTCCAGCATTAAACACAGAGCTCAAAGTTCACTTGGAAAAATGGGAGCAATGACCTGCTTTAGGATGCTGTATGCCTCAAACAAAGTCTTGGATCAGAGAATGAAAAAGTCAAGTTTCTCTGACTTGTATTTGCTTTGTGGAACGCTGTCAGAGGTTACTGACGCTGTCCTCTGAATTACCCATCTGACTGCTGCAAGTGGTTCTTGCTGTGTATCCTCACAGAGCTCGCTTCTTGTCACCCAGCTGGGTTTCCTACTCCCAGCAGAGTGGCCAGGAGCACACGTGGAGACAAGCAAAGCCAGTGCAGCTTTCCCTGCGTGCTCTGCTGAAAGCACCGCAGGGCAGAGCTGCAAACCTTCCTACTCTCCCCCTCCTCAGCCCGCAGCTTTGCCAGTGAACCTCCAGCCTCACCTCAGATGCTCATTATGATGGTACAACAGAACCATAATGTAGCCCTTTAACATCATAAACAAGAAAGGCAAATTCAGAAGCAAGAGCCAGAAAAGAGGTTTTCAGTCCCATTTATTATTAGGTTAGGCACCTAAAGTTACTCCAAGCTTTGTACTGAGACAACAGAAAGAAGAGAGGAATTTGTTCTAATAAATTTGCAATTTAAAGGTATCAGGAATGCAATGAGCGATAGTGGTACAGAGAGCGCAGAGGTGAAATGGAGCAGGAAAAGGACTGTCATGGTCCAACAGCTGCTTAGTCTGAGAACTCTGAGGATATAGCAGTAAAATAGTAGAGAAAATTAACTTTTAGGTTCATCAGATTGGAAAAGACTTTTACAAAATTCACCACAATATTATAAAGAAATCAAAGTTACCCAGAGGTAATCACTGTCATTGATTAAAGAGTAGTCAAAAAGCAAAGATCAAGAAAAGAACAGGCAATTTTGAGCAAGGCAAACTGGGTTTGCTCAGAGGAGCATCGTTTACCAATAATCTTGAAAGCAGAGCGAGGAGCAAAATTTGCAGATGATAAGACATTATTTAAGTTACTCAAGACTAACTTAAATATGTCACCTACATGTATTTAGGTCTGTATGACTTTAGGACTGTAGCTTTAGCTATCTGTAACAGAAAGTGTTATCAGAGTCCATGGCATCTTTAATTTGTAAACTTGGATAAATGCAGAGTAATGGAGTTAGGTACTGTATGGCAGTCTGCTGTAGTCAAAGGTCTCTGGGCAGCAGAGAGGAAGATATCAGTGACTAACAGGGATTGAACGTGGTTTTCAGGCTTAGGTCACAGAAAAAGAAAAAGTGGAAAGAGTATAAAGAAAAAAATAAGGAGGACACACTGTCATACATCAGGAAAACACTGAGAACAGTTAAATTTCTTTACACATTACTTAAAAAAGAGCACACACATAGAAAAGTCTTTAGATTTATGGGAGAGGAATAAGAAACATACGTTGGGTCCTTTGCCTCCCCCAAGCCCTACTCCAAACTGGAGTCAGAAGCAGTCTGTCATCTTGAGTTGTGTTTTAGTCCCAGCTTCAGCTCCTACATTTCTCTCAAAAATCCTCGGTTTTACCCATCACCAACAAAAAGCCCATAGCAAGCCAGAGCCTGCCCAACAAGGAGCCGTTTGCTCACACTAAACTGATGTCTTAGTCCAATCAGTAAAGTCAAACAGTAAATCAAGAATGACTAAAACACAGACCCTGCTGAAAATAACAGCTGAAAGCAGATGGATTAAAGTAGCGCCCAGCCTGTGGTGACTGCAGCCTGTCAAGTGAACACGAGCCAGGCAGGGAAGCAACCCTGGCTCCCCCAAAGCCAATTTAGTCAAGTATTTTTCATACCTATAGGCCCACACTTCCCAGAACTCCTCTCCTCTGATTTCAGGGCTGTTTTGTTTTGTTTCTGGCTCTGTGAACTGTTCAATCACCCCTTTATATTGTTTGCCAATTTCTGGACCAAAATAAAACCCCCGTGCTTTGCATTTCTTCCTCTCTCCATTGCCGCATCTGTTTCTACTCAGATGAGCCTCTTTTCCTTCTTGAAGCAATACAGCAGCTGCTTTTGGATTTCCCTCATCAGAGCATCTTTATATAAAAATTTCTTAGCCATGAGAAATTATTTATGTTTCAGGACAACCCTTTGAAGTGGATTTTAAAGCTAGAGGGAAATCTCCTTTATACAGAGATTGACACAAGTGCTAAAAGGATCCTGTAGCCAAAAGTATCTGTGTACGTTGAAAGGCACTAAACCAGAGGCAGAAGCAGGGCCCAAATTAAATGTAACGGTACAGGCCATCAGATAGAGCCTAACATTTCTGGCTTCTCTACTGATCTCAAGAAATCCAACTTCTGACACTCTTGGAATATACTCTGCCTTTATAACCAATGAGTACATGCAATTCCTTTATGTTCTGTAAGGACTGAAGAACATGCCTTGGAACAAGCTTGGTTTACTCAAAGCCCACCCAATAAGCATAAACACAAGGGATGATGCTGGCAATGATAATTCAGCTTTCTGATTTCTAGTGGATGGCAATGGGCCTCAATGACGAGCAAGGCCATAATGAATGGGTGGTGAAGATTGGCTTAGGTGTCCAGAAGGCATATTAGAAAATTATTGTGAAAAGAATATTTCCTTGATACCTTTTCTCTCCCACACTGGATCAGAGGTCCAAGGAGTAGGTGGACAAAAGGTGAAGGTTGCCAAGGAAAAGTGGGAACTCGGGGAACTATTGGATCTTCCAGCCATACAGTTCCTGCAGACTTCAGAAGATGCTCGGGCTCCCTTTAAATGGGAGGTATCTAAGCACACAGGATGTCCCTTGCTCTCAAACCCACAGCATTGCAATTTGTACCTTTAAATCTCATCATGGCACTTACAAGGCCTAGCTATTGCAGCTCTTAGGTGTCTCTATGTCGTGGTTTAGCCCCAGCCAGCAACTAAGCACCACGCAGCCGCTCGCTCACTCTCCCTGCCCAGGTTGGATGGGGGAGAGAATCAGAAGAGTGAGAAACACTCCTGGGCTGAGATAAGAACAGTTTAATAATTGAAAGAAAATAAAGTACAATAGTAGTAGTAATAATAACAATATAATAATAACAATAATAATAATAGACAAAGCAAGTGATGCACAATGCAATTGCTCACCACCCACCAACCCATACCCAGACAGTTCCCAAGCAGCAATCACTGCTCCCTGGCCAACTCCACCCAGTTTATATCCTGAGCATGATGTCATATGGTATGGAATAGCCCTTTGGTCAGTTTGGATCAACTATTCTGGCTGTGCCCCCTCCCAGTTTCTTGTGCACCTGGCAGAGCATGGGAAGCTGAAAAGTCCTTGACTAGCATAAGCAGTACTCAGCAACAACTAAAACCTCAGTGTGTTATCAACATTCTTCTCCTACTAAATCCAAAACACAGCACTATGCCAGCTACTAGGAAGAAAATTAACTCTATCCCGGCTGAAACCGGGACACTCTTTCACATTTTGATGGATAGGATTAAGATCTAGAAAAGATGTCAGATCTCCCAGTCTATCCCACACAACTTTTCACAAGAGACATTGCAGGGAAGATTACAGAATCTTTGTTGGTGGAGGGAGAATATTTTATATTGCATTCAACACCCAAATTGCTTTAGTGGAAGTCTTCAGAAGCCAGACAGTTGTATCATTAGACCAAACGGCAAGACTCGAATAGCTGGCAGAACCACTCACTTCTTCTGGGTCACACCTGGATGCAATGAACAGCTGGAGACACCGTGCAGAGCGGGCTGGCAAGGGCTGCCGCGTTGGACAAAGGCAGCGTTGTTCCCCTATAGAGCAGGGAAGGCTGCGAGCCCTCTGCTGGTGCCTATAGCTTTCTACATCCCAGGAGCCACCATAAAGCAGGACCCAGCATACACTTTATAAATGCAGTGCCTTAGTTTATCACTGTAGGTTAGATACACAATTCTTTTGATACCGTAAACCCTTATGAATCTTTCCTATTATGTTTCCTGTGTAAAGATCTAGGGACACGTACAGTGATGGACAACTACATTTATAACAGTGCAGGATGCAGGCTCTGCAGCCTTCAAATTTTTGCAAAAATTACCTTCCTCTACACAAAACATGATAGCTTAGTTGCACAATCTAAAATCTCACCTAGAGAAGACTGCAGACCTCAGAACCACCAAAGCTGTGCAGGGGATAACTTTGAGCACCAAACCTATCCTCTTCAAGGTTTAAGGCCGTTCAAAAGTGTAACTCAAGGAAAGGAAGTAACAGTTTGCTCCCCTTCAGCACATCTCATCTGTAGCTCTTGGAGAACTTCACTGGGATTGCATCACCTACATCTATTTTAGAGGGGAAATGGGGGTGGAGCACAAAGAGTTAAGGTGATTTACCCGTGTTTCCTGCCAGGGACAGGGCTGTTGCTCCTGACTGCCCGTCTGACACCTTCCAACCCTGGCTGCAAGGGCTTGCCCAACAGCAGCTTTAACTACCACCTCTTTACAGATCTAGTCTCCCTGTTCAAAGCCTGGCTTTAACACAGCAATGGCTTTAATTTAACCCTGTCCAGTTCAGGTGTGATATTTGTATGGATGAATCATACAGGTCTGAACTGCAAAGAGTACAAGGGAGAGCATAGCTGAAGTGTTAATATTCACAGCTGCCTTCTTGCAGCAAGAAAAGGGCCGAAGAAGGAGTGCGCAGCATGGAACAGCACTTGCACGCATGGTACCTCAGATGTGCCGGGTTTTGGTTAGTGCACACCCCTCAAGACACAGGGTGGTTACTATGCTAACTCTGCATGGCCTTCTGCAAACAGATACCAACTTGGTCTGCCCCATGCTCTGATCTGGCCAGATGAAAACCAGCTCTAATCCAAAAGCTGTGTAACTGTGGTTAGCCCGCTGCGCTGCTCGAGCATCTAAGCCCAGCTCTCAACCTTTGCTTGCGAAAAGCTGTGGAGATACAGATAGTTGTGAGGAGGGCCATGCATAGGCTCCATTTGCCGTGTTATTGGAGCAAACCCACCTTACTCCTCTGCTGTGTACCAGGCACACATGTGGGACATGAAGATCTCTTCTCTCAGCTCAGAATAAAAGATGAAAAAAGAGCTAGCTAGACTCAAAACTCAGCCACAGTCTAGATTTACATCCCCCATCCAGATCAGGGTCACAGATTAACCCCAAATACCAAAATCTCGAAGTATATAAACCCTTCTTACTCAGCAGCCTCCATCTCAGTGAGTCATACCAGTTCATGCCAATGACACAAAAAAGGTTTTCATCTCCTAATGCTTGCAGCTGGCATTAATTAATAATTAAAGAGTGCTGGAAATGTGCACAGCTCACCGCTGAACTCAGGCATGTTCCTCTGCTTCCTCCCACTCGCAGTGCAGAAAGAAAGACAAACCTGGGGACCAGTCCTGGGGACCAGGGCACCATACCATCACTGTTGTGGGGGGAGAAAAGTTGATTGCGTCTTAGGAAAGAGTACAGAACTGGTGCAGGAGTTGGGAGGACTGTGTGCTCTCTCTGCATGGATGTCTCTGAAGCAGCAGGACTCTCAGCAGCTGGCATCTGCAACCTCAGCTGCAGGAAAAATTACGGTTTTATGTAGTAACCTTAACACAATGTAACACTGCCCTTGCAAGAAATGAATATACATTCCCTACTGTTTAGTTGGGTAGATTTCTGATTAACCTAAAAAACTTTATGTATACACATGTTGCTGCCTCACTGCTCAAATCCCCTCCAGATTATTAATTAATAAGGTGGCAACAACACAGCAGAAGCCGCCAGACAAAGCAAGCACAGTGCTGTTTGCTAGGAGAAAGTCTCACCATTTCATGCCATGCTTTGCTTTTTCTCTTCGCGCCAGCTTTTGATTCATAAAAATACTTTGTCTCTTAGCAGCGACTCCTGATCTTTGACCTCTGTGCGCTGAAATACTAGCATCCAGACAGTATTCTTGTATGACAGGCACTGCTTTGGACACTACGATCATTGTAAGAGGCAGAGAGACGGTCTGTTTTGTGAGCTGCTGCTTTGGTTCAGTATGCAGGAGATTATTCTCTTGCTGATGCAGGCTGGCAGCACAAACATAAGTGAATTCTGAGATGGGATTTGCAAAACAAGTGCATAAATACTTTGGAGCCACAGCAAAGTGGGCAACAGAGCTGCTTAGTCTGTCCTTTGCCAAACTGAAGATGTGCCTCTACTTCTCTTCTGACTTCATGTATACTGTGCTTGGGTATTACCCCTTCTTCTGTCCCTCAAATGAGAAAATTCACATGTGAATCAATTTAGAGGGAACACATCATAGTGATGACAGCTGGGATCATAACAGCCCCATACAGGAGGATGAATGCACCTTCCCCTGGACTGGCTGGCTCCATCTCCCCACCTTGGCACCTGGCACATTGGGAGCCTGCAGCTGAGCTGAGGAGGATGAAGCAGGAAGGGAATACCAGGCATAAAAGATTGCCCTGGGCTTCCCATCTGGGGAGATACATTAAGCTTAAGTCAGCACTGAATGTCATATCTTTATTTATCTTACCATAGAAGCAGCCCTGAAATGCTGATAATGAGTGCTTGTAAAGTGCTGAGCCTGTGCTTTTAGGTGGATGGAAAGGGAGAAAAGTACTGCACCCTCCATGGTTTGTGACTTGCTGTCCTTCTGCACAGAGTTGCCAGGATGCCTTGATCCATAGGAGGTACTGAGATTCAGTGAAGGCCATAAAGGAAAATGTAACTCATATCCCCCGGTTCCCATCTCCACCTTCTGATTGTTCAACAGATGTTTGCCACACACCTCTGTTTTGTCTGCAGAGAAGACATCAGCCAGCAAGTAAGCGTGGAGGCAATGGTCACTTGAAAAGCACCCACAGCAGCTGCCTCCCCATGCCACCTTCCACCTGCCCTCGCTGCTCTCCCAGCCCCAAACCATTGGGCTTTCAGCTGGCTTTGCCCAGTATGCATCCACAGCAGAGCCCCCAGGACAAGGCTGCTGGGCAGAAACGCAGCCCAAGTGCTTCTACAAAAGCTGTCCTGGGTATCAAAACACTGAAACCCACCATTCTCATCTCAGGACTCGGTGAAGGTGATTACAGTTCATCAGGGCTGCAGCCAGGTCTATGTTTATTTAAGCAAGCAGCTTAAACAGCCCCTCCACCTGTGATGCTTCCCAGTGCTCAGGCCCCACATCCAGCCCAGCACTGCCTGCACACAGCTCTGCAAGCCCCGTGGGAGCTCGGGAAGGCGGGGGACACCAAGCCAAGCTCCCCACACCCTCACGCAGCAATGGAAACACGCTGGGACCACAAAGCAGAACTGGCCCCTGGCCCAAGCTACGAACGAGATCCCTGGCCAAGGGAGACCACAGCCCTGCGTTTTCACTTGGACCTGGACATCTGCCTTCAGACAGCCTTACCCAACCCTTGCCTTCGCACACATTAACCTTGAGCCTCCCAGTTCTTTCCCTAGTCTCTGGCAACAGCCAGGCTAACCTTCAAGCCAGCTCTGCCGTAGGGGAGTGCAAGGAGGAGGTTGCTGAGAAGCGCGACTGCAAGCTGGGAGAGCTCAGCCTTTGCCCAGCAGAGGCCAGCACAAACGCAGTATTTCAGCAGGCTGTGCTTGCAGGGAAGAGTTGTCTCTCTACCTGGCCTCCCCGGCTCGAAAAGAGTCTCTCAGCCTCCTGTGAGCCCTCATCTCTTTGCTGCTTTGAGAGAGCTTTTCAGTGAAGGACCATGTAGCGCGACAGAAAGGCACTGACATCCTACGTGTGTAGGGACAAACTGCCACAGGCCCAGCCATCACCCAATTTCTCCACTTGTGTGCCCAGAAGCAGCCCCTTACCTTGGAGCAGCAAACAGCACGGTGCTCCTGGAGGCCGGGCATGGCCAGATAATACTCACGCAACACTTTTAGAAATGCCAGATGCCATGAAAATGAAGTTCAAAAGGAATTGCATCGTGGGTAGGAGCAGCCATCGAAAGCAATCAAGGATGATTGCCCTGGGCACCGCCCTGCCCTTTGCTCCTCATTTGAGCTCATTAACAGTTCATTTGCTGACAACAGTGAGGGCCACACCAGAGGACAGGCACTTGGCTACCTAGAAATGAAAACTAGTTGTGTGAGGAGGTTTGCGTAGGGGCCAGGAGCCTGGGAAAGGGAAGCAAGAGACACCATCGGTACAGAAGTGAAGGAATCTCCTCACATAGCCTGAACAAGCAGCTTGTGCAGCTCTTCAAATAGCCTCAGGAAAAGACATTTTTCTTAGCGACTGGTTGAAAGGGCTGGTGGCCCTGAAAGGATATGTTGTCCCTTGTTGCGTTAGGGCTAAGGATAGTCTCATCAATCTTTGTAACAGAAACTGCATCCGAGACACCTAACAATCACCAGAAGCAACCGAGAGTTCAAAACCCACTTGAACCATGCAAATCATCCTCAGTGATCAGGTTTTTGAGGGCAGGACTGGGGCAAAGAGAAGTCAGATTGGAAGATGCGTCTCTTAGCACCAACATACACCCAGCATTTGGCCAAAACGGCTGAGCACAATGCTGCTTGGAGGCCTTCCAGCTCACAGCCAGCCATGCAGAGGAAGGGGACTTAAACTGATGATGCCAAGACTATTGTTTAGGTTCTGGAGAGGATGTTGTTGCAAACCCGTCTCCCAGTCTCACCACTTACCACTTATTTTCGTTCTGAGTTGCAGTAGTAAGTCTGAGACGTTACCAGTGAGTAGTCTAGCAATTCTGTGGGCATTACACAGAACCCCACCCAGCCTGCAGGATCTCAGACTTCGACAGTTCTGCAACAAAAATATTGGCTTCATGTCTGCGTGGGCATAGGTGATACATATACATCAGGGTAGGACCTTCTCCATCTGCAGCTAAACCCAAGCTTAGCATTTTATAGCCATGAGAAGACACAAAGCCTTGTAGCAAGGATGGAGATTCCTCATTATTGTAGGCAATACTGTGTTTTAAGTCAGTGCAAGCTTTGCTGGGGCTCTGTTGCATCCTCCAGTGAGGAGCATGAGCCTGCGGTGCCCTGCACAGCAAACCCCAAGCAAGGTAGCAGCAGCTTTTTTCTCTGATTCTGCAGAACCCAGGAAGCATGGGAGCATCAGAGCCCTAAGGAACAGCAAGTGAAAAATCCGGGAGCAAATCCACCAGAAGCTGAAGGAGCAGAAGTGGAGCCTGTGAAAACAAGCTCCTCTATAGAGCTGCAGCCAGTTGTCTCTCCGAGGCTTAAAGAGCCAAATCCCAGAGAGATGCAGTTTGGGAGGGGCCTTTGTAGCCTGGGTGGCTCAAAGCATGGCCTGTGCAGAGGATCAGCAGCTCTGGTTGGTGTACCAGTGGATGGAGTGAAGCCTAATGGTGTGAGATCTAGCGGAGGGGGGTGGTGTAAGACACACTGCAATTGCTCCTGCTACTTTTCTGTGAATGTGGTTAGAACCTTTTTGCTGCCTGTAGATGTATTCTTCATGTCCTGTATGCAGAAACGCAGCTGCCCAGCTGGAATAACCACCATCCTCCCCTATGTGTGAGCATCCACCTCAGGGTGGGGGGGCAGAGCTGCACAGACAAGGGATGGTGCAATCGCCCATTGCCTCAGCACTACTTTTGTAGCGTGGTGAGGCAGGCCAACATGGTGACACCAGGCATCCCTGGCCACGGTGCTTCCCATGCTGGCACAGAAGCTTGGAGTCAGGAGGTTCACAAGCCTCTTAAGAGGCTGTGGCAGGAGAAATCATGATGCTACCTGCGCCTCTTCTGAGGACAGCTTGCTGAGGCATGGCAGTGTTTGGTTATCATCCCACTAGTGCAAACCAGAGAGAGAAAATGGGCACAGCACAGCACATTACAGACTTTTCCCAACTGCTCTTCAGGGCTATCGTGATGGGCCAAAACCCATCTGGAAATATGCTGGGTATCTGCAAATTGGGTCCATTTAGCTCAGTTAAAAGCCTGTGTCAGCAGCACTGCTTGTGGTACCCTATGCTGAAAAAAATTGCAGCTGATGCTCCTTGGAGATGGCAGCAGTCCTGAGCCAGCATTAGCAACAGGTCCTGCACTGGCAGGTGGGCTTCAGCCTTGTGTATAGAGTGGGGCTGATAGGCGGACTGCTGGCTGGTGGGGTGTTAGGTGCAGAGACCGTCTGTATAGACCAGCTTGTGTTTCCACTAGATCAGACCCAGCAGAACGAATCTACTCTTCACTGAACTTTCAGGTTTCATCTGCTTCGATGGATGAGGTAGTGCAGCAGTCTTTTGTGGAGCTGTAACTGGTGAGGAAGGGGAAACAGCGTAGGCTGCTGCTACATGCCTTACAGCAGGGTGCCTTGGAGCAAGGGTCCTGCTAGGTCCTGCTCCCCCTCTGCACTCCTGCACAGCATCACCACCCCCCTCCACGCTGTGATGCTCCTTCCCAGCTGCGCTGCTGGTCAAGCTGAAGGCTCCACCAGCCCACCAAGACCAGTATGTGAGATGATGCGATATGGCAGTACACCTCCACACATGCAAGGGGAGCACATGGAGGTCTAGCCATCGGCAGCAGGGAGCTGAGGGGGTCAGCAGGGAAGAGACCTGGGATGCTGTGTGGCACATCAGACTCATTAGCCAGGTCCAGCCCTGCAGCAAGGAGGGACCCATCTCCCACAGGGACCCCATCACCCCATGAACCATTGCTTCCCAGTCTGCCCAACCCATGCACATGGGCCCCCCTTCTAAATGTGGAATGCCAGCTGCTGGCCGTGGATTAGACACCAGCACACACAGGGCTGTTCCCTGGACTCCAGGCTCTCCCCTCCTGCTGCCTGCGTCCTCACTGTGTCATGCTGGGCCTTAGGAGTGGCTCAGGTCCTATTTTGGAAACAAAAAGTTAAGCATTTTCAATCTTTATTTTACAAAAATAAACCAGTTTTGCCCTGGTACTCTGTGGCCCCCAACCTTCCCTTCCGCCCCTGCTTCTGTTCCTCTCCCTGGAGCTCTGGCTGTTGTGCGCTGCAGCCAGCCGCTTGCACGGAGGCTGCCAGTGCCACATGCTCCTGCGAGCGTCCCCAAGCAAGCACCCGGGAAGGGGGTTGGTGCCCATTTGCAAACGCCTCCTCTTCCCAGGATCCAAGCTGGAAACTGCCCGAAGATGCCTCCTGGTGGCTCTGCCATTTCTGCACAGGGAGCAAGTCTTAGGCAAGTCACTCAGAGTACGCACTTTGAGAAGGGGTGTCTGTCCGTCCGCCCCTCTCCCTTGGATGGAAAAGCGAGCCCCACGAAGTTGCTGCTTGCTGTTGGTGGAGCCGGCAGGCTGCCATCCTGCTGGCTGGCTCAGTGCTGGAAGCGTGGGGAGCTGATGTGGGGCTGGTGGAAGGAGTGTGTGGCGTAAAGCACTTCTGGAGGCGGAGGAGGGGATGTCAGGATGGAGCAGAGCGGTTCGTGGGAGCTCAGCATCGAGGCAAAGTGCTTCATCTCCTCTGTCAGCTGCTTGATCTCCCGGCGCAGGGCAGCGTTCTGCCTCTCCAGGTCTTCGCTCTCCTGAGGAGACAAAACCACAGGGGCTTCCTCAGTGCTGGAGCTGCAGGGATGAGCTGGGGACACGGGGGTCGCAGTCCCGCGCCTCTCTGCCCCGCAGAGTTTCCAGAATGACATGTTTCCGGTAAATTCGGCACAGAGCTGCGCCTGGGCAAACCCCACTCCCCCAGCCGGCCGGGCCGGGCGCGGGTGCGGACGCGATGCTGGCGGCCCCAGCCACGCTCCCCAGCCCCGGCTTACGAGAAGTGACTGCGGCGGGCTCCCGCCCAGGCTTTCTCGCTCCTTCTCACGCAGACGCACGCCGCCCGGCCGCTTCCCGGGGCCGACCGGCCGGGGGGAGGGCGTGCTGAATAACCGCCGTCTTTAACCAGAAAACCACCTGCCACAGGAAACCTGTCATTGCCCTGGAAAGAAAAGACTCACTGCTTCCTGCTAGCAGCCGGGGAAACCAGTGGCATGGTGGGGAGGAGGGGGAGAAGCTTGTGTCAGAAGAAAAGAGAAACCAAGGCCTCAGAAGAACTGCATTAATACTGTTATTAATGAGAATAACAACGAAGGGGCTAATAATGATGCTCAGCCTAGTCTCAACGATCCTGAGAGCGGCCTTTGTCACCTCTGCTGCTGCTGAAGTGCAGCCAGCTCCAGGCTGGAGCACCCCAGGCACCGACCGACCATGGAGCCAGCAGCCTGGGCAGGACCAGAGGAGGGAGGGAGGACCTGGTGGCAGGCTCTGCAAACTCAGCTGAGACAGCTAAAGCGGGACCCAGTGCTCTGAGGCCCTGGAAAGCTGCACCACCACCTCGGCGAAGCGAACCTGTCACCCCTCCGCTCACTTTTCCGCTGCCGTGCTGACTTCTGATGGTGCCCGCTCTCTGCGCACAGGTTGAAACACACTCAGCAGTTATAGCGGCCGTCACAGGAGGAGCTTGCACAGCAAACGAGAGCATCTCTCAGATGTGACTAAATGCTTTGGAAATCATGACTGACGTCGAACTTGGGAGCTGACGGGAATCACCCAGGGGCCGGGAGCCCCAGCCTCCCCGTGACTCATTCCCCTCAAAACACAAGCTACAAAGCCCTGGGGCAGATGGAGCTGCTGGCTCCTTTCATACCACCATAGCTCAAGCTGAGCCATGCTCTTCTGGGCAGAACCACATCAGAGAAGCAAAGTCCAGATGCAGAGCTGACCAAAAGCAAAGAGCACTCAGGGAATGAACCCAAGAGCAGCAGGCAGTCACTGTCTACCAGGAATTGGAAAAACTTTAGCAAAAATTCACCATCCATCCTCTACTTGCCTCCCTGCATTTCTCCAGCTGCCTGCCAGGAACCTCTCTGTCTGAATGAAACTGAGCTTAGCCCCCTCTGCTGCCGTCCCCAAGGCAAGGAGTGTGTGCTATCAATGCTAGCTGAGCAGTAGTAATCTCATAAGCAAGTGGTTTGTCATCTGCTCTAAGAGGAGCAGCCCAATTCTTCCTGGTGCACAGCTAGGCAGGATTTTCCCAGGGGAGGATCAGAGCCCATATCCACCTCTAGGATTACCTTGGAGAGGGCACTGACCCCAAGGAAAGGGTGTCTCTTCACCCCTCTCAGGCACAGTTGCCCAGAGCCATTGCTGCTGACAGATGTAATGCAATCAGCCTAGAGCCATATCAGCTCTAGAAGGATCATCAGCTACTGGGAAAAGAGTGAAATCTCTATCTTAAACACAGCTCCAACCATGGACTGAGGGCACTATGTAAGGAGGGAAGTTCAGGACCAGCTTCTCAAGAATTCTTCCCAAAAATGGGGATCTGGGGGAATATGAAGACCACTAAGTCAAAGGATGGTTTTTTGAACATGAGCCCGACTACCACTTTTCAAAGGGCAGCCAAGCCCAGCGCAGGGATAAAGGTGGTCTCTGCCCACTGCAGGCTGCCTGTTCTGTGTCCTGCCCACCAGTGGCCCAAAACACATGGCACTGCACTTACCAACTTGCAAAATACAGAGGAGCCCAGCCCCTGTGCTCCGACACTGACCACACATTCCTGCCCAAATACACACAGAAGTGACCATCCCTCCTGAAAAGCAGATGCCTAATGCTAAACACTGGGAAGAGCTGCAGGGGTGCCCATGGTGCCACAGAATGAGAGTGGGAAAGCAGGGTGAAGCAAAAGAGGGAAAATCCATGCTAAACAACAGGAGAAGCCTTCAGATACTGTACAGTGTTCAGATGTAGAAAGGGATACAAGTGCTACCATGGAGACGTTTAAAAGTATTAGAAAATTATTAATATTTATTTATCTACGCTGTATAGCATCTCAGGGAACAAACCAGAGGAGATGGCCCATTCAGCTCCACATTGCACCATCATCCATACCAATGAATACGAACCGCTGCCATCTCAGAAAAGCATCCTTGTACGCTGTCGCACCACTGTGTAAGTGATGGCACGAAGCACAAACCCAGGGAGAGCCAGCCCGAGAGAGCCTGTGCTTTCAAAGGGCTTCTGACTGAGCCAGTCAAAAGAGGTTAGGAAAGGAAATTGGTAATGTCAGACTGAGAGATAAAGATGGATTCAAAGCTAGCTGCAAAACTAAATGCTTCAGTGGCAGTCATCCTGGGCTGTATGATCTCACTGCGAGTGCTGACTCCTGTATCATGCCCTCGCCTCGCTTTTCCTGTCCTGCCTCAACTGAGCATCTCCTCTCGGAGTCCCCAGGGGAGAGGCACGTTGTCCCCTATGTGAGCCCTCAGCACCAGGGACGGGGAAGGGTGGGAGTGCTCACCAAGTGCAGCGTGTCTGCTTTCTGGGTCTGCCTCAGGCGGCTCTTCTGTGCAGCGATGCGATTCTTCTCCCTCCTTTGGACTTTCCTCATGTCATCAGAAGAGTCCTAGGGAAACAAGGCATGGAAATGACTGGAGCATCCCCTCCCTCGCCCTGCTTCTGCAGGGCAGCAGGTGGGAAGGGGACACAGCAGGTAACATCATTGAAGCAGAGGACATGGGATACACACTCTCAGCACCAGGATAAAGCCATACCCCAGGGATGTGTGATGATTTTGGCATCTCCGTTGCCAGGAGGGGCAAGTCTGATACCCTTGGGCATCCTGGCACAGCTGGGAAACTCTACATTCATCAAGACACAGGCCTGGGATATGGCTTGAGAGACCAGAGTAAGGACCTCTCTCCAGAACAGAGACAATTTGAATTCCTCATACAGAAAACCCTTCCTTTCCCTGTCTCTCTGCGGGGATACAGCACTGCAGACATTCCAGCTCCTTGGCTAAACCATCTCTCCAGAGATTCAGCCTGTGTTTTCTTCCTTTCATCCCTGTAGGTCCCACCCCCTTTCCATCACCCTGCTCCATCAGGCTTTATTTGTTGCAGACCCTTACAATCTAATGTGGCCCCTGCTTTGTTTAACTAGACAGACTCAGAGCTTTTGGGTTTTCCCCCGATCTCATTTGCTCCTGCTCTCCGATCTCTGTGCTTGCTCTTTTCTGGAGTCCCTTGGTAGCAATGCCTGCAATACTGACTGCAACACTCCCAAGCCCCTTGGGCAGGGGACAACACAGGTCTCCAGGCTCCAGGTCACGAGCTTCATGCAGCAGCCATTCTCTGCTGAGATCTGGTCCTGCTGCTGTCTTCTGACAGTTGAAACCGTCACACAGTCTCTTTCATCTTCTATTTTCATATTGCACTGCTTCTTTTGTGGACTCTCTAACATTCACACTACCACTTCTCCACAGGACTACAAACTCAGCCGCAAAAGTTATCTTCCCAGCCCATCAGTCTGTCCACATCCTCTCCCCCCCTCCACCCCGCCCAAGATCTTTTCTTTTCTTTGAACTTCGCTGTTTTATCCTTGCCTTCAGTACCCTACAAATGTCTCAGATACGGCAGCTCCCTTGTCCTGCACCAAGTCCAGTCCCTATCCTTTGGCAACCCCTGTGCTTTATCCCCTTCTCTACCAGGATACCTCCCCACCCCTGTTTGCAAGCCCTAAGTCATCTGCCCTGATCGTCCTCAAGATTTCTGAGCAAAGTCTTTGGTACTTGCCATTGTTGCCAGCCCTAGAGAAATTGCAAATGAGAGATTTAATAAAGCTTAGCCAGAAAAGGCAATGGAAACACCTCGGAATTCTGTCAGTATCTGCCAGCAAAAGACCTACCATTAAGGCACTCCGTGCAACAAAACAAAATCCCTCTGTCAAGCATTACTGAGACAAAAAACCTCTGAGGCTGAACAGAAAAGAAAGCAGACCCAAGGTGGCAGGACTTTTCTGGATACCAAGTGCTGTCCATGGCAGCGGAAAGCAGGCAGGCTGCCCCTGAGCCGTCCCGGTCCATGGCGAGGACGTGCATGCTCGGGCTCCTTGCCGGAGCACCGACTCTCATGCTGAAGATTCCTGCCTGCTGCCTGCCCAGCATGTATCACAGCACCCACCATGCCTGGGGGTCCCAGCCCCCCAGTTGCCCCTGGCATAGCCCCAGGTAACTGGCCCTCCTCTCTCCACCTGTACCCAGTTTGGTGGCCAGGGCTCCTGCCAGGGCTCTCGGCTCAGCCCTGCGTCCTTCTCCCCACAGCAGTTCCTAGAAAGCCCCGCCATGCTGCACTATGAAAATGCCAGCGGTGGGTGCCACCCTTCCTCCGGCCCACCCACAGCCCACCGCAGAGGACTCTCCAGCCGGGGAGAGCTGGGGAAGGGTCCCTGCTTTACCTGCTTGCTGGGAGGGGGAGACTGGCTGAAGCTGCTGGAGTCGCTGCTGTCGGAGCTGTGGGGCATGGCTCCCGTCTCTGGCTCCCAGGGCCTCTTCAGCTTCCTTTGTGCTGTTGGTGTGCCTGCCTTCTGTCTTGCTTCCCTTCCTTCTCCCCTGTCCTCCTCTGTCCTCCCTGAGATGACCCTTGGCTTCCTGGCTCTCGCCCGTCCTGGAGGCACACTGTCCTCCTGCCCCGCGCTCTGCCACTTTCTCTGCCTCTCCTCTTGGAGCCTCTGCACCTTCCCTTTAGGTTTCTCAGAACCTTGGGGATGTAAGCTGAAAGTCACGTGGCCGGAAACTTTAAGGCGAAGAAGAAAAGTTACAGCAGAAGAAAAAAGAAAAAAAAAAAAACCAAGAAGAAAAAAGCACATCTGGGAAAAATGAGCTTCAAAATAGCCTGAAAAACCCCCGAAAAACACCTTCAGGCAGTTGAAAAACAGCGAGATGGGTTTTCTCTGAGACAAACAGCAGAGATGGAAAGGAAGAAAAGCCCCAGCTCCGGCTGCGAAACCTGGACCCTCAAAGGAGGGCAGTGCGGAGGAGGTGCTGCTGGGAGCCCCAGAAATTCCAGGGGCACCATGTGCCATGCCAGCCCTGTGCGGGCAGGAGGTCAGTCCACCCCTGGGCAGGCTCCACCACCCCAGTTAGCCAGGGAAATTCCCAGGCAGCCACCCACCTCCCCACAACCCACCCACCCCCTCTTGCCGCCCCCGACACCATTGACGTGGGTCCTGGGGAGGGGACGGGTAACTTCAGCAGGTGTCACGTAAACGCTGTTTGTGCAGATGGCTCGCATGTGTACGATGAAGCACCAGTCCCACCTAAGAAGAAAGGCTCGGGATTGTAGAACATTTGGACTGGTTTGGGTAGGACTGGCATTTTCTATAAGGCAAAGCTCTTTAGCACTTTTAAAACATTCATTAGTTCCTCACCACTGTCCTGTAAGGGGAATATCAACCCTGGCACACAAATTAAAGTGCTGTAAACATAATGGTCTGTGGACCCAGAAGCTAAACCTGAGACCTAATTCACCTCCCATGCCACGGTATGAGCTTGGCTACACACCAGGGGATGTGAGACTGTCATGCAGGAGTTCTGACTCCCTGCCTGCTCCCCTCTAGCCTCCTCTCACCACAGCTGGCAGTAGAAGATGTGGATCAGGACTATGGGGAGACAGGAGCATTATGGCACTTTGGAGGTTGTTACCTTGCTATTCTCCCTCTGTCAGCACCCAACTTGGTCATGGCCCATGCAGATGGCAGCAAAGAGAAGCTGCTTTGCATCCCCTTGTTTGTCCTCTGGTCTGTGCTGTGTGGAACTACTTCCATCCTTAGTACGAGCCTCAGTAGACTGAAGATGTGCAAGCAGCCCTGGGGACAGCAGTGCTTCAGGAGTGCCCTCAGGGTACCCCATGCTAGCAGCTCTGGAGGTGACAGTGCAGGAGCAGGGAGTGCTAAAGCAGGAGCCATTTGCTTTCTGATCTGTTCATGTCACCAGAGCCAGCAGGATGAACCAGGGCCATGTGCCAACAGGGTCTCCATCCACAGACAGGAGCACACGTCTTTGGAGCAGCTAAGTTCTTGCATGTACCGTGAGGAGCAGATACAGAAACAGGCATGAACCCATCCACGGTAACCCACTCCTGTGGAAAGCAGCAATTCCCAGTTCTCACTTACTGATTTTCATTGCATATTGGTGTTTTGGCTGAGTTTCTCCTGCCTCAAGCAGGAGCAGCAAGCAAGTCTCAGCAGCAGGGCATCAGCAAGGGCACTGGAGATGCAGATGTCATTAGGGCAAAAGTATTGGCAGCTTTGGATTTGCAGCCTTACTGCAGCACAGAAAGCACACACACAAAGGAGCACACACTTGGAGCACAATGCAGACTTGCATGGGCATTGCTGGCATTTCTTCCAGCCCCAACGCTCATGTAGCCAACACAGGGGCAAACATGGCCAAAAGCAAGAACTGCATGGGGCTGGCTATGGGCTGGGTGGCTCAAGGAAATCTCCTGGCCTCACTCCAGCAGCAAAACTGCTCCACTTTGGCCCATTTCCCTCTTTAGAAACATCCTGTGGCACCGGTGCCCTACCCTTGTCCCTATTATCTGAAGATTTCACAGCCTTGAGTGTATTTTCTCTTCTGGTGTGCTGTAGGGAAATGCTAGGATCCTCCACACTTTCGAACATGGCTGTGAGGATTTGCTTGCTCAGCATGAGCCACCCTGAGGCACCCCATCTCCTGGCAGTGCAGTCCCCCTGTAGCAGGCAGGGCTCCTCTGGAGCGGCCAGCTCCAGGAATGGAGGAGCCGAAGGTACCGGTGAGATGAGGGGCTCGTGTGGCATTGAGTTCAGGCCTCCCAAGGCACCAGCTAGCAGCACAACCATTGAAGCATCCATTTGCTCGCTGCATCGGTACACTTCCTCTGAACTCTGCAACCCCGTGGGGCACTTCCTTTCCAGGAAGCACATCACTGGATTCCTGCTCTCCTGAGGAAACCCATACTCCTCTGCCAGCAAGCAGGTCTCAGGCACCACCTGGCCTGCCCTGCTCTACAGGCTGCTGTTGCTCAGGGCAGGATGGAGGGAACTCCTTCCTCAGGGAAAAATATCCTTGTTCCATTATTGGGCAAATAAGCTGAATTCCCTCCTTTTGTGTCTAGTGAGGCCAGCAGCTGAAGGGAGGCGATCAGGAAGGCAGAGGGTGCATTGGCAGGAGGTGGTGCAGGAAAGCTGGGCATCCCAGCAGAAGCTGGACGGTCAGTGCAAAACTGGCCAGAACGTGGCCATGGCAAAAGCTATTCTTTGATCCACAGGAGAGTTTTGAGCTGCACCCTGGTTTGCCCAGAGCTTGGCTTTTATTTACAGCTCATGGAGAAATCTCAGGAGAGCACGACATTGCAGATGAGGGTTTGGACACTTGCTCTTGCTGAGCGGGAGTAAGAAAGCATCCCTCTTCCCTCCTTGCTCGAACACACTCCTCACCCTCAGGCTGACTACGATGCTAATGAATTCCTGTCACTTGTGAGCAATGAAGAAGTGTGCTGTAAATGGTGGGAAGGTGTGCAGAGCCCTCCAGCTCCCCTGGGCTGGGCAGGACCCATCTTTCCTCACAGGCAGTGCCCTGTGCTGTTCCTCCAGAGAGCTGCGATCCCCTGACCCAGAGCAGCAGAGACCACCAGTGTGGCTCCACCAGCATCTGCTCACGGCTCTCCAGGTGCTGCCCTGGGCACCTGCTGCAGGCACACTTGGGGAGCTGATATCCTGCTGTCCCTCCCCAGGCTCTCCCTCTCCCCTGCTATCAGGGGGATCCTCAGGAGCCAGTCTCCTAATCTCTGTGCTTGATTTAGGTGATTAAATTTACACTGTGAATAACATCCCCTGACTTTCTCTATGAGATCGATTATTTAGGTTTCTTGATCTTAATCACAGTAGCTGTGAAATCGCTGTCAGTGGCATTGGATGAACTCACAAGTGTTAGGCTACTGCCATACTGGCAGCTTGACAGAGCAGGGATATTTCCAGAAGTTTTTAGGGGAAGAATGGGGCCATCCAGTTCCGCATTTGTCCATTCTGAATAACAGTGGGCACCGCTGAATGGAGTCCTGTTCTCTCCAGGACAGAATGGCTGCAGGGACTCTGGAGGTTGGGCTTAGTAGTGTGATCTCAACTGCCAGAGAAATGGTTTGAAAGCAGCAAGATGCAGTTCAGCAAGAACAAATGCAAATGTAAAGCAAAGTGAGATGTAGGTAGAAGAACTGGGGAATAACCGCCTGGGCAGCAGAATGGCAGGGAAAAATCTGAGGGTTGCAGAGCATTGTAAACTGAAGCTTCGCTAGCAGCACGGAGGTGTTGCAAAGGGGCGGGTGTTGGCCTGGGGTGCTGGATGCAAGGCAGAGGAGACATGAGTGCCCCACGCTGCCTGTGCAGGGCCAGGACCCTCCCAGGGCCAGAAGTAGAAGAGTCCAGAAGAAAACAATACAAAGGATAAATACACAGAAATCTTGCGCTAAGAGAAAGGCGTGAAGAAGTTGGGTCCATTTAGCCTAGAAAAGAGAAGTCATGGGGGCGGGAAGTGGGCGGGGAGGAAGGAGCAGTCTTTGATATGTTGTAATGGAAAGGGTGGTCAGCTGTTTTCTGTGTAACACAGGGTAAGAAGCACCAGGCTCCAACTGCAGCAGGAAAGGTTCAGGTCTGAGGTTAGAAGCAAGATGAGGTTAGGAAGACTTTGGGATGGGCAGCTCAGGAAAGTTTTTCAAGCCCCTTCATACAAAGTGGCTGGGAACAAACCTCTGTCGGAAGGGATCCAGGTTGAATCCTGCCTCTGTCAGATGGGTTAGAGTTATGTTCCCAGGGTTTAAATAAGGAAAAATTTTAAAAAAAGAAAATTAAAAAAGGAAAAAAGCTACTAAGATGGGCTCTTCAGAGCCCAGAGAGCACATGGGGCATTTCTCAGCCTTATCTGCTACCAGTCCCTTTCCCTCCAAAGCCCAGAAAGGTCCCTACATCCCACCTGTGCAAACAGCTTCCTCAGCACCAGCAGTTGCTGGAGTTTCCTTGTAAACCTGCTGCTCCAGCCCTTTCACCTGCTGCAGGCTTACAGCAGCAACATTCAAAACTGCATCTCACCTCATCCATCTCACCCATCTTGTTTGCATGACCATTCAATGCATAGTGCTATTTAAAAATCCAACCTAGAGCAGCTACCAACTTCAGCCTCCTGTAAACCACCGAGGTTGTTTCTGCTTCACATGTAGCATTTTATGCAAATAATTTCTTACAATATTTGGACAATTGCAACAATTTGCTTATCATTCCCCACATGAGTTTGAAGGCTTTTATGTGGGATTCAGTGTTGATAAGAGATGTTAAGTGAATGGTGATGTTGAACAAAGTCCTTGCTCTCTACTAGACAAGCTTCTGCCATGTCCCACTGTCAGCATATGTTGGTCCGGTCTGCAATGTGGGCAGCTTCCCCAGCTGGCAGAATGGCTTGTCTCCATCACCAGGACTATTTCATCTTGGCTGAGCTAAGTATGAGAGTGAGGTTGTGGCAGGAAAGCTCAAGCATAGTCCCACCAAATTCATCCCACTGAGCAGAGGGCAAACACCCATCACACGAACACTTTCAGTCCTTACTGGGCGCAATCTGCCAACGTACAGGAAACAGGTACTTTACACCCCAAATGGCTGATAAATGACAAGGGCTATAAGTCAAGCACACAAAAGTACAGAAATCCCAGAATTAGCTCCCTTAAGCATGTTGCATTTACACCCTCATGCCCTGTAACATGCTGTGCTCTATAACTGCGTGATCCACAAAGGTTTCTTCCCTGGGATGGCTGCATTACCTTCATCACAGTCCTGTGGTCAGAGCCTGCTCCAACATCCTGCTTTCCCATTTCTTCACAGACTCTTTCTAGTGCTCATCACTTCAGCACTGAGTGAGTGCTTCAGGGCTATTAATGATGCACCTTTTCAGGTGCAGGGGTGGAGTTATCCCTATTTAACAGTGGCAAAACAAGAGACAAAGAGAAATTTAGGTCATAAGTACTCATGCATTTTGGACACACAGTTTGAACCAACTAGGATCTAATTTTTCAGTGGTTTTGGCTCTATGTAGCACTTTATTTAACCAAACCCCAGCTCCTGATGTCTGTGACTGCAGCTGCAAACTTTTAGCACTTCTGTAAATCAGGCCCAGCAAATGAGGAACACGTGGCTGCTCCTGTGAAAGCTCTTGCTTATGCGGCTCACCGACTCACAGAGTAACTTCGAGGCAGGGGCAGACACAGACCCAGCTCTCCAGAGAGACACAAAGTGTCTAGCCAGGAGACTGTCCATCCTTTCTGCAGTCCCTTGCTTCACCAACTGGATAGGAGTTTCCCAGCCCTGCTCACAAAAGAGACAGCCTAGCTGACCAGCTCATCATTCCTGCTGGCCAAGGTCCAGCTTGGGTGCTGAAGAGATGGTAATCCAGGGCAAAATGCAGGAGGTGATCATATGCACAAGTCAGCTGAAGCTAGATTGCCCAGGCAAACCCACTTCTGGCAATTTTTAGCTCTTCAGTACTTGGCTTTGCCACTTTTTTTTTTTTTTTAATGTCATTAGTAATGCTTTTTATGTCTGTGTTTTAAAAGAAGAAAACTACAGAAAGGAAATACCAAATATGTTAGCTTTCCAGATAGAGACATAGAGCTCCAGGTAGCTGGGGTCCATCTGACCGGGCTGGAGGGGAAGACCAAGCCTGGCCAGAGCCTCCCAGCTGAAGGGTTGGCAGAAGGTTATTGGAGTCTGACCTCCAACACATACGGGAGTTTCTGTCTCAAGACACAGATAATTCACCCCAGGCTGTTGAAAGGATGAACCACAGTCTCCTTCTCCTGTCCTGTATATGTTGACTGGTTGGGTAATTAGTTGGGCAATGTCTAATCTGTTTCTGGCAAGGACTTAGCATCTCATGAGGAAGTACTCAGATGTGCACTTACATGACTGTCCAGCTCAGTAGATCCCAAATCCTGGTAGAGTACATCCATTTAAGGCCAAACTTTCTCTCACTGCTGTCTTCACAGGCCCTGTCTAGCTTCTGGGATCTGGCTACAAACGGACCAGACCACCCAGCCACACTGGATACGTACACGCTTGGGGCACCGAAAAGGCTTGTCTGCCAGACGCCCCCCCCCCCCAGTCAACTAGGGCTTCTTTGCTTCCGCTGCCTGGGGCTGAGCCCACCGGTTGAACTATCCAAGCGCATGGACGGGGTGTGTGGAGAGTGCAGATGTTGTCTGACGGTTTGACTCATCTCGGTGGCAGTCTCGTTCAGTGATGATGGGGAAGGCCCAAAGAGGAAGGGCAGTGACCCGTTTAACCAGAAGGGCTGATCCACCCAGGGGTAGACTTACCGGTGCTGGTAAGGGGCTATAGCCCCAGCTTCCTTTGCGCTGCCCAGCATGCGTATTTCCAGACTACACAAGAGCAGGAGATGCATGACTGTCTAGCCCTGCCACTGTGGCAGCAGGATCCAACCTTGGGCCTCTACTAGTGCTGCAGCGAATCCAACCAAGCAGCAAAAATTTTGCTCCCAGGGGATGACCACAGCCTGATGAGGCATTTGATGTTCACTGGGCATTGGCTGCAGCCATGCCCCATTGCATGGGGGTGGAAGGTGAACGCATTACTTGTCTCTTAAATTAATACATGACTCTTGACTGTATTATATAGCTGCTCCATGACTCTGTTCAGAGGAAAATGTTCTTCAACACCACCCATCACCGTAAGACATGTTCAAGCCTCCCAAGGACTGAGTACAGCTTATTTAGGGCATGTTCTTGCAGAGACACCCATCTCAGCAGGAGATGACTGTGAACAGCACTCATGCTAGTACTGTACTCCCACCCTAATGGGATCTGCTTCACTTTTGGCTTAGAGGGGTGTATACACTTCCCTGCACCCCGTTTGGTGGGAACAAGTGCTTCCCAAACCCTTTGGCTCATACAGCATGGTTGGAGGAGGTATTCAGCACAAGTAGCTGCGCTGATGGGCGCACGTGCAGTGAGCTTGCGCCCAGGGCGTGTGTGGTGCTCATACAAGCGATGCTGGAGCACAGCGCGTTGGAGGCAGCACGGGGGAGGACAGGCAGTGTGGAGCAGGAGAGGGCAGGGGAGCTGTGCAGAAGGTACACTTGGCACCCATGCAAGTAGCGCTGATTGGCAGTACCACACTGGCAGAGTTATCAAAACACACACAAATGTGTATAAGCCCCATCTGCCTGGGCACTGCATTGGCACATGCGGGCGCACCTGCCCACTGTCATGCACAGCTCTCGTGTGCTGGCAGCTCTCCGGGAGAGACCCCGTCCCAGAGAAGGCTGCTGGGGGAGGCAGAGGCAGAGCTGAGCCCCTGCCCCCTGCCTGGCCCATCCCCCAGAGCCCTCAGCTGGCTCAGGGCTCCTCAACGCCTTTTTGAGAGAAACACAAGGAGGGAGGCTCATGGTCCACTGCCCGGACACAAGGGAGGACCTGCTTAGTGCTGGCTATTTCAGAGGGCTTGCGAACCCCCACAAGCTTCCCAGGGGCTCAGAGCAGCAGACAGAGGGAGGGAAGGAAGGAGGGAGAAGGGGCACTTTCAGATGACCCCCCAATCCTGTGCTTTCTACCCTTGCATTTCAGTGCCCCAGCATGACAGAGGTGCTCCTTAACCAGCCTTCCAGGGCATGGCTGCTTTTGCTACAGCTTTGGCAGTGGCTACCAGCGCCAGTGCCCAGACACAGCTGACCTGCAGGCTCTCAGTGCTCATCCCTGATGGTGCTTTGGAGGTGAGACAAGGGAGAAGTGCTGCAGCCTAAGCCATGCCAGCAGTGCTGCTGCAAGGCCCTGGCTTGAAGAGCAGGTCCTCCTGCCATCACTAACAACTGCCAACACTGGCTTCAAGGAGAGGACAGAAAAAAGACAGAAACTCCTTCCCACCCTTCTTTACCTGAACCCCAAAGTATGTTTCCAAGAACCATGCCATCTTCTATCTTTTTGAAGCCAAACTTTTTGACTTGAGTTTTGGGTATCCTTGTTTTTCATATCAATACCTGATCCCTTGTGAGCCCTCTGAAACTGTTGGCCGAGAGGGCATCTTGTCCACCTGCACAAACCAGTTTGCTGGCTCTGTGAGAAGTGTGTCAATTTACCAGTTTGAAATGAGTTGTCTTTCCATTTCTTTGAACATCTTGTGAGGGGGTGAGCAGAGGAACAGACTTATCTCTAAGCTAGGCATTGCTCTGCACATCTCTATCACGCGGCATTTCACTAGTTTCCGCTCTAAACTAGTGGGACTTTTAGTCTCTGCATAGGGAAATTTTCCTGCAGCCCTAATTTAGGTCAGCACCCATCTTTGGATGTCTCCTGTTTTCACAGCAGAGCAACCAGAAGCAAACACAGCACCCCAGGAAAGCTGCCCCACAGCCATCTATGATGGCATTGTGGTTATAAAGGATGGATATACTCTTCTTCATCCCGTTCCTCATGCAGCCTTCCTCCTTTCCCCACTGCTGCACAGTGAGCAGGACCCACCGGGTAGCTCCACCCTGAATTTGGAGAACAGCCTTGAATCCACTGGCACTCTCATCTAAACCACCTAGGTGCCAGCTAGCGCCTGGGTGTGTTCCAGAGTGTGGCTGGGAGAAATGCTGAAGTGCTGCTACCCCAGCATATGAACCCAGCCACCAAGCAGCCCCGGCCCTTGCAGCTCCGGTGGATGGTTGCTATCAGGTGAAGAAATGTGCCCCAAAGCCCTGCTTGAATGAGGCTCCATGTCACACGCAGGGCAGCCCAGCAGGGTACACTGGCAGCTTGCATTGCTCCTAAAACTTGTGCACATGAGCCAACGACCTGCAGGTGTCCTACGGGCAGTGGAGCAGGTGCCTGCAGCCACATTTAAGTCAGCTCTGCACCTCTTCCTTGCAGACACAGTGAACACCTTGCGCCTGCACCCAGGGGAGTTTGTCTGAACCACTGAGTTTGGTTTTGCCAGCCTATAACACTGGCAGCATGGGGTGCCATTCTCCTGCCTGGTCACACAGCAGTGTCAGCACGCATGAGCACCTTGACTAGCTTAGCCATTCATCCATCATCGCTGGCTGGAGCTGGTGAATGAATCAGGTCACTTTGCTTACAGGGAAGGTCTGCACAGAAGAAAAGGGATCCCTCACTTGGCAAATGTCTACATAATGCAGCAGTGACTCTGCCTGGCACCCACGGAGATTCCCTCTGTCACAGACGCCGGTAGCTCACATACTGAGAGGCACTTGCCGATACCCACACATTAGCTCTAGGGCAAACCCCCTCTTGCTAACTGATCACCGGGCGTTCAGCATCACCTGGCAATGAGCTGTCAGTAGCCATTTTATCCTCAACCAGAAACTACGTGTTAGCCTGCCTAAAGGCTCCACTGGATTTGGGAGCCCATGGGCCTGTGGCAAAGCCTTGCTGCCCACTTCCTCCTGAGGACCCCGTGCCATTTCAGCACAAGCAGGTGTCCAACAAATCCAACCAGCCTGGATGACACTGCTGGAATTGGGGCCATGGCAAAGCAGTGGCAGGAACTGCAGTGTCAGGAGTCAGGACTTCCCCTGACGGCGCCACAGATGACAACTCAGCAAGTTCATTCTGCAGAAACTAGATAACATCAGCACAAGGTGGTGGTTACTGGCAAAGGATCCTGTTCCTGAAGCTTCATCTGAGACGTGACACGCTGCAGTGAAACCTCGCTGTCACACAGACCCAAACTCTGCTTTTGCTGAGACCCATGCAGGCTTCTGGAAGTAGCTTCTTGATGGTATTTCCTAGGAGCTCCAGCTCGCGGTGCTGGGAGCCAGGGCTGGAAAAGGCCATCAGCTTGCTAACACGGGGCCTTTTTGTCTAGCAGAGTCCCTGGAGCTGGACAGGGATGTGGAGCTGTCAGTCCTACCATCCACAGTGACCCACCTCCTGCCTTGAGTGACAACTTTTTCCTCCTCCCCAGGGGCTAAGCTTTCCCCAAACCCCATGGCACCCCACTCACACTCTGTGTATGGACAGCTGGACACAGGGCTGGAGAGAGGAAAGCCATTCCTTTATCAATGGGGAACTGAGAGTCTGCGCAAAAACATTCAGAATGGCTAAGCTATATTAAATTTGGAAGTGACTGAAGTGCAATAAATCCCTTGGCAGATGATCTTATTCAGAATTAAAGCAGTCTTGATACAACTGGGCCCACTCCCTCCCCCCTGGGCGGGCTTTGCTCACAAAGAGCTTATCACCATGGGCAGTCGTGCCTGCTGCCTGCTCTGCCAAATGCATCCCCCAGGCTAGAGTCCACTTGAGTCAGTCACTCTACTTAAAAAAGCCAAACCAAACTAAACCCACTTTAATTCAGCAGCAGGGCATCTGGTGGAGGGTTTTACACCACCACACTAGCCCACTGCTTTAGCTAATTTGGATTAACTTCTTGCGCACCTTGACAGACAAACCCAAAGGCTCAGTGACGTTAAGCTCCCTCATCCCACAACCACATGCTGCATCTGCAGCCAAGCTCCCACCCAAACTGAGCCCCAGGTGATGCCTGGGCTGCAGAACCTCGTTTTGGCCTGTGCGATCTGCTCTGTGCCTCCCTGCCAGCCCCAGCCCCAGCTCCAGCCCCAGCAGATCCTCCGCCTTCTCCCCACGTGTGCGGTGAGGAGCTGAAACATGCCTGCGCTGAGCGGGAGACCCAGCTGTGTGCAGGCAGAGCCACCAAGGCTGCCGTGGGCGCTGAGGCTTGGGGAAGCGTTGCAGGCACCAGCTGCGTCTGGAATTAAAACCCGGTTGCAGTGGGGGAGCCAGCCCAAGCTGGCAGCTCCTCCCAGGGCCTCTGCTCCAGGGGGTTCAGCCACAGAGAAAAGGCAAACCCCAGCCATGCTGTCATGGGTGCCAACCCTTCCTGGCAGCCCTGCGCAGCAAGAGCCAGGGAGACCTCCCGGCTGCAGGGAGGGTTTTTTTCCTCAGACAGAAAGGGTTGGTGGCAGAGCCGCTGCCAGCGAGCTCCTTGCTGGCGGGGCTGGCTACACCTGACAGCACTCACGCTGCCTGCCCCTACGTCCCAGTTGGGAGATGCCCCCGGCCACCCCACCAGCAGCATGGTGCGGGGAGGCTCATGCCCTTAACCAGTGACAAGTGATCCACCCGGCTCTGCCCTCTGGGGCAGTTTCCTGAGCCCAGCAGGAACACGGTGCCTCCATGGGGGGCAGGGGATGCCCATGGTCCCATTCCCACAGCTGGTGCCTGCCTCCCACTGGCTCGCCCCCACACTCCAGTTGCCAGCAACCAGTGATCACACATAAGCAAAAAAGGCACAAAGGCACGGGGAGCCAGGTGATATTTCCAGGCTGATGGAACCAGCGGTCGGATTTTCTCATGTCTCTCCAATCACCCTGGCAGCACAAGAGTTTTCCCTGGCTCCGGTCCTGCTGCCCAGCCATGGGCCGCGCTGGTGCCAGTGCTGCTCAGCGCAGTCTAGCACCCATGGTAATCAAAGCAGTTTCCGTGCCTCTTGGTAAATATCAAGGCTGGGGATTTTTGGGGCTTGTTTTCCAGCAAGTTGAGTAGAAGAACCAATAAGGACAAAGATAAATTAATACCTGCTGCCCCTGGCTCAAAATGAAACAAGAGAGGCAGGTCACTGGCAAAGGTTAGTTAATACCACTTACCACAGTGTCACAGAGTCACCCTCAGCCCCTGCCAAGAAGGGCAGAGGAGGCAGTTTTTCAAACACAAAGTGAGAATGATACTATGAAAAACTGCAAAGTAACGGCCTCCAAGCATCCTTTGCCCATGACCAGCTGTGGGCCTTGGGGGGGCCAAATGCCCTTGCCCCCAGGGCAGCAGACAGGGTCTGGCACCTGCGGGGGGATGGGGGCAACAGGTGGGGAGAGGGTGAGGGGAGGAGGAAAGGAAGGGAGCCACAATGAAGCTTTGGGGAGCACAATGGGCTGCTCGACCTCTGCAGGATGAGCTGGCTGCAAGAGAGCACAGTGAGGGGCTGGCAAGACCAGGCACCCTTGTGGGGAAACCGGGTTCCTGCTGCCCATGGGCCCTGCCACTTGCCAGGGGGCCGGCAAAAAAGAAGGGAGTCAGGCGTGGAGTGTGGAGCGCTCACACCAGCCTACAGTAGCTGGACCCTCAGCCCATCACCCCAGCACTGCCTCAGGCCTGGTGCTTTGGGACAAAGTGGCACCTACATTTCCCTGGGGGAGGTGAGAGTGGCTTTGCAGAGGGAAATGGGGGTAGTATGTGAAGGACACCAGCGAGCTGAGACAGGCATCTAAGCAATGGAAATGTGATGGGGCTCATCTACCTGGGCTTCAGGGAAAATGTGGTGTCGTGCCAGGGGAAAGCTCCTGCCTGAATTGGTGAGTGTGGGAAGGAGCACAAGGGTTATGACCTGAATGTGGCTCTCACAAAACAGGAGATGGGCATGTGCTGGAGGCGGCTGCTGCCACCCTGGGAGTTACTGCTGGTGGTCCCAGTTGTTGAGCCACCTCAGGTGTCTTGCAAGCAGAAGGGCCTGCAAGTGAAGTGGCCAGGAAGCACGAGCAACGCCGAGCTGGCTCACATCTCTGAGAAGAACCATCTGACACCATGGGACAGCACCACCAACCATAGAACCACAGAAAGGTTTGGGTTGGATGGGCCCTTTAAAGATCATCTAGTCCAACCCCCCTGCCATTGGCAGAGTCATCTTCCACTAGACCAGGCTGCTCAAAGCCCGATCCAACCCGACTTCGAACACCTCCACGGACGGGGCATCCACAAGTTCTCTGGACAACCTGTTCCAGTGTTTCACGACCTCATCGTAAAAAGTTTCTTCCTTATATCCAATCTAAACCTACCCTTTTTTCAGTTTAAAACTGTTGTCCCTTGTCCTGTCACTACAGGCCCTGGTAAAAGTCCCTTCTCCAGCTTTCTTGTAAGCCCCCTTTTAATATTGCAAGCTTGCAGTCAGGTCTCCTCAGGGCCTTCTCTTCTCCAGGCTGAACAAGTCCAGCGCTCCCAGCCTTTCTTCAGAGCAGAGGTGCTCCAGCCCGCTGCCCGTTCCCGCGGGCCTCCCCTGCACCCGCTCTAACGGGTCCGTGCCCTGTGCTGGGGTCCCAGAGCTGGCGGCACCGCTCCGGGGGGGCTCGGGGGGGCTCCCACCAAGCAGCGGCGCGCACAAAGCCGGCGCTGCGGGACGGGCACCCGGGCTGCTGCCCCGGGCTGGCGATGGCTGAGCCGGAGAAGGGCCGGGGGGGCAGCCTGGCCGCTGCTCAGCAGCGAGGAGCATCCACCGGCCCCGGCCCCGGCCCCGGCCCCGGCCCCGGCCCCGGCCCCGGCCCCGGCCCCGGCCCCGGCCCCGGCGCTCCCGCGGCCGCGCAGCTCCTCCTGCCGGCGGGCTGGGCTCCCGCCGCGCCCCCCCGCCGCCTCCTCCTGCCCCGTGGCCGCCCTGCCCGGGCCCGGAGGGAGGAGCGGGCCGGGGGGGGGGGACACAACACCGACCGTGGGGTGGTTTAAGGGGATGCACGCAAGCACGAAATGGCGAGGCCACGGTGGCTCCGAGAGGGACCGGCGCTGGAGAGCAGAGGGAAGAGGGAGGGGAGAGGTCGGCCGCGGGGGGCTGGCTGCTCCGTGCGCTTCTCCGGTCCCCGGTACGTGAGCGCTGCAGCAGCCTGCCGATGGTCTCATGAAAACCTATTTCCAGCCATCTCGTGTGCAGGTTTAGGTGAGCACAAGTGAACGTCAGGCTCGAGTAAGACAAGAGGTCTGCGTGCCGGCAGCTGCAGCGGGGCTGTGGTCCTCCAGTGCCAGCAACTGCGGAGACCACCTAAAACCAGCTGCGGGAGGGATCCACAGGTCTCTGTGCGTGCGCGTGCCCATCCATCAGGACCTGCGGTTCAGCCTGAGGACTGGTTGGACCGGGGGATATGGGGCTGTCAGCAACCTTATATCTATCAGGCTATCAGCTCCGGCACCACTGGCACCAAGCCCTGTCCCAGAAGTGCACGATACCATCAGCTCTGCTCTCGTAGTGGCCTGCAGCGCACGCAGCACAGGATGCGTGGGTGTGGGATAGCCAGGAGGTGGCTGCCTGACCTTTGAGAAGTGTCCCTCATGTTTTCCACGCAAATACACATTACCAGCCCTTGCATGACAGAGACCCAGGTGGGAGGACATTGACACAGGTACAACCATTGCTCTTTGGGTTTGGGAGCATCGTTCTGGCATGGAGCAACATGGCCTGTGCCTGGCATGTGCCCGCTGCTTCTGCCCATGCCCAGGAGATGTCACTGTAATGCATCAGCCTGAGATGTCCAGCGGGACTGCCTGTGCCGTGGCAATATTTGTACCTCTGCTAAGGGGGAGTTGGAGAGGACACACGCTACCAGAGTCAGGAACATCAAGTAGCCCATCTCCTACAGGGACCAGGAGGGGTTTTCAGCCCAGGGCTGCGCAGAGATGGAGCCTTTTCCATTCAACACTTGCAGGCTGTGGCTTACAGGGTAGATGGCCAAACCCTCTGCTTTAATTTCATTGGGTCATAGCCTAACCAAGTCCCCTGAAAAGAAATGCCCTAAACTGAGCGGCAAACCCCTTGGTAGTGACTAGAATGCAGCAAAAGGCTGTTTGGAAGATATACAGGAGACTGGGCAAAAACCTATCTGGGCACTGCCAGGGCTCAGATAGCTCCTGCCTGAGCCTTGGCTGGAGTAGCTGAGCATTAAACTGGTGTAAATCCATCACTCTTCTGCTGCTGCCTTTGCTAGCTGCTTCTAGCATGCTCGGTTTCAAAGGCCACCTTAAATTTCTCTTTCAAGCCAGCTGTTTTCAGTAGCCGGAAGTTTTACTGTAGTGAGGCCGTTTGCCAGAGAAGGGCTATAGCCTGCCTCCGCAGCACTGCCAGTGCTGCTGGAAGGTGGGTGAGAGTCCCCTCACATGGAGAGGAGCGCACAGGTTCTCCAGGTGAGCAAAAAGCATGAGATGCCTTGGCTGGACCATCTGATGTCCCACGGGGAGCTCCTGCTGACCACCAAAGAGGAAACCAATACTTGCAGGAGCCTGGAAATTCATTACCACCTGCACTTTGCAGAGGGCAGTAAAGTCCTGAGGAGAGAAGCAGGCCCAGCAAGTGCTCTGCGTCCTTTCATCAGAGCTCAATGAGAGGCATCGTGTTCCTCAAAATAGGAAGATTGGCTCCTGACGGCAGCTGAGAAACGGGCCATGTCTGAGCCACCACTGCAGGGTCTGGGCAGAAGGAAGCACAGAGACACAGCTGCCCAGCTTCAAGGGCTGCATGGCAGGCAATGGGAGCCAGGCCAGACACTGCTTTTCTCCACCAGCTTTTTTTCAGGGCCTGTCCTTGCACATCCCTCTAGAGCACCTCAGCCAACAAGTCCACCCAGGGCAAAAACTGCCTGTAACAGATCCAACATGCTTCACACTAAATAAGGCAGCTGGCAGCAGTTTGGGAGGCCCCAAAGACAGAAGTTATGGAAAAGGAGGGGAAATCCAGGAAGAAAGTATGAAACAGGGAAGGGATTAATGTCAGATATCCCTGGAGGTTAAGGGTTGGAAAAGGAGGCTACAGAGAGAGAAGCATGCACTAGAGAAGCAGTTGTGCTCGGAGAAGACCTCCTCCCATGCCGTTGTCACTTTTAGGTCAAGCTCATCTTCTGCCTAACACTGCTTCAGTGCTCCTGGGTGGAGCGTGCATCTGTACCAGGTGCTGAAAGCTGCTTTCACTTGCAGTTTGCATCAAAGTAGCCTCATCCACACTCCTAATGGGTAGGACACCAACTGGGAGAAGACTGGGTGCACCACTGCTCCTCTGAGACAACCCTCAGTGGTGCCCACAGGTGAGATGGGGTCTGCCCCAGTCCAAACCAAGGCACCTTCCCACTGCCTTCGTATCCAAGAGTCAGGAACACAGCAATGGTGTCAGGGCTTGGTTATTCATAGGGAGATGGTAACTCTTTCAGTCCTAGCACCTGAAGCACACGTGGCTGATTATCTTTTCTACCTCCACACCTCTGTGCTCAGCCCAGGGCAAACTTTAGGAGGTTTCCCAGCACATCCATCAGGGGCAAGGCTAGGACCCAGCAGAGACCCAAAGGAACTGTTCTCCACCTCCTTCCATGAAGGGATCACCACAAGGACACTGTGACAGCTCCCCCATCTCATCCCCAAAATGAGTTCAAGCTGCTATATTCAGGCCTGAAACAAGAAGGACCAGGTAAGGATGAGATGGTCTCCCTATCTCACACCTCTGCCTTTCCAGCCGGCAAGCCAGGCCCTGCCTGCCCTCTTCAGTGCAGCACTGAGCTACTTCTTGCCTGACAATGGTCAGAGCTGCCTCCAAGGTTCCCAGCTTCCCCAGGGTGAATTCCCCTGGCCCACAGCTGCTAACACAGAGAACCACCAAAAAAGACTCTGGGATCAGCTGCGCCATCCCACTCGGCCAGGAACGCACCCAGCATGGTCAGACCTGGCACATGCTGCCAAGGTGCCAAGCTCTGGCCAGAGCCCACTGTGGCCTGACCCCGACAGAGCACAGGAGGACGGCGTACATAAAGGTAACATTTACTGAGAGATACAGAACTGAGTATTATGAAGGACATACATGGATGGAGAGGGTAGCGACACCACTGCGGAGGGTGGTTTGGACCCCCCCTTCCCAGCACGCCGGGGAAGGAGCCAGATGCTACCAGACAAGTAACACAATGGAGATAACTGTGGCATATGCATTTGTAACAAACAGACCATCGTAACATACATTTCTATGGGATCACATCTAGTGATTATATAAATCCATATAGAGATCGCTGTATAAAAACTTTGTAAAAAATACTTTAAAAAAAGTGTAAAAATGTGCATTCAAAAGCACGGCCAACACGGACAGCTGGGCTGTAAACATTATACTGAGAGTGTGCTTGCGGGGGGCGCCTGCGCCACCGAGCCCCGACAGGCCTGCCCACCAGACGGGGCTGCATCAAGTGTTTACGGTTCTTGCGTTCGGGTTTCCCTCTGCAGCGTGCGCCAGGAGCGGCGGCAGCCTCTGGGCAGGGCGCCAGTGGGCACCGCTCGGCTGCCGCTCCTCCCCTGCTCCCCACGGGGCACGCGGTCCTTGCGGGACGTGCTGCGGCGTCGTGGGTCCCCGGGGCCGCGAGCAGGCTGAAGGGCCATGATGAGGTATCACAGGGAGGTTGCCCTCACCGGCGCCGCTAGCCCTGTTCCTGGGTTCAGCCTCAGAGTACATGGTTGACAGGTTGCTGATTTTCTCTGTCCCCATATTTGTTTGGTCCATAGTTCCCAAGGAAGCCCACTGGGTCCTGGCTGCACCAGGCCTGGGTGCACAGTTCTTCATACAGTACATACATTAAAGACCCTGGAAGACCCTGCGCCACTGTCTCCTCCTCGTGGCCCAGTGCCACCTTCATTTCTTCTCTAGCTGCTCCAGCAGCGGGTTGGCTTCGCTCTCGGGCGTCTTGATGCTGTCTGTCCGCACGATGCAGGTGGGACGGTGCCGGTTCAGCATCAGGATCAGCTGCTGCCTCTCCTGTTTCAGCTCTTCTATCTGGGCCTTCAGCTCAGCGTTCATGAGCTCTAGACGCTCAGACTCCTAGCAGGACAGAAATACAACCATATGTGACTTTACTCCAACAAGACAAGATACAAAGAGAAACAATTTGGCCAACAAGCCATCTCCGCTCCATGCTGCCCCTCAGCCCCTGCAGCACAGGAGCAGCCTGAAGACCTGCCAAGGCACCAGGTCTCTCCAGGCAGTTCATCCCCAGCCCTGCTGCCTTGCGTTACCTAGTGCCACCGCAAGAAAATACACAGCCACCTCCTAGGATGGGTCTCTCCTGCACCACAGCAAAACCGCTGCCTGGCTGCTTTCCATGGTCTGGAGGGGCGTTTGGAAACAAACCAGTGTTTAAGTTTTCACCCCCCATCTGCAAGGATCTGTCCCTGTGAAATGGCTCCTTGTCCCCCGCTGTGTCATTTGCCCATGTCCCACCGCCCCTTGCAGAAAAGCAGCAAGGTGCTGTGCGTTTTTCTGCCTTGGGGTCACAGGTGAGAGTGCATCTGGCCTCTGAACAGGTAAACCTTCAGGAATTTGGGCAAGAGGCCAGCATGCTGTCGGCCCCTGTCCTGTGCCACACTCCCACGGGTGTTCCTGCTCCAGCACTGAGGCAGGGACACTATCAGTCCTCTCCCCCCAAGCCCAGAGCCCACCTCCAGCCCTCTCCATCCCTGGTACCATGGGCACAGGGATGCCCATGAGCTCTGCATGGGCATGCACACAGCCACCGCCTTCATAGCCCCATGGAAAGAGGGACAATGAGCCTGTCTTTTCCCAGATAAGGGCACAGGAGCAAGGGAAGGCAGAGGGGCAGTTCAGGAGGGAGAGTGATGGACTGATGATCTTAGAGATCCTTTCCAACCTTAATGATTCCTAGTTTTTACTTTCATTAAAAAATAATCCAGCCACCAAGCCAGGAAGCAGGATATTGCTACTCTACCCTTAATTGGTTTAGTGGTGGACTTGGTAGTGTTAGGTTAATGGTTGGACTGGATGATCTTAAAGGTCTTTTCCAACCTAAACGATTCTATGATTCTATGAGGTGCCCCCACTGAGGTCCCCACTGCACCCTGGGACAGGTCAGGGCACCCACCCGCTGCAGGAACTCCGTCCTCTCCTTCTTCTTGTTACGACATCGCGCTGCTGCTACTTTGTTTTTCTCTCGGCGCCTTTTCCTCCTCTCCTCTTCCTCGTCCAGCTGCAACGATATGAAGAAGCCCAGGTCAGAGCCAGCAAGTGTGGGGCAGGGCAGGAGATAGGGGTGAGCACCCCGCAGCCCCACCGGTGGCAGGGCAAGGAGAGGGGCTGGCAGCCACCCGTGCCAGTGGCCACCACCAACATGCTCTAAGCCTCACCAGGAACCAGGCATGCTGCTGCCAGGGCCTCTAACTCCACTCTGTGGGGACACAGGGAGGGAGACCAGTGCAGTACCCACAGCTGGGGACCTGGCTGGCAGGGGACAGACAACTCTTTGCAGGGCTGCTCCCTCCCTGAGACAGGACAGAGACAAGGGGAGTAGAGCCCCATCCTGCAAAGATGGACACAGTTTGTCACAGACATCTACAGGCACAGCTCTGTGAGAACAGTCAAAGCATCACACAAGCAGCCAAGGGCGAGAGGCTGAGAAACCTGAAAGACCTCCTGGCTGGGCCTGGCTGTTCCTCCCCTTCCAGTACGTGGGACTGTCTGCTGCAGCTTCAGCGCCGCCTGAGTCCCAGGGCCACCACGGTAAGGCAGGGACAGGTCCCACATCCCCTGTAAAGAAGCAGGGCACTGCAGTGCCTGCACCATTCGCCATGACTCAGTTGCTCTGTGCTGTCTGACTCAAACCACGCAGGCCAGGCCAATAAGCCCTATGGGTTGGAAACCCATAATCAAAGTATTTAGGGATATTTACTACAAAGCCTGTGTAAGTGGCCTATGGCATGCTTACATCCAAGAACCAAAACAGCTGCTTCAAGGAAAATCCAAGTGCTGGAAAGCCCTGCAAAGTCAGCATCCAGGTTACACTTTGTAGCATGGCTAGAGAAGGAAAGGTCCCCAGTGCCTTTATCCGCATTTGGCCTGGGACTCCGAAATTCGAGGTGTCAGACTGAACTGCCTCATTCCTATCAACTGATACCTGACAGTACACGTCTTTTCAAATGCAGTGGCAGCAACATTTGCTTTATGAGCACTTCCACAGCCTATTTGCACCTTCTCTAAGGGCAGCTCCAGTCTGAGAAGGCAGCTGCATCCTTCCCTTCGTATCTCCCAAGTCAGTGTGGCTGAGGGACACATCTCCCAGATGAGCCTCTTGCAGTACACACCATCTGAACAGCCATGTTGCTCTAGTGCCTGGGCTTAGTCACCTCAAAAGGAAAGTCAGAGATTCCCAAGGCCAAGGCCACAAAGTGGTGGTGGGAGTGGGGGCCCACCAGATTACACCACACCTAAGTACACTGGTGGTGCCTGCAGGAAACAAAAGCTGCAGATGCCATCGTCCATGGCAAACTGTGCACGCTGCTAACATTCACTGAGTCCAAAGCCCACTAATCAAAACATCTCAATGTGATATGCAAGGACAGGATGAAACATTGACTCAGCAAAGTTAAGGTGAAGGGGTACCTTAAGTAAGCTGCATGTCCAATATGCAGCACGTAGCATGCTTTAGAAGACAATGTCCAAGTTTTATAGCACTAATAGCTTTTGCATTTTCTCTACCTTACTTCCTAAGCATTATACCAAAGCTGCTGTTTTAGCTGGGGCTAAAATATTAAGCAAGCTCAGCACAAGCTATGCACAGATTTCCATAATGCCGGGCTGCCACTATTCCTTTGCCAAGGCAATGCCATGGGGCATCATGCACCATATGTGGGAGAACCAGGACAGGAACTGCACTGATGACCACACATCCAGTCAGAAATGACCAGCTCTCACTACACCCATGTAACTCAGACATGGCAGGCATTAGCAGAAGTGACCGGGAAGGCTCTAACTCCACGCTCTGCTGCCTTCTCCTCCTGGCAGGACCATGATACCCCACAGCAAGGGCAGAAGCAGCTCTTACAAAATTTCCACACAGAGTTTAAGAGGAGGTGGACATCAGGGTAACCACCATTCCCCTCCACACATTCACCAACCACTCATCTACCCCTTAGATAGCTTCTTGGCCTTTTAGTTCAAGGATTATTAGGAGGGTGCAGAGAGGGGACATGTGCTCACAGCTCCAAAGCTCAAGAAACACACCCCAAACTTTCCTGCAAAGTACATCTTGGGTTGTAACAGGAACTGGAAGAGCAAACAGCAACCGCACAAGCCTCACAGTATCCCTGGGAACTGCCTGATGTATTTCCATGTGCTGTTGCTCCATTCAGTGAGAATCAAAGAATAAGTGACCTGTCCCTGTCCCCTTCAGCTTCCCCTCCACCCCACACAGGGCCCAGCAAAGGGTCGTGTCCTTTAGATGGGGTACAGATGCTCAAGGAGGGTGTCTCAGCAGACAGCGGCAGCTTGAACTCTTGACTCTGCTTTTTGACCACAGCTCCTGTAACTTCAAGAAAGCAGGTTTCCCCCTCTCCGCTTCTGCTCGATTTCAGTTCAAAAAGGTGACATGACCCTGGTGCTGCGGGTTAGGACTCTACTCAGAGGCAGGGTGGACAGTGATGGTGCCTCACCCCATAGCACGTTTCAGTAGCCAATCTCCAGGGGAGCCCTGTGGGTAAAAGGCCTGGGGTCGCCTCCTGAATTGCTTCAGTCATCAGCATCAGGGACGGAGGTGATCGTCAGCCCGAGGGGCAGGGCTCTGTCCCAGAGGGAGCACCCCAGGCAGGTTTCGATGGTGGAGGAGCCTGGCAGCACCTGGCTCCAGCTGCCCCAAGAGGAGGGTGGACTGCCCAGCAGGGCTGTCCACCACCCTGCGGGGAAGCCAGCACCCAGCACCTACTGGGTGGGTTTTGTGCACATTCCAAGGGACAAACACCCCAGTGCCAGGAGATGCTGGTCCCCCCAGCACAGCAGAGAAAGCTGCCTGTGCCCCAGCTTGTGGGAAGCAGCCTGCCCTCCCAGGTGCTGCGCAGAGCACGGCATGCCAGTACCCAGCGTCCCCGGGCTCCGGCTCCCTGCGAGAGGAAAGCAGCTGCAGGCTGCATTGCAAAATTATGCGTGGGCAGCTTCTTGGCTACTCATGGGATAAGCAGCTACTGTTTCAGCTCCCCCAAGCTTTTGCTGCAAAGCCTGTGCGAGGGGCAGCTCCCATTTGTTGTCCTCAACTCCTCAGCTTCACAGGCCATGCAGGGGAGGAACTGGCTGCAGGGAAGGCGGCCATGCAGGGGCTGCCAATGGATTTCCGCTTATCTTTCCTCCACATGGTGTCTCAACGACTGGCTCAGAGGACACTCAGCACTTCCAGTACCTGCTGCAGAGCAGAGCTGCCCTGTCCCTGTTACGCAGAGGCTGGTGAGCCCACATCCCCATGCCCACCGAGCAAAAGCAGCTGTTGCAGGGCCAACTCAGAGGTGCCCAAGATGCCCCAGGAAAGGAGCTGTGTCCAGGAAGACAACACAGCCACAGACTCCCTCCTTCTTCCCCAACCCATGAAGCAAGGCAGGCATTGCACCCCATCTGCTGCATGATACCCAGGCCAAGAGCTTGGGACAGCATTTGGCTTCAGCTGCCAACCCATGAGTGCTTTGCCCACAGAGGGACCAAAGCCATCAGCATCCCCCAGACCCTTCTGATGGCCTCCCGCAGCATCCTAGCCTCAGCTCCTGCCATTGTGGAGCTGCCCAGTCCTTCCCCAGGTGAGCTCCATGGGATGCTGCACAGCTGATTAGACAGCCCCCTGGGCACTCCATCGTACTGGTTGTCCCCACAGGAGTCCACTGCAAGGCACTGCAGGGAGGAAACAGGCACCCTCCCCGCAGGTGGACCTGGGTGCTGCTGAGCTTTTGCCGTAAGAGTTGGGCCAAACCAAGTGTCAGCACCATTTGGAGAGTGGGCTGCTCCCTGGAACAGGGATGTTTTATCCCCTTCAGCTCACAGCTCATCACGGGCAGCTTTTCACATCACCTAGAACCTCCTTGCTGATGTCTCCAGAGAATGCACTTCACCCCATCCTCACACAGCATCATCTGAGGTACCCTCACGCAGGAGCAAATGCACTGTTCAGAAGGGTTGTTTATTGGACCTTCTGACAGCAGCCACCACCATCACCAACATGGGGCCTCTGAATTGATGGGTTCCCAGCTCTGTCTGCAGGCAGTGGGAGGTGCAAACACTCACAAGCAGTACAGCAAGTGTCAAGGATTCAAAGACTGGACAACCAACACATGAGACAACCACTCAAGGAAAACACTGTGCAAGTGTCTCCCAAGTCTCTGCAGCCTGGTTCTGACATGCCAGCCTGCAGTACTGAGCAGAAGCCGCCTACTTTCCCCGTCCCAGGAGCCCCAAGGTGAAGCCAGGCCCCGCCCCGAGCAGCAGTGCAGGGGCAGCCCCAGCCAGCAGCGCCTGCGGCGCAAGCTGAGTCACTGCTGCCGCCACTCAGCACCGCTCACCCACACACCTCATCCCCATGGGAAAGGGGAACGCCAACGCCAGCAGCACCAAGGGCTCATGGGCATCGGAGACAGGATGAAAGCATCGCGCAAGCCCTCTGACGGGCTGCACGGCTTCTCCTTTAGGAGCGTGCCCCCAACCTAGGGACATGTTGGCTGCACCAGACCCTGCTCTGCAGACAGGGTTTGAGTTCAGCTGGCTGCCAATGGCTGCGTGGGACCGGTCAGGTCTGGGACACGGAGTCCACCACTCCCAGCCCATGCTGCAGGGAGAGAAATTCAGGCACAGGGAAGAGTCAGCCAGTGGAGCAGCTGCCAACATGCATGCACATCACCAAACAGGCAGCATGACATGCTTATAAAACACATTGCTGGCCACCCTGGCAGGAAACCCAAGCACAGGCAGGAGAGAAACCCAGGCAGGTGCAGGCAACGACCCTGCAGGGCCATTTGCAGCCAGCAGCCCCCAAGACTCACCTCACTTTTCACGGGCTGGGGTCTCTTCCCAAGCTTCACCTCCAGGAACTGGAGTGGTGAGATCATGGCCCCGATGTTGCGGATGTCAGCGTACTTCAGCTCCTCGGCGGTCAGGGCTGTGCCAGGCAGTCCCGTCAAGGGGCCAAGCCCAGGCAGTGCGCCGGCCGTCAGGGACGGGTCAGGGATCTGCCCTGGCATCATAGCAGGGGAAACAGCTTCGTAGGCTGGAAGGAGAGACACGGTCCGTTACAACCCAGCTACAGTGCCTCACGACATGGCACAAGCCAAATTTATTCTACAGTCCCATCACCTAACGAGGTGCGAACCAGGGAGAGCAGCTGCTCTTCCCCAGGGACGGCAAAGGCAAGGACTGAGCAGAACCTGGGTGACAGAAACCAAAATATATGAATCCTGCTAGGAAGGATATGCTACTGGTGTGTAGATCAGGAAGGGGAGACACCTGAGAGGCAAAGCACCAGAAGAACAGCAGCCGGCTGCAATGACAGTGATGTGGTCCCATGGTTTTGGCACGCCTTTCTCTGGTGTGAAGAAGGTCAAGGTTTGCTCTTAACTGAGTTTTTATTAATGTGCAGGTTATTGGGAGAAGAAGAAAATGGCACAGAGAGGACCATAATATGCCTTAGGCTGGATTTCTTCTGGGCAGGCTCAGCCCGCTGGTCAGGGCTGGAACATGGCACACAGGGACCAGGGATAAAACCGCAAGAGAAAAACCAGCCACTGAACAAACATCTCCCAGCGCAGACATGAGGAAGCAAAGGCTGGAGAGGAGGGGAAATGGAGCAAGGTGAGAAAGGCTTCTTCTATCAGGAAAGAAAAAAAAATTGCAGCACAAGTGAGAATAGGATTGGGACAAGCTTTGGCAAGTCACTTATAGGCAGAAGAAAGGGAGTTACCAGGAAACGTGAAGAACAAGCAGCTAAGAGATAAAGAAATAAAATTATACCTAAAATTGGAAGCCCATAGAGCTGGGGCTGTTATATCAGCCAAAAAATAAAGGGAGCAGGTGGTTGTTGGCTACAGCGCAAGTACATCCCTGCTTGCGTAACTGGCCTGGGACACTCACAAGTGACCCAGTTACAACATGCAGAGTCAACTTCTGTCCACACAGCAACCATTTTTCCCTCTCCTCAACTCAACCACGTGTCCCAGTGCTTGTGCACTGCCCTCCTTGCTCTGCCCAGCTGGACCGGTCTCAGCACACCCTGGGAGTCCCCAGGCATCCACCCCATCCTGCCCCTGTGCCAGGAGGCAGCCATGCAGCAGGGAGAGGAACCAGTGATGTCAGGAGAGAGAAACAAGCTAATGGAGTGGACCCAAAATCTCACTGAGCAGCTTCCCGCAACCACTAGAGCCAGTCACAAGGCAGGGTTCAATGAGCAGTTGGACAAACTCATGGAAGACAGGTCCACGAAGGACAACCAGTCACATCCGTCTGCACAAACTCCTGGAAGCTCTGACAGCACCAACTGCCAGAGCGAGGAGGTGTGTTAAGCAAGGGATAACATGCACTTGCCCTGCTCTTTCCAAAGCATCCACTCTCAGCTGCTGAGAGACCAGGTAACGGGCGACGCAGACTTTTGGTCCAGGCAGTACAGCTGTGCTGAGCTGAGGCACACACCTTGTCAAGCCAGCTGCCACAGTCGCTCAGCACTTGCCCTCCTGGGGTGACAAATCTGTGTTAGTACTAGGGTGAAAACTTGAGTAAAGCTGCATGTGAGACAGGACTGTTGGATCACAGCGTTACAGAACAGTTGAAGTGGGGAGAGACCTCTGGAAATCACCTGGTTCAACCCCCTGCTCAAGCAGCATCAGTGGGAGCAGGTTGAATAGGGTTAATCATGACAAGCAGAGAAGTTAAGGATTTCTTGGCACTCGCACACCTCTTTACCCAGGAGATTATTTGGTATATTTGTTAATGTGAAGGAACAGGAGATGAGCAGCAGAAGGGAAGGAAGGCCAATCGTACAGGTTAGTCAAGGGTAGAGAGGCTAATGCAGGCTCCATAGGTCCCAGCACAAGTGCTGTGCAAGCTGTACTGGTGTGACAGACAAGGGGATTTGCATCAGAGAGCGCCTACAAGTTGCAATGTGCTGTGAGCTGTCATGCACTCTAATCTGCCACCAAAGAGGTCCAGGTGTCAGCATGACATGTCCCCTGACAGAGTTTGCTCAGCAGACAGCAGCGGTGACCAACGGGACTTGAGAAAGAGCGTGGAAAGCAAATGCAAATGCAGCAAAACCATGATGTAAAGAGGAATCAAGCCCTTTGCTCCAGTCATCCTTCAGGAGGAGAGACCAGAAAGGGGAGAGCAGGCCAGTACTCAGCAGTGCTGGTATGCAGGGGGAGGAAGCTGGGCCCAGGGGAGAAAATCTCCACAAGGACATTAAAGCCTGACAAGGAAAAGATGGGAAAGATAGGAGAGATGAGTAACTTCTGAAGCAAAGTGATACTACCTGATGGAATGGACTCCTGCCCATTTCATGACAGAAGAAAAAGAGAAAATACTTGGTAATGATACTTGACCTCAGAAAAGACTACAATTCAACTCGTTGAGATTGCAAGGACCTAAACTGATCCAAAGTATTCATTCTTCCATAGCGATCTCTAAACCAGACAGCTGTAATTCCACATCTGCAGTAGTTGCCTTGTATGGCATCAGGAGATGCCCACTCACAGCAGGGCTCTGAAGCTGCACGCTATGTCCCTCCCCTTCCTTTCAGGCCTACACAAAGCTAAGATGCTTCCCTCCTCCAGAAACCAGGCACCATCCTACCCTAGGCTGCACTCTGACAGAAAAATGCAACAAGTTATTTGGGGACTGTGCCTAAATCCCTACCATCTTCCTCAGAGACTGCCCCTCTCCAGTAGGAAAGTACCAGGTCAGTGGGGTGGCACAGCAAAGGGGAGGTGACTCCAGAGGCTGTTCTCAGGACATACTGCCACAGGACTCAGCTGCACAGAGTTAAATTCAGTCTATCATTTTGGGATAGCTGCACACACTGCAGAGCTAGCTCTTTTCCAGCCGTTGCCACTAAGGCGACATGCTGTGGCATTGGGGAAGAAGCCTGCCAACAGCAGCACACCCTGGGCCAGCTGCTGCATGCCCCCTCACCAGCAATCCCATTGATGTCCATCCCCAGCTTGAACAGTTTGGGCTTAAGTACAAAAGAAAAAAAAAAATCAGTAGCTCAAGTATATGAACACCCTCTTGAAGCCTCCCTCCTGCAAATACCATCTGTGAGCTGCTATGGCACACACCAGTTTGGGGCCCTGACCCACCCTTTCACAGGCTTCAGGCTGGGAACTGACTTGAGCCCAGCACTGGATACCTAAATCCATTCCGGAGTCGGGGGACCTGGTTTTAATTTGTTGTCTTCCATCACGACATGCAGCTGACAGCACCCAGGCACTGGGCTGGACAGTCCAGATCCTCAGCCTGAATTCAATGCCACTGCAATTTATGAAATAAGGAGGGAGGAGAAATCTGTTCTCTAGACTGTGGGACTACCTGGCCACCGAGCACACCCCTGCATTTCTGAGCCTGAGGCAGCTCCCTGAGGACAACTGGCTAAAGATTTGAGAAAACACTGTTTTCTCTGGCCCACCTTTTCCCTCTGCCTCTTTGATCCGCTAGCTTACTACGCCTTGAAATAGCCTCTGTACTAGCATGACATCAGGCACAGCTCAAAGTGAAGGAGCTGGCCGAATACCTAACATGCTCTAAGGACTTATCCTGGATCCAGGGACCGCACTGCCAAAGCCCGCATCACACCTGCATCACTGTAAACTAAATCTAAAGCTGTTCAAATCAAAGCACCAGGAGCCACCTGGAAGAACATAAACCTGCACATTAAGATGAGCTGAGAACTAGGTGGGAAGGGGGAAAGTGACTTCTACAAGCAAGATCTTGCTCAAGGGTCAGGAAGCTTAGGAGTACATTGGGAACCGCCAAGAGTCAAGCTGAGTTAGACCTTGGAGAGGAACGTAAAACCATTCCCAGCAGGGCTATAACCATGGAAATAAGAAGGGAATGAGGAGCAATGCCGTCCCTCTCTGCAGAGCAGGGGTGCAGTGACAGATCATCCCGCCCAGCCCTCGATGCCCCTCAGCCCCAGACACTGTCACTCCCTCCGGATCAGAGGGACTCTTGTTCCACTCCTTTTGCCTCTTCCTCCTGTGAGAGGCTTCCCTTTCATCCCAAGTCCCAGATACTTCTACCTTCTTTTCTGGTTAAAGCTAGAGGTAAGAAGTTGTACTTCGTGTCAAAAAAGTCAAGGCATGTAATTCTATTTAATACTTTGGTCTTCTTCCTGAGACTGTTACCCTGGAAGACATTGACATGCCTGCTACAGCTCCAGCATATTTCTACCACGTTTGCACGGTAGGGCAGAAATAGCTTTGAAGTTCAAGATTTGAGTTTGACCTTTAAGTTGCACTTTTTCAATAGCCACATCTTGCTGGATGGGGTGAATACAGCTGGTGCCTTGCCAATACTTAATTCCTTTCTGGATATTCCCTTGCAGTGTTTGTTATTTCTGAGGCACACGAACCAACTCACCTCTGTATTCCTTCACTTTCTAACACAGTGCTTTAGCTAGGATTCTTATTAGATTTTTTCTTTTCATAACTGATTATTAACACAGTCTTCTTTTTCCCCTCAATGCCAAGGAGTCTTTCAATGTCTCCTTACACGAGCTGAGAAACGTTGTATCTTCAGTAAAACCTAGCTTTCTGGTGTCCTACGGCTGAACCACACAATTCCTGCATTGTATCAGCTATGCTTTTTCACATAATGAAGCCAACAGCAAAGCAAAGCAGCAAGGGGAAAGAGAATGTGCAGTCTTACATCTGACACTGGGATCTACGTGACGCCAGCTGCTCAAGTTTACATTCACCATAGCTGTGCCTTCTGCATTGATGCTATTCATCATTTTGTGTCACGACAACAAGATGCTCCAGAGTGAATTAGGAGACAGAGGAGGCTTTCTTAAAACTTCAGTTCAGCAATGAGCAGCTTGTGTCATTCAATGCTCTCTTCAGCAACTATCCTTACAGCAAAAATCTGGTCAACACGTGATTTCATGGGTCAAAATTCAGTTTGTATTTCCTTAGCTTTGCCTCTACACTCCCCTTGTTCTGGTTAAAATGCTGTAACACAAGACTTGACCTCTTGCCGAAATGTCTGTAAACCCTCCTAATTATTGCAGTCACTTTTGCATCCTTGCTTTGGCACTGTTCTTGTGGTCTCGGTCAACCTGAGGTCAAACTCAGTTATTTTATCAGCAGTCTCATCCCCAAAAAGCTGACGACACTACAGCTTCCTTTGCTCACCTTGGTTTTGCTGCATCCTTCCCCTCAGTGACAAGTGTTTCTGTGCTTTGTCCCCCAATTACATCCTTATGGTCAACAGTCTGTGACACTGGTTGATTTAATATTTCTTAAAGGTAGTGCCCATTACCCATAATTTTTCTTCTCTGCCGGGGTCTGTTATCTTCTGGAGCTGGCAACCTAGTAGGAAGAAGCTTTACCACATTGTTACTGTCCCTGAGTTGCTCAGCTTCCTCTGTGACACTGTCCCTGCGTACCTTCCTATTCTTTCTCCTGCAGTTCTAATCTTCATTTGCTTTGGTGGTTTGGTTTTTTTTTTCCCCTTCCCATACTGATGTTGCTACTGCTTTTTCTGGGGACCCTTTTTTTGTTTTTTTGAAGGAGATGTTCGCACAGCAGTTATAGCATAAATCTAACATGTGTAGGCATAATCCACGTAACCCAGTGTCCTCGGGGGCTTGTACTCCGGTTGCTAGCCCGTATTGACTGCCCTCCTGCCACCTCTTCAGTACTGTTCTCACCCACAGACTAAAACCGGCACAGGAATGCCTGCCTGCATTGAAATCATACATTCATTTCCCTGTGCAGAAACTGCCTTAGTTTGTACCCACTGTTCCCCCAGGACCATCCTATGCATCCTCGCTTATCCAGAGGTGCTGTTTGCTTCTTTATAAATCCAATGCAGTTGCTGCGTCAACAGTATCATCGTGCAGAGAGGACCACAACATCCCAAAGCAGGCTTTGACAGTCACACTTTAATTTAAATTGTGATTACTGTCTTATCTCTGCTGTCAGCTTCCTTGGCAAGAGTGAGGGCTGTTTGCAACCTTATTTTCGATTTTGCTGTCCATAAATCCAGTTTCTTCCAACATAAGCTATTTTACATGCTCCGACATCTGCAATGGTTGATCTAAGTACCCTTCTGATGCTCAGAGAGCCAGTCTAGCACCTAATATTGCCAGCCAGCAGATTCTGACACTCTGTAAATACCAACATGTTTCTCTTTTGCCGGTGTTAAGCACTGTGCTAAGGCAAAGTCTGTACTACCAGCCCTTCTCCATGCTGCCTGCAGAACCAAGGCCGTGCTTGCCTGTTGTTCTCTCACTCCAGGCTCAACCTGGGTGCCTGCCATTACTTGTCAGCTGCCATGCATCGGAGCACTGCCAAAGTCTGCAAGCCACCATACAAGCGATCTTTGATCTCTTCATCAGTGTGTTAGCACTTAACATACTATTGCCATTTGTACGTACCGTCTTGGAGCACCTAAGTCACAGCAGTCAGCCTTTCATCTGCTCCTGGCCAACAGGCAATAGTTCTGCTTTGGAGATCAGAAGTAGTGTTACCATCCATGAGAAGCAACTTCTGGTTCCTTAGATTTTACTGTGGCTTTATTGTCTCTCTCTTTTTTTTTTTTTTTAAAACTTTTTTTAGCTCCTGGCTATCAAGCTTGCTCAGCCTGTATGTCCTACATTGCATCTTTCTAGTCCCTTCTGTTGGCAGGATGATTTATATGAAAGTCCTTTCCTGACATGCCAAACTTCTCATGCCCCCAGAACGTAACTTCCTAAACAAAGACAGGGCAGTTGGCTATCACTCGTTCTCTGAAGCACACATCCACTTGCTTTTTTTCTATCTGGACTCTTCTGGCTGGGGAGACGACACAGTGCTGACGGTCACAGGAGCCTACAGACCTTCTTCACTTCAAGGTTCAGCCCCCAGTGAGTGCCAAGTTAAACACAATGAAGCCGAAGGCAGAAAGCCACCGCCCCATGTTCCCAGTGCCACAAGTACCTAGCCATGCAATTACAGTTTTCTTCTGTTGACCCAAATGTGCTACTCTCCCATTCCCAGGCAACTGTTATCTGCTCCAGATGCATCTAGTTTCAAGTAGTACCTTACGGCAAGTCACCCCATCTCCTGTCTAGCTGCTTCTGGTCTGTACTGTTAAAAGCAGTAACTTGCAGTGCCAGTGCCAAAGGCCACACTGATCAAAATATTTGCCAGCCATCAGAACACAGCAGCGGCTAAGCCCTTTGGTTGTAACTGGTCTTTTCAGATACCCATGCAGTAGTGCTGGTAAACATAGACTTTAACAACAGCCACTGTGCATTCATTCATCTGCTGAACCTGTTGACATAGAGGAACCCACCACCTGCAGTGTACTGAAGAGCTGCAGTGACACCCACTGGGATAAAACTGTGCATGCCCCCTCTTTACCAAGGACCTAACATTACTTAGTGTTACAGAGCACTCAAGAGAGATTCCCCTTTATTTAAAGGCCGGTTTAAGGCACGATCACAGCATGGCTTACCAGGTTCGCTGAGCTGCAGCATGCCACCTCTGTATGTTAGACACCATAGTACCTCACTACCTCCACACTCCACTTCCATCCCAAGAGGGAGAGACAGCTCCTACAAGCAGGTCCTGGGTTTGCAGCACCAAAGAAGCATCTGTGCCCTTCCCACAGAGACCTCCAGCTGCTGCCCTTGCTGTTCCCTTCCTCCCACAGGCAACCCCACGTGGTAGGAGAAAAGCTGCAGGGTTTGTGAATACCCTTACATATAATGTCCCATTGCAAACTCCTGAGCTCCAGCGAGTGGACTGCATGGCCACAATGCTAAAGAGAGAAAGGAGCTGTGAAGGGCGACAGTTCCTCAGGAGATGGAAGTCTAAACCTATTCGCTGAGTGGGAATGGTCTGGCTCAGCCCTGCATGTCTAGTTTCACACAGATGGCAGGAGCAACGTCCGAGTCATTCACAGACAGAAGGTTGTGAAAAGTTTTCCGAAAACAGGAATGCAGAAAGCCTTGCTGCCTCCCTCCTCCTCTCCATCAGGGAGGCACGCAGCTCCCTCCACTGCACTCACGGGCAGCCCGGAGCAGACAGCCTCTCCTTGGCAGAAGTGCAGCTTTGCAGTCCCCACCCAGCTGAGTCCCCCCACCAGGCCCCACACCTGCCTGTCCGATGCTTTGACTCCTTAGCCCCATTATGAGGAGGGGGGATAACGGTCCTCCAGTCCTCAGCTTTAGAAATAAACCCCTCTTTGCCATTGGCAAAGCAGTCAGCTCACAGTCCTTCTTGTTCCCCGAGCATTTTCCTTCATACCTTCACAGGGTAGTAAAAAGCTCTTAGCATTACACTGCCCCCACCACTGCAATGCAGTGACTGACTTGTAAGCAACCTGTGACAACAGGGTTTTGTACAGCACCTAGCATAGTAAGGCTCCTCTACTGCAATAATTAATCGCAACAATTGCAAAAAATTGCAATTCATGATCACAGTATTATTATTAGAGATTGCAATTAATTATCTGTGGCAGACATTTAATAACGCTGTACCACCCACTGGACGGCAGTCCAGAGCAGGAGGTTAAAAGCTATCCTATTTCTGCCTGAAGCAGTTCAAAGGGATTTGGGGAGGAAGGAATATCCTGGCCTGAGCCAGGCTGCAGCTCAGACACTGAGGTTAATGACTGACTCGTTGAAATCCCCCAGGACCTTCCATGACCACATGTGGTCAGGGCTGGAATCTTCTTAAAGAAGACAACCCTCCTCCAGCACAGAGCTCTGCCCTCAGGGGCCAAGGATGGCCTCAGAGATGAGAGCCCCCTCCCAAACTCCTCAAAATTATGCCCTGAATGCCAGAGTCATCCACAAAGACCTCTAGTCCATATAAAGACCAGCTCTGCCTAGTTTGCAACAGCTCCGCTCAGCTGAGAGGCCCGTATGGACCTTCAGCTCCCTGGCTGCATGTTAAAATAGCCTGTAATGTTTGAATTGATACTCTGGACAGTCCAAGCAACTGAGAAATCCACACAAGCAGCCAAAGACAGACGGCATCAGGTTTGCCATGCCCTCTCCGTGCTGCACTGGCAGTGCAGGACACATGCAGGTTGGCAGGGGGTCCAGGCCACACACCATGGTTCTGCCTCCCTTGCTCTTGGGGCCAGGTCCACCGGTAACAGCCTACTGCAGTGAAAAGAGCCTCTCAACAGCTTCACACTCAAGACACTGCGTGGTGCCAAGTACCTGGCCCAGGCAATGCAGCTGAAGTAGCAAACACTAGCACGGGGAAGGAGACCGCAGAGCAGATGCTCAGCGCTGCCTGCGCTTGAGTAGCCTAGATGGACATATTGCTCAGCTGGAGAGGGCAGGAGGAGGCAAGAGGGAACATCTACTCTTCCTTGGCAAGGACCGCAGCACAGAGACCTTTGCATCCTGTAAGGAGGGAAATGCTCAACACTCAGCCATGAAGAGGAGGGAGAAGCATCCACAGGTGTCTCAGCAAGGAGACAGAGGCACCAACCTGCATGTTAACTCTCCACAGATCTTGTTAATACCATAAGCCCCAGGAACCTGGGACAACCAATCGCTGCTTGACACAGGGACGATTTGGACGGCGACTCCTGCACCCACCCACTCATGCCCCAGATGGGCAGGTTTTTGCTTTTTTAAATCGCTAGGAGTCATACTAAGAATCTGAACTCCAACGACTGGCATTCCCAGATGTCCCCACACAAGCACTCACCAGCAAATTCCCAGTGCAGACTCTGGCAACAGCCTCCAGAGAGAGTTTTTCACGCAAGTTTTCTTAAAACCAGCTAAAAAATCCTGGTCTGAGCTGCAGAAGCATTTGTTTCTGCTGAGCTCTCAGAGTCCAAACACACACACACGCACACACACACACAGTTTGGCAGTGGTTGTGTTCCAGGGCTGGTAATACAAGCCATGGAGCAGGCTGCCAAGACAAGCAAGAGAACGAGCCAGGCTCCGTTTCATTGGCCACCATACGCTGCATATGGCCCTGGAACCAGCCAGCACAGTGTTCTCACCCTCCTTGAAGGCATAGGAGACCCTGTGTTTTCAAATACACCTCCACAGGGCCTTCATTAAAGGAAAATGGAAACATAATGTGGCTCTTGCTCTCTTGGTATTTCTCCCTTTCCCCCCAATCTGCTCTCAAACCTATTTCCCTCCTATGGAAAAAGAAAAGTGCCTCCTGGAGTAGACCGTGCAGAAGAATGCAACTTCCATTCAACTCCATGCCTGGCTGCTAATGCAGACTTGGGACCCAGCGGCGGGGGAACCTCCAGGGCCCCTTTCCTTCCCAGGGCCCCGCGGGCTGGGGGCACGGCTCCCCGCAACGCCAGCCCTCCCCGCAGCACCAGCGCGCCGGCCGGAGGGAGTCCGGACCCCTCACCTGTGCGCCGGGGCCGACAGGTGAAGCAGAGGCGAGGAGGGCACCCAAAAGCGGGGAGAGGCCCGTCCCCCCCGCCTCTGCACCGGATCAGTGCGGGGGTAGCAGCCCCGTGCCAGGCACCCCCGAAAGGCAGCCCTAGCCCCCGCGCATAGCTGGGTGCGGGGGCAGCAGCCCTGCTCTGAGCCGCCTGCGCGGCTCTGCCCCCCCCCCCCGCCCCCCCGCCGGGTCTCTCCGCACCGCTGCGCCCGACCGCCGGCAGCCGGACCCCCCTCCCCGCCCGGAGGGCAGCACCCTGCCCGCCGCCGCGGGGTGCCGGGATGCTCCTCCGGCCGCCTCCCCCCGCCCCAGCCCCCGCAGCCCCCCGCCCCCGCCGCAGTCCCGGCCCGCCCGGCGCTCCCCCCGCCCGCGCCCGCACCCACCGTGCAGGGGGACCGGGCTGCCGGGGCGCCCGCCCGCAGGGGCCGGGCGCGGGCTGCGGGCTCAGCCCCGCCGCCGCCGCGGTGCTGCCCCGACCCCCGGGCCCCGCCGATGCCGATGCCGCTGCCGGGGCGCCTTGGCCCGCCGCCCCCCGCCGCCGCCCCGGTGCGCGCCTCCCGCAGGCTGTGGCGGGCGGCGGGGTGGGTTGCATCAGCCCCGGTTATATAGCGGCCCCTGGGCTGCGGGGAGGGGTCGGGAATGCGGAACCGGCCGGGCTGCCAGCGCCACACGTCAGGGAGGGCGGGGGAGCGGGGCCGCGGGGCGGGGAGCGCCGCGCAGGGGTGGGACCAGCCGGGGCACCGGCACCCCGCACCCCGGCACCCCGCAGCCCGGCATCCCCGGATCCTGCACCCCGGGACTGCGCACCCGCCGCCCCTTGGCACCCCCGTGCCCTCGCAGCCGGCAGCCCCGGCACCTCGCAGCCCCCCCCTCCCCGCTCCTACTTGCGCTCCCCCCGCCCTCCGCTCCGCGCTCCGCCGCGCACGCCAGGACCCCGGCCCGGGCAGCCCCGGAGCCCCGGCGCCCCGGCCCGGTGCCGCCGCAGCCCTGGCCGGGGCAGCCCGCGGGGGCCGGCTCTGCGCGGAGCCCCCCGCTCCGCAGGCCTGCGCCTGGCAACAAGGAGGCGAAGGACCGGAGAGAGCGGCCAGGGCCCCCCAGCGCCAACCCCGCCTCACCCAGGGCAGCAAAGACGCAGGGGCAGGGAGGGCTGCGGGGCAACCCCGCTGCCCGGTGCGAAGCGAGCTCCTCCTCATCCCATCCCACCCCAGCCCGGCCTGCTCACGCCCCACACGATGCTGTCTCCGGTGTACGCGGGTCAGGGGCTGTCAGCCCCAGCTCCACCAGCCCTTTGACTGGGATGGAGAGGAGCCTGGAGGAAGCAGAGGGGTTCGAGGCTCCTCTGCCCAGCTGCTTTGGTCTTCTTCCCTTACCGCCACTGGGACATCCCAGCGGGGACATTGCTTGAGGCACAGGCACACTCATGGTGCCCCATGCTCTAGCACCATGATGTCAGGTGGAGATGGGGGAGCAGGTGGTGGACTGGGGCCTTCCTGATAACTTATTTGCATGGATTTGAATTGTCTCCTTCCTCTTTCTCTCTAACATTGGCTTCTTCTACCTGCATCTGCCAAACCGTTCTGGGAAGCAAAGCTCTGCACAGCCACAGGGCCACACTGGACCTGCCACAGGTACTGGATGCTCCAGGGCTGTTGCTCCTAAAGCATTTCAGGATAGAAATGCTCCTTTTTCTTTGGAAAGAAAAAATACTAGAGTGGTTAGCAAAACCACCGGGCTGAGCAGCACTACCCAGCTCCCTCTGTCCGAGCCTATGCCCAAAGTAAATGGGGAAAGAGATGAGACGTTGTCTCCCAAACAGGATGAACCACAGCGAGGACTCACAACCAGCAAACTCTACTGAGACTTCTTGCGTGTCCCCGGGCCCTGTGGGCAGGTCATTACAGACAAGAGGAGTCTCTCATGGAGCTGAGCAATACCACCATCTCTTTGCCCTATCCTCCCGACGAGCCACCCTACCTTGTTTTCCTTCTCCTGGCTTGTCAGTCATTGTTTCTTTTCAGCATTGACCAATTTCATTTCTTTTCACCACTGACGATTCATGCTATTCATCATCCACAAGGTTTCACCGCCAGCGCTTCCAGCCTTGTTCTCTTCATCTGTCTCAGCAAGAGAAAGAGAATTCAGCTGAGGAGCTGCGACTGAGCAGGAACAGGGGACCAGAAATGCTGCGTTCAGTACAGGATATAGTTTGCCCAAGTTGTCCTACGCATACAGGTAACAGCCTGGCTCAGCAGGACACTGCACATGTATCCTCCATTCCTACTCTCCTCATGCTGTTGTTCTTTCATCTTTTTGTTTTCAGAGAGGCAGAATACTTTCTGTACACCTTTGCATATAACCCCAATATTTCTTTAATCTTGGCACCTCATCTTGGGGGGAAGGGAGAAGTGCGAGCTGAGATGTATTTTTCCCATATGCATTCCTTCACCTTCCTATATCAGATAGGACAGATTTTTCTAGTGCCTTAAGCTGGAGGGATCCCAATGTGGTTGACAAACAATATCTCTCCCTAGCAATTCACACAATTTGCCTTCAGGGCATGGCAGCTCCCTCACAACTGCTGCATCCTGAGGGAAGGGAGAGGGAAAACCAAGGGGATTTCAGAGGAGGCTGATGACCTGGCTGAGCAAGGTCCAGTCCAGCACCGTGGTTCCTCCTGCAGCCCTTTCCTGCCCTGGAGAAGGTGCGAAAGTGCCATTTCCCCTTCTCCGCTGGGGGCTGGAAGAAAGAGAGCTCTCCCTGCTCTGTCTTCCACTGTTTTTCCCTTTTTCATTTCCCTTTCTCTAGTGGGCAGAGCTGGGAGATCTCATTGCAACATAGACATCTAGAGCCCCAGCCTCGAGGACTGACCCCTTCATGGGTGCTCTTCCCACCCTGGCAGCCCCCATGGGATGGGAGGAGGGACCCCACACCTACCAGTCTATATATGACCAGCACTCACAGCATGTTTGCAGTGCACCGATTTCAAAGCTGTGTACCCAAGACTGTGCTGAAGAAGGTCGGGAATCAAGGAGGAGAGGGTATAGCTGAATCCTGCCCTTCAGGCTATGCTGCCTTTCCTTCCCTGCTTCCCCTCTGCAGGTCCTGGGGGCAGCTGGGCCTCTATTATGATGATAATCCAAGTTAGTCGTAACTGGGACTTGTTTAACTTAACTGTTGAAGAGCTAGTTCCAAGGAAGCATCCTTGTTTGGGACAGTGCTTACGCACATGTTTTAAGGGACAAACTTGCATCATTCTTTCTTGACTTGGGAACTCTTGTCTCACAGGGGAATTTTCCTCGTTCCTGCAGCCGTCTGCACTTGAACTGTTCTTTTCCCAAGCTGGGTCTTGCCTCATATAAACACCAAACATGTTTACTTTTCAGATAGTTTCATTCGGGCTATAAGAATTCATTGAGAATTTGTGGCTTCAGTAGGTAAAAGTGAACAGAAAAGTCACCAACAACAGGCAGCTCGCTGAAGGATGCGGAGTGATCGGGTAAACACGGCTGGCCCTAGCAGGGCCGGTCAGTCTTGCCACTGCTGTGGAAACATGTGCTGACAAAGGCAAATTAACCAAGTGGGAATGGCAGCATCTGCAATGGGGACAGGAGCGGTAAAAAAAAAGGAAAAGTTCTACCTCACAGAATAGAAAAAGCTGTCAGTACCTTGCCGCTTGGAAGATGGCTTTCTCCTCAGACGAAAAGGATGATTTGCATATTTTTGGCCAAAATAAAGTGTGTGGAAGGTGAAGGCTCATGGATGTGGAAACACAGCCCGTGCAACACAACACAGGGCCAGAAAGTTATCAGGAACAGAGCGAACTCCAGAGCAAAACAGAGCTGCACCAGCAAAGGAGTTGCTCTCAGTCCTTGGGAAAAGTCTTTGCTTTTTGCCTGCCAGCACGTGTTTCTCTGCCTTCCCCACATGGATGAATTGTGTGCCTCATCAGCTGGATTCAGGCCTAGGCCAGGATGCCATGTGATGGCACTGCAGCCATCCTTGCCCTTCTTACCCCTCTCTTTTGGATTGTCTGGTGGCCCCTCTCACAGCAGGAGTGGATGCTTCCTGGGGCAGGCCTGTGCCCTCTGAAGGTGAGCAGGGGAGGCACAGTCAGTACTGCTCCATCTTGCCAGGTTTCTCAGCATCACTCTTGATGTTACAGCCCCATGCGTGGCACAGCAATGAGAGCCAGAGCGCTGACAAGGCTCCTGAGGGTCCCTGACACTTAATGTGCCATATCCTCCAAGCGCACTGAAAGCATGTCTAAGACCCCAGCAATGGTAGTCCTTCACTTGCCCTTTGCACCCTCCTGATGCCACCATGAGTGGAGATGAGCTCACAGTAACCTCTCTGGGACATTCCTGGCCAAGAAAGTCAACGATACACTAGACTTAAATATCTCTCTTGCATGTCCAAGCACAGTTTTATGTGCTTGATGTTAATTAATATTCTAGGTTTAATCAGGATGTTAGCCACTCCAGTTCATCTCCTTTCTGTAACCTCTTCAGGGCTGACTAGCACACCAACATGCATGTAGGACATGCCTGGCAGACATAAAGCCTCCTGCATGACCTCCTACATGTAAAATTCCCTCCTGCATTGCCTCTCTGTACAGGCTGGCAGGATTCATGATTCCCCTCCCACCCACTGAGGCTCAGAGAGCTGTGCTGCGGCTCTGCTTAACTGGGATTCCTCAGACCGGCTCCTTGCGCCCACACTTGCCATCTAACATTTGCTACATGAAACAGTGCTTTTCATCTGTCACCCATCCACTGAAATCACACAAATCCTCATGAATCTGCTTCCTTTTCCCCTGATCTTTGCCTTTAATATTAGGATTATCTGCAATCCTGATGGTCAGTACTGAAAACCTTCCACTGAAGGACGCAACCTAGGACTTACACGTTCAAACTCCTGTAAGTCAGAGTACAGTACCTATCTGCAGCAAGAAAGAGCTTCAGCCTGCAGGGAAGGGTGGCGGTGATGCAAGTCGAGATGTAGCTGCACTTTGGCCACCTCTGACTGCACGTCACACCATCCCCACCAGCCACAACTCAGTTCTGATTTAGCTGTTCCCTTCATGTAACCCCACCTCTTTTCTAGTCTGATTTTTCTTTTAAAAAAGTTACTTCCAGTCATTTTGCAGAATTGCGCTGGCGAGCGAAGAGACAAATCAGACAAGCAGTAGGAGTGAGAGGATGGTAAATTGCCCCCAAGTCACTGGGGGAAAGCAGCTGGGTCCGGGCGGGGGGCAGCGCTGAGGCCAGAGCAGTCACCGCCACAGCGATCAGACAGTGCCCAAATGGACACAGGCTGATGGATCCCCAGGCTGCTTGTTTATAAAAATGGGACCGATTAGATACCAGGGCTGGCAAATGCTGTGCAAGAGCTTGTCTCTGACAGTGCTGCATCCTTAAGTTAAATAATCTTTATGTTGGACAGTTGTGGAATAACCTCTCCGGAGAGGAATTTCCTTCTTATCTTTGTCAGCTAGGCATTGGCTTAGACTTTGAAAAATGTAGTCTTTCCTAAAAAAGTTATAGTCCTATCTAATTCATATCCCTTCCCCATTCTTTGTAAACTGACATGTTGCATTCCTTGCAATCCCTGCTCATGTGGAAGGGGCTTCATCTTTGTAGTAACGTTCTTTATCTGCCTGTATCTCCCCTATTTTCCCCAGCAAGGGTGATGAGAAGCACTCAGAGCATTCCAGCTGAAGGTCTATCCCAGACTTACTCAGTGGCATTGCAATATTTTCTGGATTAGTTTCCATCCTACTATAAAGCCACCCCTGCATGGCTCCCAGAGATGAACTGCTCTGAGCCTTCAAGGCCATTGGTTTCTACTTCTTTGCAGTATTTCAGCAGTGCCAGCACAAATCACCTCATGGCCGCTTAGCCTCGTTGAGAAGTTCCTGTGAAAGACACTGTTCCCAGCTTTTTGAAAATCCACGTCCTGCTGTTATTTCCTACAACAGGAAACACTCCATAACTTCTACCAGCTCCAGGAGCATGATTTTCCTTTGCAGAGGAAAGCGAGTTGCAGATTTCTCACTGCAATGTAGCGGATCAGGTGGGTGTGCGGAGGGGACCTGCCGATCCTTCATGAGCATCCCAGCAATTTACCTGGGATCGAAATAAGACCTGTGGCTGCAGTTCCTTGGGTCTCTCTGCCCTCCCCTATTTCTGCACACAGCTGGTGGTGTCTAGCACTCTGCTCCTCAGGTGCTGTGCCCAGTCGTTTTTCTAAGTTGTTTTCTAAGACACCAGCCTTTCCTTTGAGAAGTTCGCACTGCGTGAGGGTGCCTTGTCTGTAGCCGCTGAGCTGCACTGTCAGTGGGGGTTATCTTTTTTTTCTTTTTGTTATAGGAATTACTTAGCTTCTCTACCGTGCCCTAAGCTTCCTTAGTTGCTCTACTTTCCTGTTCCCAGAAAACCTCGCAGCCCTCCTCTCAGGCTTCCTACTTCCAACAGACTGAAAGAAGGTCCTACATTTTTTTCTGGGTCTTTGTGCTTCACATTCTCTCCTTACCGTCAAATTCCCATCTAACATTTTCCCTGCTGCAGCCTGTGCTCTTACTGACTGCTCTAGGCTTGGATGTTCATTTTCTGAAGGATCTCTTTGCCTTGAATAACCTCTCATGCCTTGGGTCCTAGGCAGATGAGGGGGGGTTCCTTGCCTTCCTCTGGTTATTGCTGTCTGCTGCAGTAGTGTTATTAATAAAAGAACCAATGAAAAAGCTCTCCTTGATATTTATCCGAAACTCTTGCTCTCCACAATGCCCTCTATCCTCCTTCCCCATTTCATTTCTCCGCCGTCTCTTCCTTACCCCGCTCCCCTGCACACTTTGCTTTCTCACTTTCCTGACTTTCTTCATCCCTCCCCTTGTACTCCCTCCTTCTTTCACTGCCTCCCTTCTTCCCTCCCTCTCCTTGGCTCAGTATTCGAAATCCCTGCCCATAGCGACGAAAGGAAAAACAACAACACAACACTCCAGCCTGAGGAGGCCAGAGCACGGGATTCCTTCCGAGAAAACGCAGAAACCAGGGAAAAGAGGGAAAGCAAACAGTGAGACCAGGAAGAAGTCTGAAGAGAGCAAGGATATTTCGAGGGGGAGGGATGAGCTGGTATCTCAGGGAAACTTGGTGGGGTCTGAGACAAACACAGAGACACGATCACAGGTCCAACCCAAACACAGCAGAGCAAGTTCTGCTTTCTGGGGGAAGGAGCTGGGTCAGGAAGCCCAGCTCCCACAGAAAGAGCCCCAGCGCACAGTTGTGCAAAGGACGGAGGTAACGTACAGATGGAGAGGAAAGAGAAAGCAGTGACTTACTCTAGGGAGTGGGTGGGCCAATGCTCTGGGCCACAAACAGGAGATACCCCTGCAGCAGAGGGAGAAGGGCTGATTTCTCCAGGGGTGGTGGGGAATTCTCCATGCCAAAGGGAGACTGTGGGCCCGGGGCTGAAGGGTTAATACCCCACAGGAGGGCCCTGGGGAATCCACTGTAAATAGGTGTGGTTTTCTCTGCAACTCCAAGAGGCATTTTCTCTCTGTACCAGTCTGGACAGGTGAGAAATCGGAAGAAGTTGGAGCCTGTGCTTCCCACTAACACAAAGCAGGGCTGTTAGTACAGGTCTCACTGTTTGTTTGCACACTCCAGCCTGGCTGCTTAACTCCGTAGTACCCGGTGCCAGGAATCTCTGGCAGTCAGCATGGTGGTCCCCCGGGTACAAGCACCTGCCTGTTAATGGAAAGCCACAGACTAATGGTGCAGCACAAGGAGCCTTAGTCAGTTACTCATTGCAGAAAGGATAAATTCAGTGATAAGCAAAAGAGCCAGATACGGTATGTACAGGAAAGGCAACTCTCTTCCTTTCTCCTCCTCCCATAACTCATGGGCCTGCACCCCCTACCCCAGTACTACACTTGGCCCTCCTTCCTGGCCCCGTCACTCATGATCGCCCTCCCCAGGGCTCTGCCTTGCCCTCCCCAAGCCACATCTCCACACGGAACTACAGGAATTTTGTTTCTTTCCACAAGGCAACCTCCTCACTTGCCCTGGCTATGCAGCCTGCCTGCTGCTAGCAAGGATAACCAAGAACCAAAGTTTTCAATCGCCTCTGCTCCATTTTCCATTTTTAATTCAGAACATTTGAATGTTGAGGATAATTTTCCCTTCTTCAAATGAATTTTAAACATAGCTGGCTCAAAAGCTAAAAGTAGAACTGGAAGAGACACTGGATCACTAAATCCAGCCACAAGCTCTAACAGGATCACTTATATAATCCCTTCATAGACTAACCAGGCTCAATCTTGAAACCAATCAGGGTTTTGCTCTCCCTGTTCCCACTAGAAAGCTGCTCAAGGATCCTACTGCTATGAAAGGAAGAAAAATTCTGTTAATTTCCAGCCTAAATTTACTCATTCCCATTTGCTCTGGCAATGAAAGACAGCACCCAAGCAGCAAAGTGCTGGGTAGGACATAAGCCTCAGAACAGAATTCAAACAAATCAGATTGAATCACAAAGAATGACGCAGAGGAATGAAAACAGAACTGTTTGCAAAGCACTTAATCTCGGGCTTGGAAGTGCTGATTCCCCCAGACATTTCAGATCCCCAAGGCTCCTCAGCCCTATAGAGTCCCCACACCTCTTTGATTCCCCAAGTGCGTATTAGAGCCATGACCCCACTGTGCCCCTGTACCAACAGCTCTTCTGAAAACCGCTTCCAGGAAAAGACATTTGCATGAAGACCTAGCCCCCACCCAGTTCCCCGAGTCCTACCTAGCACAGCTGCTGCCAAACTGCAGCTGAGCTTCAGCCCAGGAGAGCTGCAGGAAAGAAGAATACCAGTGTCTGCAGAGTACAAGGCATATATTGTCAACATTGTTCAACATAGAAAACAGTAAAATGAGCTTGCAGAGGGCTGAAAGCTTAAGGAGAGATACTACGAAGCCCTGGGAAACAGAAACTGCAGGTGTTGAACCTTCCTTCTGCCCGCCGCTCATAGACACCACTGAAGTCAGCAAGAAGTTGTTTATTTTAGGCTTTTGGTCAAGTTCCGTTTGTAAGAAGCCAAAATGGTGATGCTAGACACAAAGGCATGTCATATCCCAGCAGAAACATGGCTCCCCAGCTTACATGGGTAGATACAGCCGGGCCACAGATACTTGCACTGAATCATAGATTCCTGTCATCTAACTGTGGATGAGGATAATGGGATGGAGGAAACCATCTGCTCCTCTCGCTTGATTGCACTTTGAAACTGTAGGCTCTGTTTGGGATAAAACAGCACTTATTTCCAAGGCAACAAATTGCAGTGTCATAAACAATGGAGGACCAGGAGATGCCTGCAGGTTGGAAGCTGAGAGAAAGAATGTCCTTCGCAAAGGCACAGGCGGACCAAGTGAAGATGAAGCAGGAGTCTGAGCTCTTGCCCAGGGCGCTGGTTTTGCCAGAGTCACTGCTTGAGACCTCTTCCCTGCTCCTCCCAAGTACAAGGCACCCTTGTGGGAGGGCCCCCACCAGTGACCCCGTCGTCCAGCTGGGTGTTGTCACAGCCACAGTGGGGCTAAGTTGCCTTCCAGCCTTGCGGGTGTATTTATCTACAACCTGACTGAAGGAACAGCCATAAAAAAAATAGATGCAAAGGGTCCTTTTGCTGCCCAGTGCCTAGAGCTACAAGCAGTTGTGGCCAATTCACAGCAGAGAAGTTGCTGGGATAAAACCCATGTATTCTGCTGCACCTCTGTTTGACAAGTGCTCAGACCCAAGCAGGGGATCATAAAGCTGCCTCTGGCCACCTGACATGAAGAAGACAGAGCTGGACAACTATAGGCTAAGGCCCAGAGAGGTATAAGGTAAACATAAGGAGAACACGTTATATTGGCATGACTTGCTGTCGGATTGTCCCCCCTCCAGTGTGGTGACCCTTCTGGAGCATAGCTCCTGGGCTGGCATAGAAGACAAAGTGCAGCTGGACCTGGGGGGGAGACTGAGGTGGATAAAAGCTGGAGGAATAAAACTGCAGCAGAAAGAGAAGCCTTCTTTAGGGGAGGAATGAGGCTGAGCAGGAGGAACAGGAGTGATAGGCATAAGTGACACTGATTTGGGTAAGCCACTGAGTGCTAAAGAGATAACGCCCTGCAGAAGAGCACAGCCAGTTCATGAGAAAAAGATAAAAAGGAGGAGAGCTGGGCTATTTACTGGGGATGGAGTATGTTCTCTGTGGGGCAGACGGACCAGCTACGCACATGTAAGTTCAATTCATGGGGCTAAAATGTGGGGTGCACTGGAGAGAGGGGAAGGTAGTGGGTGAAGAGAGGGAAGCCAAGCCAAGAAGAGGAAATAGGAGTTGGACTCCAATAACAGACAGCAGAAGCTGTAATCACAGGAGATATGAGCTGCAGGGATTTTGACAGCTTAAGAGTCTGTTTAAAATGCAGACTTTGGATCCAAAAGACCTGAGTAAATCAGTCTCCGTACATCCAGCTGCAGAATGGGGGTGTCTTAAATGCCAGCTAGAGGACTGGTGTGCATCTCTCCCACGGCACCACTGCTGCAGTTCCTGAGATGCTCATCTCGTGTCCTCCCAGCACTCCTGGGACTCTCATCCCTAACATACAGCACAGGCACTCCCATGGTGGGGCCAAGTAAGTTCCACTCCTGCACAGCAGGGAGCAGACCACAGAGCAGAGGAAACCCACTCTGTGCAGAGGGCAGGAAGAAAAGTAACAGCAGGGTGGGGAAGCTGCCCTGGAAAGGTGCTGAAGACCTGTAGGTGAGAAGAGGGTCACACATACAAATGGACATGGGAGGAATCCCAGGAAGTGTCAGAGTGAAATAGAGAAGGGTAAGGGACAGAGGTGCCAGAGCTGACAAGCTGAGGCTGCAAAAGCAAACAGAAGAAACCCAAGAAACTGGAGGATGAGAGAGAAAAGTGTGGGGCTTGCAACTGCCCACGGAGAAGAGAAGACAGCAGGCCATGGAGAAGGTGCAGTTGCTCACAGGCAACTTTACTGAAGGCTCCTCTGAAAAAGTCACTAGTAGCAGAGTCTCAGAGTGAGAACAGTTAATGAATTACAGGAAAGATCCCAAGGCAGAGTCAGGAAGGGGCAAGCAAAAGATCCTATCGTGCGAGTTTTCAGCGGGGCAAACTACAACTCCTTGATGAGTTTGACAGTGGAACAAGGGGCAGAGGAGAGAAGCAGAACACCATCCCTCGAGACGCTTCAGCGATCTCCATGCTCTGGAGTTAACAGGCTGCCAGTAGGGCCTGCGTGAGCCAGCACTGTTGTACAAGCCGGACTGGACTTTCCAGGAACTGAGGAAAACCACAAACCGCCTTCACGATGTGGACGAAGTGTGTGTGGAGTGGACAGACGTCTTGGCTCATTCCAACTGATTGCCATTGATCAGTTCCCCCAAAGGCTGGGACAGATACATCCCATGTGAGACTGGATTCTCCACTGCCACCAATACATAGGAATCATGAAACCAATTTTAGCCCACGGCAGCAACAAGGACTCACTGGCCCCTTATGAGTTTTTCCCCTGAGAAATGCAGTAGATCCTTTTTAGAGCAGGAAAGGTTTCTGCTCGTCCTTTCCCTGCTCAATTCTTCTGAACAAACATCTTCCTCCCTGCACTCTATGACTCCATCAGGGCTTCCTATTAACAGACACTGCGAAAAAGAAGTCTTCCTTTTGTGCATAGTCAGCCCTGTGTCACTGCTGGTTGGATCCATGTTCCAGCAGTCCTGAGGAAATCCAGCCTGGGGTGTGGCTGGATGCTGCACGGTTGGATAACACAGCACACAGAGCCAATATACAGCTTGCCCTCAGGCGTGTGAGGAGTTAAGTCCACCAAGAAAACGCTTCTGCTGCTTAAACCAAAATTACTCTTTTTCTTCTCCCCTTTTTTTTTTTTTTTTGTTGAGGAGTTCATGAAAAGGGGAAAAAAGCTGCTATTTGTTTTGCCCCTGCTGGAGCCATGAAGGGAGCTCTGCAGAGCGGACAGTACAGTCACTGTGGCATCGCAGCAGTGAGGGAGCTGAACCGGGAGCTGCGAGGTGAAGGTCCCTGTTTAACAGCTTTCCGTTTGTTTACCGAAAAAATATTGTTCCATCATAAAAATTCCCAAAATAGTTCGCGTCTTGACAGACTGACTGGCAGCTGCCCAGCTCTGCAGGATCCTGCTAAATGAAAGGAAATAAAAAGAGCTAATCTGGTACCCATGGCCCAGTGCTTGCAGCTTGGGAATCTGCAGAGTCTCAGGGCTCAGCTGCCCCATTAGGTGCGGGGTAGGGTAGAGAGTCCTCCGGTCAAGGGGCTGGGTGTACTGATGGCAACAGCTTTTCCATGGGTGCTGGGCAGGCTGATGAGGAAGGCAGCACTTGCCTTACAATGAATGATCAGCTTCTGCTTTATACCAGGTTTTTTTTTCCCTTCCACCACACTCTGTAAAGCTTTACCTTTAGACAAAACAGGCTGCCCCACACTAATGGCTGTATCTCTCCGACGTCTTCAATTCCTAAGGGCTGTCAATGGCTTTTTTGGGGAAATTTTTCATGCAGGCGTCATTCTGGACCAGTGCGACTCCTGGCCAGCTAATGTATTGCTTGTTGCTGAGAAGATCTTAGGATGACAACCTGCTGTTGCTGCAGATTGTGGTGATCTTATTACACATAAATGGAAAGTGTCAAACAGCACATGGCAGCCAAGTCACAGAGAGTCGTCCTCTCTAGGAAGAGCAAAAGGCCACTGTGAAGTCCTGCAGCCTGCCACAGTGACCAAAGGACCGTGCGCACTGTGACTCACAGCGCAGAGAAGCAGCAAACCCAGATTAGGTCATGCAGAATTAGCAGCCTCTGTGGAAAGAACCTATCCTCGCCAAATCGCAGATGTCTCCCCAGCTGCAGAGTTAACTTCTCCATGGCCCTCATGGCGCCCAGGGCAGGTCTGCTTTAGGGAGTGACAGGGGGAAATTTGCACTCCAGATCATCCCCAGCATTGGCCTCATGGGACTCTCCATTCATTCTTTAGACATTTTAGTACCAGGCCTCCAAACTAGGCCAGGCTCTAGCAACAGAGCTGGGGGAGGGTGGAGCAATGATCAGTCCCCCAGTGCTTGCCCCCATCAGTGGTCTGCAAAGCTAGGCTGGCTGGTTCTGTAGGAAGGGTCAGGGTGTGCAGGGCCATGCTGGCTGTGGTGGTTCTTCTTCCTATGGCAAGATCAGTTTGGCCTCCTACTGCGGGACATTTCTGAGCAGTGTCACACCAGCTCAGCAGCCAGATGTGGGAGCCGTTTCAGTACAGGTGAGCTCAGGGCTACCCATGCTTGCTTGATTTAGGTACCCCTGTCACAAAAGAGAGGTGGGGCTGGTGGGAATGGGACAGCTGGTCAGTGCTCAGCCAGGCCATCCACAAGCCAGACAAAAGTGACAGGTGACATTGCTAATGGGTTTCACATGACTCTGAGGTTCCTTTCATACTGCGTGTGGCGTGCATGCTGCTGGTTGGGGCTCCCTTCACCTATCTGTAGCACCTGGGAGACAAGCTGACCACCAGTTTTCCACTGGAGGTAAGTTGCCATTGGCTCTGTCCCACGTTGGGACACTCTTCTCGATCCATTTCCATGTACTGACTTGGCTCTGGGTGAGCCATGCGGGTTCTTACAATGGAAAACAGACCCAAGGACACTGGGTATTACTTCTGTCCTTTCAGCCTCAAGGACACGGGGAGCTGAACCCTTCACAGCACAAAGAAGAGGAAGAGAGCCTTCAGCTGAGTAAGGGCTATGGAGGAAGAGGAGGTATGGTTTGCATATCAGGGCAAGTTGGAAGCATCCTTGGAAGCCGCTTTAAGCAACACACAGTTTGCAGCCATCCCATACAAGCCTGGGGGAGCAGGGAGCCTCCATGAGCTTCCAGCTGCATCTCCAAGCAAGCATGCTGTGCTCCTCCTGCCCAGGCTGGCCACCCCATCCAAGCCAGCACCCACTCTTCACCCTTTCTGCTCTGCACTCAGCTCCCCAAAGCTCTGCAAGGGAGTTTAACAAGTGCCTGGCAGGAGCATGCTGGGGGAAGGCAGCCGGACTCAGGGAGAGGAAGTGTCTCTGAAATGATGCAGCCTGTTTTGGGATAACTGCGGACAATGTCTTACTGATCTGGCTGTTGGTGTGCCTGATTCTTATAGTTTATTTTCCCTTTGTGCTTGCTCTCCTATAGACTGTGAGAGGACTCCTTCTGCAGCTGTGATGTACTCCAACAAACCTGCTCCAGGATAAAAAGTGACTTCAACCACCTGCCCCCTTTCTTGTCTTTCTTTCCCACATTTGTCCATGTCTCGCATTCACGCAGTCAAGTGCCTCTGGTCTGACATTTTTGTGAGGTGGGGCTGCTGTAAGGCAGGGCTGGAAACTCCTCTCCTTCAGCCCTCACAAAGCTTGTTGGGGGACAGAGGCTGGCCCCCATGGACAGCATTCAGCCACTGTCAGCCAGGACCCTCTAAGGCAGCTGCCACCTCCCTCCTGCCCCTGCTGTGCTCCCAGGCCCTGAGTCACCCATTTCCTCTTCCACTGGTGGGGCAGGTGATGCACAGGACTGGCGCAGTTCTCCCAGCACCTTCTCAGTCATATTTTCCCTCTTATCTTATGACAATTATTGAGGAGAAAATCATCGGCAGACCAAGTGGGCAAGGACGCAAGCAAAAGGTGCTCCCCTTTCACATTTTAACCCTCCAGGACTGGCATTACAGCCCATGCTAAACAAAACCAAGGCTTCAAGTATGCAAAGAAGACAAAATGCTGCCATCTTGCTCCAGAGTTACCAAAGCAAATCAAGGACTCATCATTCACCAAAATCAAAAGCCCCAAAACACTAAAGAGCCCTGGCCTTAACCCCGTCTTTCTGAGTGGTGTATAAATACGAGATTGTTACTAGTCTCCTTCCCAGAAACTAGCTGCGGAGGAGCCTGGGGGCTTGGCCCTGTAATTTGGGTGTCCGGGGCTCACTTGGGCCCATAGGCCCAGTTGCTCCTCTCATCTACAGCTCTGCCTGCTCTGTAGGCAGGACTCCCTTTGGCCAGGGTATCTAGGGTCTTGGCCACATCTCATTTAAGATCCCACTCCAGCCCTTGGCTCATATCACAGAACAGCCCCCAAGCAAAACATACATTTGCCTTTCTGCATTCTTTGCTGGGAGATCCTTCCACTCCAAGCAGCATGGGAGTGAAATAAAGCTGTCTCTGGAGTCTCACTGCTAGCAAATAAAGCACAAACTGATCATTGCTGTGCCAGACTCGGTTGCCTTCAAATGAAAAACCTCAGAGAAGGGGTGCAGGAATTGAACTTACCTCTGCTCCAAAGTATAGAGTGAACAAAAGCCTAAATACAGGCTTTATGGCTCAAGAAAGTCAGCAGAACTCCCAGGCGCACCCTGCCAGCATCAGAACCCCCCCAAGTCCCACCCTGCTCATCCCCTGGCTTGTGCATTTGGTTGTTATCAGAGAACTCTAGCTCTTTATCAAGACTCATTTTTACATTATTTGTTATCATTACATGGCAAGTAATCAGACTTGTTATTACTTATTGCTGTTCCCATCTCACCAGATATGGGACTCCCACCCCCTCCCTGGGGAGACACAGTTCACTTCTAGGAAGTACTTTCCTGATGCTCGGTCTAAATTTTCTCTTTTGTTAATGTAATCCCCATCTCTTCACAGATGTTTGGAGACAACAATGCTTCCCCCACCTTAGTCATCTTTTGGCTAAACTGGTTAGCACTATGCTCAATCTATCTCCCCAGTCTGTCAACAGTTCCAATATCCCCAATTCAGATCACAATATTTGGAGAACTGTTCAGAGAAAGACTCTCACTCCCCTCCTCAGAGAGGAAAATCACACTGACCTTTCCTGCAGCCGTAACGCAACACAGACCCCCTGCCTGACTTGCTCCCCACTGTTGTCCTTTGGGCTGCACTCCAAAAATCAGTGAAAGTTACTGGAAAGTCAGTTCCATCTCTTATCTGTCTGTTTCCATAAGGGTAGGACCATGCTTTCTACCAAGCTGATGCTCACAAGCATAAACAAACTAGCACAGTCCTTTTTCAGCCGATCTGGAGACAAGTGTCTATGCTGGAATAGGTGACGTCAGGACATGAGATTTTATGAAAGCTGTAAGGAAGGGTTGTTAACTGGCTTGCCCCTTCCTCAAATTGCCCATGACATTGGCTCTTTTGCGAGCAGGAGGGTGGGAGCTCCATGCTGATCTCATCCATCACAGATGGCAGAAGGAAGACCAGCCCATGCTCCTGAGCGCTGGGGATGGGGGAGAGCAAGACTGTGCATCAGCAATGGGCAACTGCCTAAAAGAGAAAGCTCCCCCTTTCAAAGCAGCTTAACAGGCTGTACTCTCATTTGTTCTCAGTGTGACACACCAGCTCTGCCAGTCTGCAGGTCTTGCTGCATGAAGCTCTAGGGGGAAATATTTCACATACGTTCTCCACATTTTGGTTTGAGAAAAATCACAAAGATAATTGCCTAGTTCAAGCAGTCACTGGTTGACATCATTCTTCACACTCCTTGTGCTGTGTGGGGTATTGCTCACTTAATTCACATTAACTGGCTCCAGCTTCAGGCTTCTCCTTCCCACCCTCCCAAGGATCCTGTGACAGTGGGTGGATCACGTTAAAAAAGCAGAGCTGAGAGCAACTAAGCAATCTCTGCATGGTCTTGCTCCCCACCTCCAGAAAAGAGATGCTTTCTTAAGCAGGGGGGCTGCGCTGTGCTGGCCACGGACACGATGAACAGGCAAGGTCTTGCAGTCAAGCAGGCCTCCAGTGCAGGACTTGGAAGGGGCTCAGATGGGGGCTGGCAGTCACACAGGGCAGCCGGGGGGTACAGAGAGCTGCAGAGAGCAAGCAGCCACAAAGGAGAAGTAGCATGGGAGAGCTCCTGCAGAACTTAATCTCTTTTTTGCATGCTCTGTGGCAGCACTGAAAGCACCACTGCTTGTTTATCTCTTCTCGAAGTGGATTAAGCAAAACTGCAGGATGGTATGCAGAGTTCAGTGTCCTCACAGTGAGCTCGTGCAGAAGAGCCACTGCTTTCACACTCTCTGCCCTCTTCTTTGCTACATGTGGTAGAGAGATGGCAACAGCAAGGAGAAGAAAAAAGAGAAAGAACCGTCTGTTTTGATGCCTGGTGGTGAATGAAAGCCATTTCCAAGCGGAGCGGTGGGGATGGGAAGAGGGAGCATTAATTCCTCTCCTTTACAGATTTGGAAAGGACTTGTGAACATTTCCTTTCCTGCACTCTGCCGTTAACAGTTCTGCAGGGTGATATCATCGGGGCCTTTTCCAAACTCAGACCGTCTCAGACATTACAACACCAGGTTTTGGCTGCCTATACATACCACCAGCTACACCCACTCCAGCCCCCTCCCTGCAACACCCCCAAAGGGATCAGTGAACCTCCCACTGCTGGACTCACCAGAGCTCTGCTCAGCATCTCAGCAATCACAAGCCCCCAAGAACTCATCCCCGGACACTGTACCTACACCTACTCAACTGCTCTTGAAAGCAGCTCAGCTAAAAATAGACCCTAATTGTTCCAAAGAGTCTAATACTCCGAGCCCCGTTGTCATGAGAGCAAGCAGCTCATGATACCAGGTACCAAGATGCTGATGGGTGGGTTTGGAAGTGGAGAGAAAAAGGAGGAGAGCGGGTACCTCTGAAGAACATCTCCAAATAGGCCATGGTCAATGCAAAGGTCTGTTTCTCTTGAGCTGTCAAGCACGTACAGGGGAAATCAACAGCCCCCAGTTGAAAACGTGCTCTTGGCAAAGCCACTTGAAAGCTGGAGGAAGTAGAGCTGCTCTCCCTAGTCCCCAGCAGTTACGTGCTCACGTTCTGCATTCCAGCAAGTTCACCTCTGTTGCACAGATCTTGCTAGCTGCAGCAGGAGAGAGTTGCAGCAATCCTCTGTGTATGGCGGAGGCTCACATCCAAGCTCTGCGCCAGCGTAAAGAGGAAATGTCTCCACTGACATTAATGAAATTACTCCAGAGTGTCAAGTTAGGCCAAGTGAGAGCAGAATTCAGGGTACGTCGATATGTTGGAGATTTGCAACCACAGAGCAGTCTACCACCACAACAGACAAAAACAGTGTGTCAGGGAAGAGGTTTTAGTTTCAGTTTGTCCAAGAATCACAAAAAAGCAGCAGTTATTTAAAAAATGCCTGAGCTGGGTTCCTCAAAATAGTGGGAGTTTCGTTTAGTGCTTACCCCGAGCAGTGTGTTAGCAACGCACTCAGGCCTTCTTCTGTAAAGAGCAAAAGTGCCAAAGGCAGAAGAAAAATAAACAAAGCAAATGCCGGGACTGTTCCACTGGCCAGCCCAGATGTCAGATTTGCTGTTCATAATGCCGATGATTTGACCTGCTTCCCCGCCTGAGTCATGTCCAGGAAGGTGTGAGGAGCCCCTGGAGATGCAGACAGCATGTGCTCGAAGTGTGAGATGGTCCCCCAGTGGGTTTGCATGACAGCCTGGCAGTTCTCCTCTACAGATGTTCTCTGTCAGTATAAACCTCCCAGGGCTGTCAGCCTGCTCCCGGCAGCCTCATCCACTCCCGCTTATGCTTAAGGATCACAGAACTGCAAGGCTTTCTTCTGTTTACTGTAAGGAGATGTTGCCTGGATCCTTTTTGGATGGAAATTCTCTGCTACTTTGCTCTCTAGCAACCTTGGTCAAGGTTCCCCAGAGCTTTTTCCAGCCCACCGGACAGTTTAGTTGCTCCAAAACAGGACTGGTTTGGTTCAAATCCGGTATTTGATCCAATGGCTCAGCTGCATTCCTGCCAGGATATTGCCCTCTGTATCACCACTCGGCCTGTTTAGCAAGCAGTCCACGGATGAGAAAGACAAGTACATGCCAGCGGTTACTGGGTTCACCAAAGCAAACTAATCACAAAGGTCCAGAGCTGGCAGCCTTTAGTCAGGAAGAGGTCTGCTCCTAAGGCTCTGCTCTGCCATTGCTCTGGCAGCTTTCTGCTGCTATTGTTTCCCTTCTCTCTCTTCAGAGATTTATTTTGGTACTGACAGGGACACTGCAAGGACCTTTCTTTCCTTTCTCCCTTCTAAAGCACTTTCTTTTCTCTCTCTCCCACCCTCTGTGTAGATGAGAGAGCCCATTTCCCTGAAGTGATTAATTATTTTTGGCCCTTTAAAGCACTTACAAGTCAGAAAAGATTTTCTGTTACCGCTGATTTTGTCTGTCTCTGATTCAACATGCACCTTGCATCACATAAAGTGGCTCCAAGCACTTCCCTTTGGGAACACAGGTTAAAATCCAGCCTGAGTCCTTACAGTGGACACTCAGAGAAGGATATGGTGGGTAGGGGTAAAGGAAGGTAGTTGATACCAGTGTACAGCATCGGCGAAAGCATTACTTCCCTGCTTTAAAAGGATGTTAACCACTGGGGGATGGAGGGGGAAGAGAGACTCCGATGGCTGACAGCTGCACTATTTGCCCCATAGTAAGCTCAGCCTGTTTACCCTCTTGAAAAGAAAGTGCCTTTATCCCACTGTAATCCCAGGGAGTAAACATGTAGCACTCAAGAAGTCTTTAATCTCCTAAAGAAAGGAAGAATGGGAACCACAGCCGGATGCCATAATCAGACAATTTCTGATTAGAAAGAAAACACTGTTTTGTAGAGTGTGGCTGATCAACCCATGGACATGGTAGATTCCCTGTCTCCATTCGAATCTGCACCAGGGCTGGTTAACTTCCCAAAAGCACTGCTGGCAAGCGCATATTATTGGGTGTGGGACAGGGGTAACTACATAAAATGAAGGGGCCAGTCTTATACAAGAGGTGAGGCTGGATGATTGCCTGTCAAACCTGGGGAGCCTGTGAATTACCAAAGCTCTCGTTTTGCCTGTGGCATTTCTGTAAACCTGCCGCAGTTTCTTGGTGCTGGTTCAGTGCTGGCACGTGTCCTGGAAGCACACCTTCTCCGAGCTGTTCGTTGTTCCAGGTCTGCTGGAGACTGAATTTGTTCCCCCGCCTCTGGCAAGAAAGTCTCAGCTTTCCTTGTATAACCTTGCAGAAGCAGGGGGCATGGTGACCATAGTGGGCTGGCTGCACCCTCAAGCCACAGACAAGAGGCCATGTGCTCCCGATTCAGAGAGGAGGGTGGCTGGTCAAGGTGGCCCCAAAGCCACAGAGCACACAGACAACCCAGCAAATCAGCCCAGATGAGAAGCACTGCAGTGCGGCACAAATGAAAGACGAACCCCCAAGGTGTGCAGTTAATCACGAGGATCCACTGGCATCAGTTGTACAACCAGAGATCACCTTGCAAAACGGAGCTACAGCCCTTCCAAAGTACTGTGGTAAGATACTCCATAAGGCAAAAACTATGGTTCCTGTTTGGGTATCAGGTTGTTTATGCCAAAAAAAGCCCGTAAAGCTGTGGGCCCATGAACTTTCTGCATAGGCAGTACCCAAGGAAAACTTCACCTGCCATGTAGCACCCCCCCTAGTCCTTGTTGTCCCACACACCCGAGGCAAAGGGACAGCATATATAGACCAGGCAGTGAGAACGTCCCAAGAAAAGAAGCCATGCCACCTTGGAAACTTGCCAAGAGCTGGTGGGCTGCACCTAAATCCCCCCAAAGTCCCTCAGGATGGAGGCATGGTTTTCAAGCTTCAAACCTGGTTAAAGAGGAGCTTAGCGTGCAGCTAACCAAGTGAGTCTCACACTTGGCACGTGAAGCTACAGAGGTGTATCTAAATCTTCGCTCATGAGCACAGACTGTCTAGATTTCTTTCCAGAATTAAGAGGCACAAGCTGGTCTGGATAAGGATCTTCGAACAGAAGAAAACAGCTGGTGAGCCAATTTCCACATTGGTGTCCTTTGCCTTTGTACGCCTCTCCCGCGCTGCATTAATCCTGTCTTTCTCGTCACACCTCTTCCCATCCCTTGCTCTGGCTAGTCCTGATGTATGTGTGTGCTGGCTGTCGTTCCAATGCACGCACCCTGCGTATATGGGTCACAGCTGCCAGATCAGGGTCCATACCAGCTGCACTCTCCATGCCTCTCCCATGGCATGGTACTGAATTGGGCCTGATTCTTCTGCCCACTTGTAGAGCATCACAAAACCTGTAGAAATGTAACAATCTTGGAAATTTCTACTCTTCTTTCAAATTTGGTTGAAAATGTCCAGCATGTTCAAAAATTGCCAGAAGGGCCGCATGGTAAGCAGCACGATTACATAGGCTTTGTCACCTTAGGAAACTGTCCAGAAACAGCTGAGAGGCCCATACACTACAGCCACTGCCCTACAGCTATCTTGCTGCAACAGGACATGGCGAGGAGGTGCCCTATGTGCACGGAGCACAGGCAGCTGCTTGCCAGCAGTGCTTTGCTGCCTGTCCAGCTCGCCTGCACATTGTAACTTCGACAAGAAATAAACTGCTTATTAAGCAGCGACCCCACGTTTGTCTGGTTTTGTTGATGGCGGCTGTCAATTCGCACTGAGATGATTCATGACTTGACACTATTTTCTGTGCTTCCCTTCTGTCTCCAGCCAGAGCGCCCGCTATCCTTGGCTCCTAGCCAGGGTGCAGGGTGAGTGTCTCTCACTTGTTTATAGCAGGGCTGGGGGATGTTTAAGCGAGAGTGGTGATGGGAATCTCGGGAATTTCACAGCAGACATAGCAGCAGCTACAACCCTCCCTGCAGCCGGCAAGCTCCACTCAGGGCAGACTATAGAAAATTCTTTATCTAAAGACAAATCCATTGACCAGCTACTTCTGGAAATGAAGGCACTCTCAGGGATCATGAGTTGCAAAGCAAATTTAAAACCCATAATCACTCATGGCCTGATCTCTAAAAGGCAGGAGTCCAAAGCAACAGGAAAAACTGTGCGTGCAGCTGCATGCTTAGTTGACACATGCAGCTACCATGATTGCCTGCACAAAGAAACACTTTGATAGGAGAAAGAGTCTGGCCCAACCTCTGTGGCAAAAGCCCTTTGGAAAAGCAGGTCTGTGCTGAACCATGCAGACTTGGCAGTGATGGTGTCAGAGTACAACCCCAGCTTTAAAATAAAAAATTCTCCAGTCATTTATTTAGTAAGGAGGCACTACAGATTATTACTAAGGCTGAAAGAATTTGTTTAGATCCATGCTGTGTTTCACTGTGAATGTTTATTTTCTTTCAGCACTTCATTCAGCTTGGACAATGACACCAAGCTAATTAGTTTCACATTTGTCCATACTTTTAAGCCCTTCTCCTTTGCAGGATTTCATGGCTGCAATACCAAGGTTGTAAGCATGATGAGCAAAGGCACATTTGTTTTTCTGGAGAAAGTCTTCACTTGATCTTTATTTTTGATCATCAAGTGATTCCAATAAGTTTGCTACTAGCTAAAGCCTACACTGGAGGGCCAAAGCTGACCTGATCATGTTTCCTTCCAAAAAACCAAAAAATTACAACTGATGCCTAGCTTAGAAGACTGAAAAGCTTGCAAGCAGAAAAGCTCTTGCAATCAGAGGAAGAGGAATCAACTCTGACACGTTACAAAATTGGTTTTTAATGCCTTATTACTTAAAGGCCAGTGATACACTTGATGCTTGGAAGGGCACCAAACGCCAGGACCCAGCAACACCACTCCTATCTACGTTTCCAGTTCAAGATAACAAACACATTCAGGGTATCTGAAGGACTGTCTGTTAATGATCCTTTTCAAAAAAGCATTTGGACTCCTTACAGAACACTCTTAAACACAGGAGTTTGGGGAAAACCTGGACAAACAATGCACTGGAGTGCCTGAAGCTCCTTTTTTGCATGGGCAGTTCTGTCTGAAAGTGCAGCTAAGCACTGGTTCAGTGCTGAGCTGCTTATTTTCTGGGGATGCAGCACCAAGCACAGGAGGCCCAGATCCATCACTGGCCACGAGTGCCCTGCGCAGTACCACTTAAGAAAAGACAGAACCTGAAAGCCAGAAGTTGCTGGGCAGCAGCGCGCTTCTGTGTGTTCCCTGCACCGGCACCACAACCACCACTGGCAGGAGCAGTGGTACAGCAGCCTGGGTGCTGAACCCTGGGTCACTTTCCAGGGTCTCGGGTTCACCTTGCCAGGGACCCATCATTGCTGGGGAACTCCTGGAGCAGAGCTGGGCTCCAGCTACCATGTGGCACCGTCAAAGTGCCAATGTGGATCAGGCCTAGCCCAAGTAATTCCACAGGACAATAATGTTCTCAGCTGCCTGCTTCTCCCTGGACCCGCACCAAGGGGGTGTACTCCCCATAAAAGCCAATGTCACACCTCCCCTGCCCTCCTGCAATTACCCTGTACCAATTCTATTTTCTTGTCTCTCCGCTTCCTTCCCACATTCTGCCCCAGCTTCCATGCCTCATCTTCTGTAATTTCTACGGATGGGCAGTCCTGTTACCCATCAACGCCAACCTTTTGAAGAGTAAAAGCCCCATACAGCTGTATTGCAAACAGCCAGAGATCCTCAGCTGCACACATGCAAAATCTAGGGACCCAGCAATTGCCGCTCTCATTACACGCATCACAAGAGCTGATCCACGCGCTGGCAACAGCCACCTACCGGCATATCAGCATGCTGGGGGCTACCACTGCTATTGCTTCACCGCATTGCCTGGTGCCACAGCTCTGGCCAAATCACTCGGCTCAACAGATTACTCACAACAGCAGTAGGGTTGGCAGGTCTTACCAACTGATGGCAGTGTCAGGGTGATGGGCTGCATGGGGAGATGAGTCCGGGTAAATTTGTAACAGCTGAGACTGGGATTACATTGGAAACAAAGCCTAAGCTGAACGTCACAGTGGTGAGAATCAGTTGAAGCTCTAGAAAAAAGGGTCCTGCTGACTTGCCTGAAACCCCCTAAATCTTCCTCCTCTGCTGAAGGCTAAAATAAAGAAGAACAAGAATGTGGGTTCCCTATAGCAGAGAGCAAGAGACAAAATTCCCCCCTGAAAAAGTGCAGTATTTTCCACACTGGTGGCTGTCTCATCATGGAAAGACATCTGAGACACTTCATTAGTCACTGCCTGCAGCTCGCCTCCTCAAACATGTCCCCAGAGCAGCAGAGGCCAAAAATACAATGAGAAAAGAGGAATCTCTGTATCTCCTCGAAAATGTGGAAATAACTGGAGTGGCAGTTTAGATGCCAGGCAAAGAATTTTCTTTGTATATTTTACAGGCCAAACTCTGACCTCTTCTCCAGTGTTATTTTCATCTGTAAATAAGTCCTCCAGAACAGGGGCCAGGTCCAGAACTGCACTACTAAAAAAGCCCAGAAGACATTTTTTCAAACAGGTGTCTTTACTAGTAAAGACTGAAATAATTTAAAGTTGGCAGTTCTCACTGGAGCTTCTCTCACAAGTTTGGTGATGAACTGGTAAAGAAGCCCACATGCTGAAAGCTAGGCTGGATGTGAATCCTCAAAGCCCTGCTAACTGTGTCCCCAAAGGGGGCTGCAGGTCTTCATTGGCAGGGTCAACAGAGACCACTGGGAGGACCCAGCACAATGGAGAAAGCAGGAGGGATGGAAGAAGGTACTGCAGTGCCTAAAATATTTCTTTGCAACTCTGAGTTGTATTTTATTAAAATGTTAAGAACCAGTAAGGTACAGGACAGATACCCCCCTTTCAAATCTGCCCTAGACCCTAGTCTGCACATACAGCATCAGTCCATACATGAGAGAAACAAAAACGCCAGGTATGGAAAATGGCTCGGTATCTTTTCTGAACTCTGACAAAGGGCAAAATCACAGTACCAGAGTCTCCCAACCTCCCTGGCATTTTGTGGTTCTTATCTGTCATGCACTCAGCACTTCAAAATCAAGCAACAAAATTGGGCTTGTCTTTCCAGCTCTGGCAAAGTCTGCATGTAAGAGTGCTGCCCTGGGAATCACAGAATCATAGAGTCATTTAGGTTGGAAAAGACCTTAAGATCATTGAGTCCAACCATTAACCTAGCACTGCCAAGTCCACCACTAAACCATGTTCCTAAGCACCACATCTAAATGTCTTTTAAATACCTCCAGGAATGGGGACTCTACCACTTCCCTGGGCAGCCCGTTCAAGGCTTGACAACCCTTTTGGTGAAGAAATTTTTCCTAATACCCAATGTAAACCTCCCCTGGCGCAACTTGAGGCCATTTCCTCTTGTTCTATTGCTTGTTACTTGGGAAAAGAGACTGACACCCACCTTGCTACAACCCCCTTTCGGGTAGTTGTAGAGAGTGATAAGGTCTCCCCTCAGCCTCCTCTTCTCCAGGCTAAACAATCCCAGTTCCCTCAGCCTCTCCTCATAAGGCCTGTGCTCCAGACCCTTCACCAGCTTCCTTGCCCTTCTCTGAACATGCTCCAGCACCTCAATGTCTTTCTCGTACTGAGGGGCCCAAAACTGGACACAGTATTCCAGGTGCAGCCTCACCAGTGCCAAGTACAGGGGGACAATCACTTCCCTGCTCCTGCTGGCCACACTATTCCTGATACAAGCCAGGATGCTGTTGGCCTTCTTGGCCACCTGGGCACACTGCTGGCTCACGTTCAGCCGGCTGTCAACCAGCACCCCCAGGTCCTTTTCGGCCAGGCAGCTTTCCAGCCACTCTTCCCCAAGCCTGTAGCATTGCATGGCGTGTTTGTGACCCAAGTGCAGGACCCGGCACTTGGCCTTGTTGAACCTCATACAGTTGGCCTCAGCCCATCGATCCAGCCTGTCCAGATCCCTCTGTAGAGCCTTCCTACCCTCAAGCAGATCGACACTCCCACCCAATTTGGTGTCATCTGCAAACTTACTGAGGGAAAGAGTCTCCAGAGCCAGCCAGGCCTATCAGAGCAACCAGATGACTTGGCAAGGGGGAAGCAAGACCCTGGTTTCTGCAGCAGGTTAATTCATCTATCCTAGCAGTCAACCCATGCTCAGCTCTTGCTTGTACATCCCTCCCTGCGACCGATATAAGGAGAATTTCTGTAGAGCCAAGCCAGGCTGCAGAGCACACTGACAGAGCTGACAGGAGGCAGGTGCCAGCCCCTGTGTTTTCGCCCAGGTACGGTGGGTGCAGCGGTCGGGGGGCGGCCGGCTTTGTCCGTCCCCGGCGCCGCAGGCCCCTGCCCTGGTAACGCAGGGGACTCCGGCTCCAGGAGCGCTAAGGCAAGCCCAGGCCGCGCCGCCTCCCCGGGCTGTTCGCCAAGGCCGAGTCAGCCTCCACCTGCGCCAGAAGCAGGCTGCGGCGGCGGAGCCCGGGTGGGCGAGGGGCCGGGACGCTGCCCGCCGCCCCCGCCGCCCCCGCCGCCGCCGCCAGGCCCGACCGGCTGCGCCCTCTGCGGGCCGCGGCTCGCAGGCGCCAGCGGGGACCGCGGCCTCGGCAGCGCCCGCCGCCCTCACCCCCGCGTCCCCGCACTCCGTGACGCCGCTGCCAACGTTAAAAGCGGCTAAAACAGGTTGGGGGGGGTGGTGGTGGTGGTGGTGGGGGGGGGTGGTCTCATTTCGGACACCACGTCCTGGGCACGGCACACCGGAGAGCTGCTAACACTAACGCCTCCACTCGAGTCTCTGCGCCTCATCTGGCTTCCCACCTGAGCCAGCAGCGCTCCTGCGGGCAGGCGATTCCCTTCTGCCTGGTTTCCCCTTCTAGAAGAGCAACTCTCCGCCGCCCCAGCTGTCTCAGACCAAAGGCACCGCTTTTGCCCTCGCCAGCGCTGCAGGCTCTTAGCTTTTGTCACCAAATCTTTGCTGCAGGGTACTCGTCAAGCACAAAACCAGCGTGACTCGCTAAACCACAGGGCCGGGAGCTCCCTTAAAGAGCAAACATCCTGCCATCGGACCACGAGCGTTCATTTCGGTGCGACAGCCTGCACCAGCACAAAGACTATGCTTCCGTTTAGGTACCTACGATGCCCTCAGTGCTCTGCAGCCTCAAAACAGGATCCAAGGAGCTTCCAGAAAGGAAACAGGGCAACAAATATTTCAGAGAGGGCGAGGGAAACGGTGATGAATCTTTTTCCTGGTGAGGTAACACCCATTACTTGATCAGCTCCAACTTTCTGGGGTGGTGGGGCGCCATACAGGTGCACAGCACTCCCTGCAGCTTGGCAAGCCACGGTCACTGCAGGACAATGTGCTGTGACACACGTGTTATCAGCCTCAACACAAAAAGATGATTTGCCTTTTTCCTCACCCCCCCCACCCCCTCTTCTCCCACAGGGCAGCTTGTAATTCCCAGATGCAGCTAACGGCAGAGAGTCAGTTATCTGGAAATGACTGGTTGCGGTTTCAGGCTATGATAGATGGCACTCACTGGTAATCCTTCCCTCCCTGTCTCCATTAATACTCCTCCTCCCTCCAGTTACCAGAAAATGCAGCAGTGCTCCCTTCTGCCCGCCCCTCTCTCCTCCCTCCAGGCTACTCCTTTGGAGAATTGGCTCCACAGCTGGATTGTAAAATAATCCAGCTGTTCCTATGACAACGTGCTGGCAGTGGGTAGAAATGACGCCAGCACACAGTGTTGGCCCATTCACTACCAACACCCAACTCTGTTTGTTTTGGTTTGGGATGCATTTGTTTTTCTATGCGGGCAGCTCTGCCGAGTACATTTCTGAAGGCCGGAGGGGCAGGAGGAGCCACAATCCCAGAGACGCCAAGAAAGTTGCTGGCTCTGTGATTTACCCTTTTTTTTTTTTTTTTTTTTTTTTGCCCCAGCTCCATCTGATGTGAGGATAAAAACCCCTCCAGCAGTCTTGCAGCTGCACCCAATCTTTGCAAGACTTGATCCAGAGCCTGAGTTGAAAGGCACAGTGCAAGACTTTGCGTGTAAGGCTTCCACAGAAAAAAAAAACAACCTTGGGTAGAATCAATAGGGGCCACACGGCCTTTATTTTAACACCTTGCCTGTTAGCAGAAGGACTGCAGTATAGAGGGAAGCAAAGGAAAAACTTGCTCCTTGTGAAGCATTAGCCAAACACCTGGCTGGACTCATCCAGCCTCTCCAGCTCTGATAGGAGCTAGCTCATGTACCCAGGGATTTGGGCAGGGGCCATTAGCAGGAGCAGAAGGACCTTACTGCCAGGCCCAGCAAAAGGAGGAGGCTCCTCAGGTACTGCAGCTATTAGACCTCCTCAGCAAAGCCCGTTCCTTCTGCGTTGTTGAGATCATTCTGCAGACACCATCTACAGCTCTGCAACTTCAATGACAGGGCTCCCACGGGGAAGGGCAGGAACGTGCTTGACAGTCCTCAGGAGAGGAAGACAATTTCCTTGGGACTAACACCCTTCACTCACAAGGAAACTCAGCACAGCAAAATCCTCCTGCTCACAGCATCAAAAAAAATGAGAGATGGCGTTTGTTACTGCCTGTACGTTTCACTATGTCTCCATATTTATTCTGAAGGTCTTGAGAACAGAGCAGGGCACGTAAGACAGGCAGGACTGTAGCTGCATAACTGCTAAAAAACTGTTTCCTTTCAAACCCAGGTAATTAACCATCATTACAAGCACAACAGTGGCCATTTCTATTGCACGGCTGACTGCAATGGCCAGGGCTCCCACTGCTCTGCTTTCAATATGCTGGATGTCAGCAGATAGGGGTAAAGAAAGATGGTCCTCAGCAAGAAAAGAAAATCATGAAATTAGTTATGTTGTTTCTGAAGAGACCTCCATGGGCCACTCTGGAGACAGGACACGAATGGCCAATTAACCCAAGCAAGTACAATGAAGGGAATGTATCTCAAACTACCCAGGGCTGGTTCTCTGATCTGGCATGGTGAGCAGCTGGACATAGCAGACTGTCAGGTACAAGGGAAGTCAAGAGATCAGATCAGCTTAAACCTATAGATGCTTCTTTGATGAGAGCAAGGAAAGAAAAACAACTAGAAGCATGACTGTTTCTGGAAATGCCTTAGAAATTGCAGACCCAACAAAGCAATGTAGCACCTATCACACAGCGGTCAGTTGGATTTGCAGAGACCTTTACAGGCTCAGGAAGCTACCCTTCTAATGCATGCCTGTAACACTGCTGCTTCGGGGTGCCTCGCCTCCTCAGCCCTCCACAGCCATTTCCAAGTTCCCCTCAGCATCTGTCCCCTGCCCACTCTTCAACCATGTAAAAGTCAGACATCAGAGACAGCAGCAGCAGCAACAGGTCAGCGCTCAGTTCAGAAGTCTTCTAACTTGCCTTCCTTCCTCCACTGTGCGAGGAGTGAAGAGAAGCTAACTTCTGAGAACCAGCTGCAGTGCTGCTGCTCACAGAGCAGGAAGCTCTACTGTACACATTACCCAAACTCTTATCCAAGTCTTGCTCTGTCCTGGTTTCGGCTGGGATAGAGTTAATTTTCTTCCTAGTAGCAGGCATAGTGCTGTGTTTTGGATTTAGTAGGAGAAGAATGTTGATAACACACTGATGGTTTAGTTGTTGCTAAGTACTGCTTATGCTAGTCAAGGACTTTTCAGCTTCCCATGCTCTGCCAGGTGCACAAGAAGCTGGGAGGGGGCACAGCCAGGACAGCTGACCCAAACTGGCCAAAGGGCTATTCTATACCATATGACATCATGCTCAGTATATAAAGTGCAGGGAGTTGGCCGGGGGCAGCAATCGCTGCTCAGGGACAGGCTGGGCATCGGTCAGCAGGTGATGATCAATTACATTGTACATCACTTGTTTTGTATATTCTTTTATCATTATTATTATTTTCTCTTCCTCTGCTGTTCTATTAAGCTGCCTTTATCTCAACCCACATGTTTTACTTTTTTTTTCTGATTCTCTCCCCCATCCCACTGGGGACGGGAGGGTGAGCGAGCAGCTGTGTGGTGCTTAGTTGCCGACTGGGGTTAAACCACAACATACTCCTAACTTCCCTTCTCGCCACACAAGGATTTCTGTTCTGGGTTCAAGAGATCAGAAATAAATGTCACGAGCCATATGTGGACAGGGCTTTTGCAGTACCTTCCACCAGGGCTGTATTTTCCTACCTTTTTACTTACTTTAGAAATCGCCCCCAACTTATACACACAGTGCAATGTTTGAATCCAACAAGCTCTACAGCCTCCTCTATACGCAAAGAGCCCTTCAGCCTCAGTGCCACCTGAACATCCTCTGCCAGCACAGTAATTATAGCAAGAGACTCCTTCAAGGATCTGGCCTCTGTCAACCGTTCAGCACTGGGCTCTCTCACTGCCCCAAGACAGGCTCAGCCCAAGATCTCCCTCAGTCCGTCCTGCAGAACAGAGTACAAATAGTCAAAAAACAGACTTTGCAAAGTAAACAAAAGCAAAGCTCTTCCCCTGACTAGCACAGCCTGTGGGAGTCCAAACTCCTTGTGTGCTCTGCTTTAGTCTTCAGCACTTTTCACAAGTGCCAGATCCCAGCCCCACAGTCTCTGCCAGATCCCAACTCCACAATCTCTCTCAGACTTTTTACTATTTCCTCGGGCAAAATCTGATAAGAGGTTGCTGGGCCCCTGGTCTGCATGGTGTTTACAGGAACAGACCACTCTATCCAAAGCTTCATTAGGTAAACTAGACTCAGTATCACCACATGCACATATTTCAGAGGATTAAGAATAAGATTTCATCAAAAGCTATTTCAATTATCAGACTGCACAGCAGATACACAGCAAAGGTCTCTGAGAGCAAGTCTGGCCATGTATCAACAACCTGCCCATTCCATGAAAAGTCTACCTGCCTAGCTGGTCCCGCCCCAGGAAGCACCCTTGTGAGGCTCGGCAACCGCTGGAAAGCAGATGGGCGAGAGCACGGAGAGCAGCCTGAGAGCAGTGTCGGTGCAGATGGGAGATGGGATCAGGTGAGTGACTGGGGTAGAGGTTTTGTGGAGAGGCTGGAGGGTCTGTCCGGGGCAGCTGGCAAAGCAGGCTGCTGCACCAGGGGTGGAGCATCAGCACTTTGGTTCTGAGCCAGTAATTTACATTGACTTTAGTGAGGCTCTCAATGCCATCTCCCTTAGTATTCTTACAACCAAATTAGTGAGATAGTCACTGGATACATGAATAATGAGGTTGGTTGAAAACTGGCTGGACCATCAAGCTCAAAGCTGACCAGCAGTTACAAAGTCCAAGCGACAACCAGTGGAGCAGCATCTTTCAAGTGTCAATACCGGGCCCAATACTCTGTGATGCCTTTATTAACACCCTGAATGATGCGACAAAGTCTATGGCCAGCAAATTCACGCACCATACCAAATCAGGGGTAGTGGTTGATAGAGAGCAGGGCTACTACTTAGAGGAATGCCAGTAGGCTGGATAAATGTCTCATGAAGTTCAAAAAAAATAAAATGTAAAGTCCCCTGCCTGGGAGGGAATGAATCCATGCAACAGTACAGGGTGCTGCCTGACTGAGGAGCCACTTTGCTGAAAAAGTGTTTGGAATTTGTAAAAAGTTTGGGAATGCAGTGGGGGAACTCTTCAAAGCATGTCCCCAAGATCCTGTTTTTTTTACTATGAGGGTGGTCCAACACTGGACCGAGTTGCCCAGAAAGGCTGTGAAACCTCCATTCCCAGCGACATTCAAAACCCAATTGGGACAACGGGGTGAGCATCACACCCTCGTTCGACCTGCTTTTCACGGGGGGCCGGAGTAACGACCTCCGGGCTCGGAGCATCCTGATTCAGTAGTCCTCAACTAGAACGACCGCTTCTGCGTTCCTCCCCCAGCGCTCAGCTTCCTGGAGACCAGCAGGGAGCAGCGAAAGGCGAGGAATGAAGACTCACCCACCGGACCAGCAGCATTCCCGCCAGGCTCCAAAAACATGCCGGGGCTGCCCGGGGCTGCAATTCGGAGCGCCGGGCCCCGGGAAAGCGGGCAGGGGCCCGGCCCGCCACCGGCCAACAGAGGGCGCTGCGGGATGCTCTTACCGGGCAGGCCCGCGGGAGCACCGCCGCCAGCACCGAGCACCCTCGACAGCAACGAGCACCGAGCACCGCCGGCAGCACCGAGCACCCTCGACAGCACCGAGCACCGCCGGCAGCACCGAGCACCGCCGGCAGCACCGAGCACCCTCGACAGCAACGAGCACCGAGCACCGCCGGCAGCACCGAGCACCCTCGACAGCACCGAGCACCCCCAGCAGCACCGAGCACCCTCGACAGCACCGAGCACCCTCGACAGCACGGCTCTCGGGAAGGGACTTGCGCGGGGACTTGGCCGAGGCACGGAGAGGCCGGGGGGCGTTTTCTGCAGCCGGCGAGTCGGGTGCATGTGTGGGGGCTGCCCAGCCGGCTGCACCCACGGGTGCCAGCCCACGAGCCAGATCCCCCGTAACTCCTGAGATCGGCTCGATACCACTGCTCTGCACGTTGAACGTTGCTTGTTGCTTCAAGCGTCCGGGGCTACGGGGTTCATATTGCCCAACTCCCCTCCCTGATCTCGAGATCTAAACACATGCTTAACAAAAAACGAAATTTAAATTCTTACATAACCACATGACTCCAGGCACTGGGATGATGAAATCCTAAGCAGCACCAAGACTCTTCCACTGACAGAGGACCTGGAGGGGACTGCCAAAACCCAGAAGACACAGCCCGTCCCGGGCCATTTTACCGGACAGTTTTGCTTACAGCTCAGGATCGTGCTCACATCCATCATGCAGCTGAACACCAAGGCCACAAAGGCATTTGCACGCTTCTGTCAGTTCCAGAAACTCCAGTTCCAAACTACAGCATATTGGTTTAAGCTATGGCACTTTATCCACAGATGGCACGTATGGAAAATCAGACATGGGGGAAAGAAACCCCAGTGAATGGAAGTCTCAGGACCTAAAAGACCTGTATTTAGAGGCGGCGGAGCCTAAAAGCGCTGCCTCAGGTGTCTGACTCGTGCGTTGATGCAACCGGCTGGGGCGGTTTCAGGCATTCCCATGCCAGTCTCTCCACCCTGCTCTCCTGGCCTGTGTTAACACACCCGTTCCAGGGGAGGCAGAAAGGAATGGGAACTTCAGCCTTTGTCGCTGGGCACTGGGGAGCTCTGCACAAGCCCCTCTCCTCAGTCGCTTGGTTAGCTAGCAGCACTGGGGATGGGGGAGGGTACGCACAGGCTCCTTTTTGTCACCTGGGAGAGCTAGGTGACAACAGACAGCAAAGATGGTATTTTAATACTGCTAGTTACACCTGTCAGAGCACATCATCCAGATCTTAGAGATGCTCATACATATACATAGAGATGTTTCATACATCTGGAGCAGTTCCTTGCCGCCACAAACCCCGTGTGTTACCACTCGGCTGCTTTCACACATGCCACCAGTGCATTACTCCTCTGCTCTCCCCGACCCAGCTGATCCCGCCGATCACAGACTCAATGCATCGCATAGGTTGGAAGGGGTCTCTGGAGGCCACCCAGCCCAGCCCTGCTCAAAGCAGGGCCAGTCAGAGCAGGCTGCTCAGGGCCTCGGCCAGTCAAGTTCTGGAGGTTCCACAGCCTCTCTGGGCAACCTGCTCCACTGTTTGACCACCTTCATGGTAAAACATCAGGATTTTAGCACACGCTCTGAGGAGTCAGCACTCCAAACTGAATTTAGGCAAATCACTTATGCCCTCAATATGCTGTTCCATAGGAATTTATACAGCTCTGTCAGCTACAAGATCTGCCTCTTCCATTGCTCTGGTATTGGCATTTGACTGATCCTGCAGTAACTTTGGTCAGGGACTCAAGACCAGTGGGAACTCAACCCTCCCACATAAATATGTTTGTTGTGCCAGCGTAACTTCCTGGACCATTTCACTGAGAGGTCAGACAAGTAACTGCGTAGAAGCCAGGAAGGAAATGGAATCACATGGATGGGAGCAGAGAAGATAGCAGGACCACACATGTAGATTGATTTAAGCTATCCTGAAACTGTAGTTTCAGGGCCTCGATTTACCTGGCTATTAAGATTGGATCACACTCTTCACCCACTTCATATGGTTCTGGGGGACAGCTAATTGAGTCAGTGAAAAGCCAAGGTTGTCACCTTCAAGGCACTCAGTGGCCTGGCACCAGCACATCAGAAAAAAGGTCTCCTGAAACACCAAGATAGACTGTAGGCAACAACTCTGACCCTCTGGCACAGGAAGAGTCTGCAGTAATGTAATGCTTGCCTGTGCAAGAGACCCCATTTTCCAAGGACCTGTCCAAATTTGGAGAATGAGCTCCCTAGAGACTAAGGGCCCTTCAGTACCTGCCCCTCTAGACTGCATGCTATGCTGCTTTCACCTGTAATGCAAACACACAGCAACACAGAATCCGCTACGGAGAGGAGAGGGGAACAAACCACACATTTGCCTATTAGTCACATTTGAGGTTAATGGGAAAGTACTCAGACGCTGCTCTGAACGGCTCACGGTAAGCTGCAGAATAGAACAGAACACTTCAATCATTAGTGCCCATATAGAGCTCTGAGATCCTCATGTGGAAATCATTATATAATAAATACTTTGTCCTCATAAACACAGGTGATTATTTCAGTGCATGATGTATCTTAAAAGGAAATACAAACCTTTAGTTAAGAGTCAGAGCTGGTCTTTACCACATTCTGTGCCTGATCACCTGCAGGGCACAATCTGTCATGCAATATCCAGTAATTAAGCTATATTTATGACAAGATTGGAAGCTGTGAGATCATCCCCTCTGCAACTACACGTGATAGTTGCACTATTAGCTGTGATAATCATTCTCACATGCATGCAACAGTTCAGGCCTTTAGCAGCAGCCAATGTCTGATGTTACAACAGCAAGTGACAATGTGACACGGAGAGGAAAAATAATGCAGACTTTGGTCATAAAGTGGTTTGGAAAAAGGCAATTTTGCTGGGATTTGACTGCATGGCATTATACTCAATTCCACATATCCAGCAAATGGAATTGGTTTGTACTTTGATCACAAACACACAGATATTGCTGACTCCAGAACTGTCATCTTAATATCTGCCCTCTATTATAAGGAATCAACAAATAAGCTGCATTTATTTTTGGCATGAAAATACTTGCACAGTAAAATGTTTTTCAAATTACAGGTTCTAAAAGTTGTGAAAAAAATTGAAACATTGCAAATCTGGAGTGCTGCAGCTCTCTTGGCAAAGATGACTTGTGTTTACGTTATATGACAGGTTTAACAAGAAGCCATGTTAATCCTGCTCTGGTGTAACAAGCGAGAGGCTTGCACGCCTGTAGTACCTTTCCACAACAAGGACTAAAGCTACAGCAAAAGGAGTTTCATTAGGAAGGCAATTACAAGTTCAGGTCTTGACTAAATGTCCTGGGACTAAGAGCCAGAAGCCATACCCAGTGAAGCATTTGCCCTCAGTAGGGTCCCTAGAAACATAGAGGTAGATAGAGTATACATAAAACTTTTCTCAAATAAATATTCCTATTTGGGAACATCCCTTCTGGGGGAGGTAGTTTGTATGAGTATCATTCTGTAGTTCTAAAAGCTGTGGCAACCATCCCATCAGTTTGCCATGCCACTCGACTCGCAGACTGGAACAAAGATCTT